>NC_141080.1:26481210-26923710 GCF_041138505.1 Cibotium barometz | reverse complement strand
CAACTACCCCACATGGGCTTACCTGATGCGTCATGTGTTGGTAGCCAAGAATTTATGGAACATTGTTGCAAGATTAGAGAAGAGACCTCTAAGACCAGGCAATGGACAACTCTAAGTCTTCTATCACTAAAGATGCCCTACCTCCCACAGAGGAGCAGTCCAAATGGGATGGTAGAGATGTGAAATCTCATGCTTTGATTGCTTTACATGTTAAGAGGGGTACTATCCCACATATCACGTCTTGTAAGACTGCAAAGAATGCTTGGGATCAATTGGCCTCGTTGTACTAGGTACAAGGATGCTTGGGATCAACCGGCCTCCTTATACAAAGTACGCAATAAAGCAAGGATTGCATTCTTGTGGAAGAAGTTGGATGATTTTGGAATGAATGAAGGTGGAAGTATGGATGCCTACCTGACTAAGATAAAATATTTGAAGGAATAATTGGCCAACATTGATGAAGTTGTGCCTAATAGTCAGCTTGTGTCCACTACTCTTGATGGACTACCTGACTCGTATCAAGGATTTGCAACTACATTGAGGTTGATCGCTACAATAGAATGAGGGTTTAGTGCGAAAATAGCAATGCTTTTATAACTAGAAGGGTGCGGAGATGTCAGACCTATATCACTACTAAACACGCTGCTATTTTTGCTCTGCAACAATAGGTTTGCTACTCAACAGCGAAACTAGCAATGCTTTTTTCGCTTCTCAGCAGCACAGCGATATAACGCTACTAGTTTCAGTGCTGATGAGCAACGAATGTACTGCAGAATTAAAAAAAAGCTAGGACAAACTGGGGAGTCTGCACATAACTCCCCACTCTATCCCAGATTTTTTTTTCTAATGTAGACACAGTGAAACTAACGTAACTTCACATCATCATGAACAAGTGTAATGTAAAACTTACAAATACCTAAAACAAAAGACATTTGCAAACCATGGTTTTAGGAATGTCAAAATTCAATTACAAAGCGGATTACATAAGTGTATGTTTTCAAAAAACTCATATACAAGATAAAGCGTAATAAAAACCTATGGAGCTAGCGGTTATCTAGATCTCATGCTGTGTGATTGGTATTGTTCCTTGTGGCTCCAACCCCTTCGCTTCTCACATTTCCATTGCTATCGGTAGCTACATTTGCACCACTATTTCGAGTTATATGATCCTAAAACACAATTAAACTAACACAAGTGAGAATCATTTTTGCAAAAACAAAGAGGTTTAGGATTTAGGAATGTACTTACTTGCCATGCTTCCAAGCATCTCCTCCAGTAATAACAATCCATCCTTCATCTTGAACCCTATCAAATAGAGCTTGCAAACCCCGTTGTAATGCAAAATCATATTCCTCTTACGTAAAGGGGCGGTCCACTGCTTCAAGCTGCAATTGTACAAACAAGTGAAAATTTTAGAAAGTTGTTATTTAACATAACCTTCTTTAATTAAAAGATAAGATACGATGTGAGGCTAATATATACTTACAAATATTGTCGGGATATCGACTCCTCCTCCACATGTAACATCACGTCTCAAGTTATTTGCCATCTATCCAAGAAAAAATATAAATACTTAAAACTCTTATGCATAGGAAGCTACTGGCATGCATTGGTTGCTACCAGCATGCATAGGAAGCTACCGACATGCATAGGTTGCTACCGGCATGCATAGGTTGCTACCAGTATGCATAGGAAGCTACCGGCATGTGTAGGTTGCTACCGGCACCGGTAGCTTCCTTAGCAACCTACATGCCGGTAGCTTCCTATGTATGCCGCATGCATAGGTTGCTACCAGCATGCATTAAAAGCTACCGGCATGCATAGGAAGCTACGTCATGCATTGGTTGCTACTGGCATGTATAGGAAGCTCCCAGCATGTATAGGTTGCTACCAGCATGTATAAGAAGTTACCAGCATGCATAGGAAGCTACCGGCATGTGTGGGAAGTAATTGGCATGCATAGGAAGCTACCGGCATGTGTTGGTTTGCTACCGGCATGCATAGAAAGCTACCAGCATGCATAGGTTGCTATCGGCATGCATTGAAAGCTACCGGCATGTATAGGAAGCTATCGACATGCGTAGGTTGCTACTGACATACATAAGAAGCTACCGGCATGCGTAGGAAGCAACCGGCATACATAGGAAGCAACCGACATGCATAGGTTGCTACCGACATGCGTTGGTTTTGCTATACCGTCATGCATAGGAAGCTACCGGCATATGTAGGTTGCTACTAGCATGCATTGGTAGCTTCCTACGCATGCATGTAGGTTATGCATCAGTAGCTTCCTACTCATGTATGCGGGTTATGCATGAGACTTATGCATAAAACTTCATGCATAAAGCTTATGTATCCGGCGTATGCATAAGCTTTATACATAAGACTTGTGCATATGGCTTTATACAAGCTTTTGCATATGGCTTTATACATGATGCTTATGCATATGGCTAAAACATAAACCTCATACATAAGCTTATGTATACGGCTATACATAGAGGATTATCGCTAATGCATAAGCTTTATACATAAGGCTTATGCATGAGGCTTTATGCAAAAGTCTCATGCATAAACCTTATGTATACTAGCCTCATACATGAGGCTTATACATTTGGTAATGCATAAGTCTTATGCATGAGGTTTATGCACTACCCTTATGTATGAGGCTTATGCATAAGGCTAATGTATTAGCTTTATGCACTAGCCTCATACATGAGGCCAAGGCATATGGCCACCTCTAGAGAGAAAAAATAACAAATCCTAAAACTTACAAACCCTATAACATGTAAAAGCATAAGAGAGGAAACATAAAAGGGAGAGATCTCTTACCTTATGGGGCTTGTATGTGTGGATAACCTACAAAACCAAACCAAATAAAGAAAAAAAGTATTAGTAACCCTAATAGAAAGCATATACAAAACCCTAATCTTAAAAGAAATCTTAATGACAGATTTTGCCCTAACTTATTGAATCTTTCTTTTTCCCTTTTCATTATAGCTTAACCCTAATCCTAGCTTCTAAATAGAAAACATAATAGAGAGATTTGATGGAGAGCTCTCCATCAAATCTCTTTGTTAGGGTTTCTATGTAGAAGCTAGGGTTAGGGTCAAGCTTTAATGAGAAGGAAGAAAGAAGAAAAGAAAAACTTAAAAGAGAAGAAAAATACTCACAAGAAATCTTTAATAGAAAGCTTGTTTGCATAGGAAATGAGGAAAAGAGTAGATGTACCTTGCTTGAGTTTGAGGAGGATAGGGTAGGAGAGGTAGAAGTGATAGACAAGGCAAAAACTTGCAAAAAAAAAACTCAGAATACAAGATTATTATATTCAAAAAAGATAAAACTACACAGTGACAAAAGAAGTGGCAAAAAAGCAGGATATTTTTACAGTATAGCAACATTTTTCGCTGTGCTAACGCTGATGGACAGTGCTTTTTCACCACTTAGTAGTGAAAAAACGTTGCTGGGCAGCGATATTCTGCTACTGAGTAGTGAAAAAGCACTGCTAAAACTGCTTTGGAGCAGCGATATATCGCCACCGCTGAGCATTGTGAAAACCCCTGATATTTTCATTCCAAAAATGCTACAAAAATGCTGCTAAAAAACACTGCTATGCTCCCGATGTGTTGTAGTGGATGGCAATGGGTAATCTCAACTACTACACCTTTGAGTAGCTTGTCACATTATTGCTACACAGGAAGAGCAGAGCCATGTGAACCAAAATGCATCTATGAAAGTGGATCAAGCCTTTGCTTCCCAGTACAAAGGGAAACATAAGGCAAAGACATCTCGCAAATCCAAGAATGATGGTAACACTTCAGATGCCTCTCAGAATGCAACTGAGAAGAAGAGGAGATGCAATTATTGTAGAATGCTAGGTCATGACATTTCAGAGAGTGTAGGAAGTGCATTGCTTCTGAAAAGAAGAAGAAGGCATCTAGTCTTGCAGTCACAGATGCTTCTACTACAAGAAACAAGGATGAGTCTGCATTGGGCTTTCCTTGTCACATGCCTTTACAATCCTTATATGGATGACTCATCTGTGTTAGTCCTCTGATGCTTTAAGTACTTAGTACTTTGATAGTGGTGCTTCCAAGCATATCACATCGTGTAAGAATTTGTTTTTATCTTTGAGGGATGCAACTAAGGGGGGCACAGTCACTTGTGCCAATGATGCCTCATATGCTGTACAAGGTATTGGGCAAGTTGAGATCACTTTTGCTTCAGGTGATCTTGTCACTCTCCAGGATATCTTGTATGTTCCAGGGATTAAAAAGAACCTAATATCCATTTCAGCTATCTACAGCTAGATACCGAGTTTCCTTTGATGGTTACCATTGTGCAGTGTATGACTGCAGGCATGATAATACCATTGTCATTACTAGCAAAAGGGTATTTACACTCTTTATTCCTATGAGAGGCAGGTAGTAACGGATGCACTTTCTGTTAATACTTCGACTATTACAAATACTCATTTATGGCATGAGAGGTTTGGACACCTCAATTATGGTAGCCTGGTTAGGCTACATTCACATGAGATGGTGGTAGATCTTCCTAAAATGCATATCCCTGCTAAACACATTTGTGAAGGATGCTTTCTTGGCAAGATGCATCAATTTTCTTTTCCCAAAGATGGCAGTGTTGGTGTAGCCCACAAATTGCATCTAGTTCATAGTGATGTATGTGGTCCCATGAGGACAGCATCCATTGGAGGATATCTCTACTTTGTCACATTTTTGGATGATTTTACTCAACACACTTGGGTTTATCCACTGAAATCCAAGTATGATGTGTTCAAATGCTTTCAAAGAATACGTTCTTTGGTGGAGAATGAGAGTAAAAACAAGCTTGTTACACTCCGTATCAGAGGAGTGAATTTCTACCATTTTGGCACCTGTGGTCCCAAGGTGGTGAAAATTATATGGTGGTCGGCATCGACGTCGTAGAGGTCTCCCCAGTAAGGATTATGAAGATTTTTTCCTCCTTGTTGTTGTAGATTTTGTCCTTAGAATATGTCAATGAAGATGCATCGAGACTACATGCTGGATGCATGTTGGTGTTGGAAATGTGAGAGGTCTTATAAGGTCTGCAAGGCAACACGCTATAACCAGTAAGGTGTTCCTATGAAAAATAATTAAAATTTAAGCACAATGCAAACACCTAATCAAGCACTAAGGAAATATTGTTGTGATTGGTCAATTTTTTCTAGTTAAGACGAGGGTAATATATATTAAGGTGGGTATAAGTTCATTTTAAACTAAGATGGAGCAAAGAGTGACCAAAGAGCATACCTTGGATTATGACCCTAGTCTCTACACATATAGATTATTTATTTTTTAATTAATAAGACAAAAAAAATGTAAAAGTAGGACAGAGATCCAAGTAATGCAGAGACCTCATATACAAGAGTATCTAAGAACCACTAAGTACCTCTACAGTGATGGTTTTTTTTAATCCTTTTATTGGTAGCTTTTTAGCCATAAGGTCCCATCCCATGGAGATCAAGGCTACGGTCCCAAGGTTGCATCACTAAGATCCAAAAGTCCTACCTAGATCGTACATGGTGATTATTATCTTCTTAGGACTTTCTATTTCTTTTTTTTTGGGTTTGCTTTTTCTTTTTTGTTGTTTTTGTTTAAACTACTTTCACTTTCACAATTCACCTAGAAGGCTCTATTCTAAACTAAAGAGGGCATACTAAGAAAGGTGGAGTACTTGGCATACTCCTCTGGCATACTTTAAAGTCAATCTCAATAAGGATTAAACTAGGACCAAATCCTAAATGATTATTGAAGTAATAATAACTAGAAAAGTGATAGACCAGTCATAGAATGATGCGAGCAAGCACTCAAACAAACATTGAATGAAGAATTATAAAAAATATTAAAATTGAAAAAAATAGCATTAGTTGAGGATCGGTTTAGAATACACCTGGCTAGTTGTATGATTGGTTTAGGGAGGTCACTCATAAATATGTAAGCGTAGCACATGGGTTCAACAGAAGGGATTTTTTAAATCCCATTTTTACACATTTTTTACATATATAAGGGTACCATTTAAAGGGGGTATTCATAGGTTGAATAGAAAAAGGGTATGTTTTATTGATGAAAAATTCACAAATATGGGATTTTTAAAATAGGCCTTGAACCCACGTGATACAGAGAGTTTACTTATAGTGAACCCCCTGAGATGATTGGAAAGCCAATCTTGTTGAATTGTACTTGTTGCAATATTGATAAATTTCCTTGTTCTTCCTGTGAACCTTAAAAAATCTTCAAAAATCAGTGCAAAAGGTTGTCATCATAACTCCTACACTGGGTCAGACATAATGTCACTAAGTGCATCATTCTTATGGTTTTATTCTAATATATATACCTCCTCTAGTGTATGAGGCAATAGGCTAAGTGCATCCTCACTGTGATATGGCGTGGGTACTATAATCAAGTGAGCTACAACACTACTAGCAAAACTAGCGTCTGTGTACCCATGTCGTTGTATCTCTATACCAGCCTCATAGAAAAGTCCATAATCAACCATGGACTTCATGTACCTGAGAATCCGTCTAGCCGCATCCAAGTGTTTCTTCCTAGGAGTCTGCATAAACTAACTCACAAGTCCAACAGTATAACTCAAATTTAGCCTAGTAATGGTGATATAGATCAAGCTACCCACTATGCCCTATGTGTAGTGGGGTCCTCCAAAATCTCACCTGTATCTGTAGAAGCTTTGTGTTCTGCTCCAATGGCACTGAAACAGGCTTACAGCCTATCATACCATACTTGGACAACATGTCCAAGCCATATTGCCTCTACATTAACAAAATACCATATGAGGTGATCTCACCACCTCTATGCCCAAGAGATCCATTTTCTAGACACTAGGAGGATTCTTATATCCAAAGATATCTCAATTTTGGATTATCCCTCTCTAAACATTTTCTCTCTCCAGGCCAAAATAGGGTAAAACAAGATCTTTCTTCTATTTCAGAGAGGGGAATAATTATAAGAATACAAGGGGAGGTTCTTACAGCTTTACACCTCAAAAGCTGGAGGGAGGAATCTTACATCCTATCCCACTTAAAAAACGCGAGATGTCCTCATCTCCGAGCTAGAGGACAAACTCTTTTCCTTAAGATCCAATTGATTCTAGGGTTCCTTATAGTCTGGTCAACCCAATAGGGGTGGTTGCAAGATGAGGGTACTCACTTTCGTTCACTCTCTCTAAAATTGGGACATCCATGCATCTCGGGCGGAGTACCTCGATCGTGATAGTGCCGCGAATTAAAAGACGACACGTGCCTCCCGAGCCTAAATCGACATATCTCGATCGAGATGCCAACTAATGCCACGCTAGCAGGTCCGGGTTTCCAGGCGTCATCCATGTCACCAATACATGTCACCGCCACCACAATATCTCGATCGAGATATCTATGCCACTCGGACATCAGGGCCACGCTGTATCCCCGTAGGCATATTTGACTAGCACATCTCCATCGTCCACGTATCTCGAACGAGAAATTTACATCCAATCGCGACCATTCATTGTTCGAGGTAATCGGATACAATCTCCACCGTCCCCATATCTCGATCGAGATACTGAGTTCAAATCTCAGTCGTCCAAATATCTCAATCGAGATACAGAGATTCAATCTGCACCGTCCAAATATCTCGATCGAGATACGTAGATGCAATATCCACCGTCCAATTATCTCGATCGAGATACGGAAACGCAATCTATACCGTCCATTCACGTACGTTGGAAGATGCGATCTTGGCCGTTTAAATATCTCGATCGAGGTATATAATGAATCTTGACCGTCGAGATACCTTGTCGTGGTAATGCCTTTAAATCGTGGCCGTCCATTTACCTCGAACGAGATAGTAATATCAAATCTCAGCCGTCGATCCTTCCCCAACCCTAGAATTAGGTGTGTATCTTGGCCGTATGTTGCACTAACCCTAATATCCAGAGCGTTAATCTTGCAAACCCTAAATTGCATGATGTTACCGAACCTCGATCGAGGTTATAAAACCGGAAAACTTTTTTTTTTGCCTCATTTTCACAAGTCGTTTTCACTCTCCTTGCTCTCTAGATTTGGATTAGTATTAGTGAGCCCATTAGCTTTGTTTTTAGCTTCATTAGTGCTACTTAGCACTAAGCATTAGACCCTTCACATTAGACCCTTCACATTTGGCTTAGGTTTTAGCATGGAGGGCCACGAGGAGGGCCGCTCATCTATTGCGGACCTCATCGCGGAGATAGACCGCGAGTTAGCGGCTATCCGTAGGAGTGCTAGAGACACTCCGTCTACATTACATATCGTGTCAGCAGACTTGGAGGCGATGCTTGCATCCCTTCGTAGCCTTCACGATATTGTTTATGTAGATGAGTGGATAGCCCACCATCGCGCAGCTCCTGTGTCACATGGCCTGACATATCGTCAGGTCTGTGATCTTGCTCCTATTAGGGATGGGGCTTACCTAGATCTTTTCCTCGATAGTCGTGGGATGAGGCCTGGGGCGGGCAAGCCCCTCACTATTTCGCGGTGTTCGCATCCTCATATGGCGGCACATATCTATAGTCGATATGTTGCCGCATATGGGAGGATGCCGAACAACCGCCAGATTCCCATATACTTCGCAAAGCAGTTATATGCGGAGTTTGTCTTAGGGGAGGAGGTCGATTACACCAGCCATCGTCCGGGTGGTGGTGCTGGCCGAGGCCGTCTCCAGGACCAGGGTAGGCGGCCTCCACCAGCCCTTCGTGTAGCACCTACCACAGATCCTTCATTTATGCCATTGTCAACAGTAGAGGCTCTTGGCACGCAGGTCGGCATTGACGTACGGAGTACCACGGAGAGCATCCAGCACGTGGTGCGCCTATTCTCACGATCTATACCGACGACAGATGTGGAGGTATTTACATATATATTACGTCTTAAGTTTTTTTGGTCATTTATCTTCATGTTTATATGTACTTTTCTATATTTTTACATGAGCAGCATGGTTGATTGTGTCACGCAGGTTCCCACACCTACCACTCAGAGGCTCACTCAGGAGTTGGTAGAGGCGAGAGCGGAGATTGACCGCCTCCGAGCTGCATTACAGATGGCAGAGGCAGCTACTGCAGAGGCACAGCATCTGAGAGAGTCCGACATCCAGCAGGTAGGTTTCTCTTGCACGTAAAAGAGTTATAATTAAGGTCCTAAGTTATAAATTTCTTTAAGTAATACCTAATGAGAGACTAATCAATTATTTTAATGCTTTACTTTTTTGCGTAGGCTCGGACCGAGGTAGAGAGCTCCAGAGCTGAGGCACAGCATCATCAGATTATGGAGCAGATTGCCCAGCACAGGGCAGAGCAGCTGATGCTGCATGTTCGAGAGTATCGTAGATCATCGGACGTAACAGTGCCTTACCTACCATTATATCCACGGCCTGTCTCACAGAGGTTTTTCGACGACCTCTCCCGCAGGATGCACCACCCTTCCTACGTGATGCGTGCTGCTGTTTATGTATCGAGGACATTGATAGTACAGGAGGATATGCCCTGGGATGTGGACATATTTTCCACTTGTCTTGCATCACCCAGGAGCTCGTCCGGTTCTCAGCATGCCCATCCTGCCGTGCACGCGTCGACCTAGCGACGTACAGGGTATTGGGCATCGATGATCTTCACCCAGGCCTTGTTCGAGTAGATGCCAAGACTGGCAGGCCTGTCGACTTTACATCAGCTATGGACTTGGGACTCGACGCCTTCGACGATAGAGCCCAGGAGCCTGAGGTGCCTCCTGAGATAGAGTGGAGCTCACATGAGTTCGACGCTTACCAGAGAGTCCTACATGAGAGCCAGGTGACAGCATATGAGCGCGTGGGTGGTGCTGGCCCTAGTGGCACAGCGGCGGGTGATGGTGCTAGCAGCAATGCTGCTTCTCATGAGCAGCGTGTCCTTACAGCAGAGGAGCTTACACGAGCAGAGTGGCAGACACGCACCATTGCAGATTATAGATTTTGGGTTTACAGACAGAGGCGTCTTACATTAGCACAACGTAGAGAGAGAGAGAGGGCCATAGCAGCTTTTGGGACTCGTGAGCTCCCGAGTACACCGGCACCAGCTCACGATCCTGCCTTTGAGGCAGACCTCCCCGCAGACATTCGACGACCCCCGCCAGCCGGCACAGCCTCCTCGACGTGCACAGCAGCCTCGACGCGCACGTCGACCGCCGGCAGTTAGAGATGACGATTTTGATTGGGTTGCTGTTGATAGTGACTAAACTCAGACTAGCTGGGTTAGCTCACTTACATTGTACTTAGATTTTTGGGCAGTGACTAACCTCAGACTAGCTGGGGTAGCTCATTTTCATTATGATGTACTTATTTGATGTTTATATCATTATGAGTTTTCTCATTATTGAGTATCATTACATTTTAGTTGATGTTCTTGATTTTATTATATTTTTTAACACTTTGGCTATCATATTGTTTGTTGAAAATCTCCATGCCATCGTACCCAAACATGCTCTGATGGGGACCAAACTTTGCAAGCATGGGGAGGGGACCCACCCCCACATGCTTGCAAAGTTTGGTCACAATCAGAGCATGTTTGGATTGGCAATTGGCGCCCAGCGCGGGTTTTTGAAGTCTCTTGGTGCTTAAGAGGCCATGGAAAATCCGGGCCTTCCCCATACCATCGTACCCAAACATGCTCCGATGGGGACCAAACTTTGCAAGCATGTGGGGGTGGGTCCCCCCCACATGCTTGCAAAGTTTGGTCACAATCAGAGCATGTTTGGATTGGCAATTGGTGCCCAGTGCGGGTTTTTCAAGTCTCTTGGTGCTTAAGAGGCCATGGAAAATCCGGGCCTTCCCCATACCATCGTACCCAAACATGCTCCGATGGGGACCAAACTTTGCAAGCATGTGGGGGTGGGTCCCCCCCACATGCTTGCAAAGTTTGGTCACAATCAGAGCATGTTTGGATTGGCAATTAGCGCCCAGTGTGGGTTTTTGAAGTCTCTTGGTGCTTAAGAGGCCATGGAAAATCCGGGCCTTCCCCATACCATCGTACCCAAACATGCTCTGATGGGGACCAAACTTTGCAAGCATGGGGAGGGGACCCACCCCCAGATGCTTGCAAAGTTTGGTCACAATCAGAGCATGTTTGGATTGGCAATTGGCGCCCAGTGCGGGTTTTTCAAGTCTCTTGGTGCTTAAGAGGCCATGGAAAATCCGGGCCTTCCCCATACCATCGTACCCAAACATGCTCCGATGGGGACCAAACTTTGCAAGCATGTGGGGGTGGGTACCCCCCACATGCTTGCACAGTTTGGTCCCAATCAGAGCATGTTTGGATTGGCAATTGGTGCCCAGTGCGGGTTTTTCAAGTCTCTTGGTGCTTAAGAGGCCATGGAAAATCCGGGCCTTCCCCATACCATCGTACCCAAACATGCTCCGATGGGGACCAAACTTTGCAAGCATGTGGGGATGGGTCCCCCCCACATGCTTGCAAAGTTTGGTCACAATCAGAGCATGTTCGGATTGGTAATTGGCGCCCAGTGCGGGTTTTTCAAGTCTCTTGGTGCTTAAGAGGCCATGGAAAATCCGGGCCTTCCCCATACCATCGTACCCAAACATGCTCCGATGGGGACCAAACTTTGCATTCATGTGGGGGTGGGTCCCCCCCACATGCTTGCAAAGTTTGGTCCCCATCAGAGCATGTTTGGATTGGCAATTGGTGCCCAGTGCGGGTTTTTCAAAACTCTTGGTGCTTAAGAGGCCATGGAAAATCCGGGCCTTCCCCATACCATCGTACCAAAACATGCTCCGATGGGGACCAAACTTTGCAAGCATGTGGGGGTGGGTCCCCCCCACATGCTTGCAAAGTTTGGTCCCCATCAGAGCATGTTTGGATTGGCAATTGGCGCCCAGTGCGGGTTTTTCAAGTCTCTTGGTGCTCAAGAGGCCATGGAAAATCCGGGCCTTCCCCATACCATTGTACCCAAAAATGCTCCGATGGAGACCAAACTTTGAAAGCATGTGGGGGTGGGTCCCCCCACATGCTTGCACAGTTTGGTCCCAATTAGAGCATGTTTGGATTGGCAATTGGCGTCCAGTGCGGGTTTTTCAAGTCTCTTGGTGCTTAAGAGGCCATGGAAAATCCGGGCCTTCCCCATACCATCGTACTCCGATGGGAACCAAACTTTGCAAGCATGTGGGGATGGGTCCCCCCCACATGCTTGCAAAGTTTGGTCACAATCAGAGCATGTTCGGATTGGTAATTGGCGCCCAGTGCGGGTTTTTCAAGTCTCTTGGTGCTTAAGAGGCCATGGAAAATCCGGGCCTTCCCCATACCATCGTACCCAAACATGCTCTGATGGGGACCAAACTTTGCAAGCATGGGGAGGGGACCCACCCCCACATGCTTGCAAAGTTTGGTCACAATCAGAACATGTTTGGATTGGTAATTGGCGCCCAGTGCGGGTTTTTCAAGTCTCTTGGTGCTTAAGAGGCCATGGAAAATCCGGGCCTTCCCCATACCATCGTACCCAAACATGCTCCGATGGGGACCAAACTTTGCAAGCATGTGGGGGTGAGTCCCCCCCACATGCTTGCAAAGTTTGGTCCCCATCAGAGCATGTTTGGATTGGCAATTGGCGCCCAGTGCGGGTTTTTCAAGTCTCTTGGTGCTTAAGAGGCCATGGAAAATCCGGGCCTTCCCCATACCATCGTACCCAAACATGCTCCGATGGGGACCAAACTTTGCAAGCATGTGGGGGTGGGTCCCCCCCACATGCTTGCAAAGTTTGGTCACAATCAGAGCATGTTTGGATTGGCAATTGGCGCCCAATGCGGGTTTGATGGGGAAGGCCCGGATTTTCCATGGCCTCTTAAGCACCAAGAGACTTGAAAAACCCGCACTGGGCGCCAATTACCAATCCAAACATGCTCTGATTGTGACCAAACTTTGCAAGCATGTGGGGGGGACCCACCCCCACATGCTTGCAAAGTTTGGTCCCCATCGGAGCATGTTTGGGTACGATGGTATGGGGAAGGCCCGGATTTTCCATGGCCTCTTAAGCACCAAGAGACTTGAAAAACCCGCACTGGGCGCCAATTGCCAATCCAAACATGCTCTGATTGTGACCAAACTTTGCAAGCATGTGGGGGGGACCCACCCCCACATGCTTGCAAAGTTTGGTCCCCATCGGAGCATGTTTGGGTACGATGGTATGGGGAAGGCCCGGATTTTCCATGGCCTCTTAAGCACCAAGAGACCTTAAAAGCCCGCACTAGGCGCTAATTGCCAATCCAAACATGCTCTGATGGTGACCAAACTTTACAAGCATGTGGGGGGGACCCACCCCCACATGCTTGCAAAGTTTGGTCCCCATCGGAGCATGTTTGGGTACGATGGTATGGGGAAGGCCCGGATTTTCCATGGCCTCTTAAGCACCAAGAGACTTGAAAAACCCGCACTGGGCGCCAATTGCCAATCCAAACATGCTCTGATGGGGGGACCAAACTTTGCAAGCATGTGGGGGGGACCCACCCCCACATGCTTGCAAAGTTTGGTCCCCATCGGAGCATGTTTGGGTACGATGGTATGGGGAAGGCCCGGATTTTCCATGGCCTCTTAAGCACCAAGAGACTTGAAAAACCCGCACTGGGCGCCAATTACCAATCCAAACATGTTCTGATTGTGACCAAACTTTGCAAGCATGTGGGGGTGGGTCCCCTCCCCATGCTTGCAAAGTTTGGTCCCCATCAGAGAATGTTTGGGTACGATGGCATGGAGATTTTCAACAAACAATGTGATAGCCAAAGTGTTAAAAAATATAATAAAATCAAGAACATCAACTAAAATGTAATGATACTCAATAATGTGGGGGTGGGTCCCCTCCCCATGCTTGCAAAGTTTGGTCCCCATCAGAGCATGTTTGGGTACGATGGCATGGAGATTTTCAACAAACAATGTGATAGCCAAAGTGTTAAAAAATATAATAAAATCAAGAACATCAACTAAAATGTAATGATACTCAATAATGAGAAAACTCATAATGATATAAACATCAAATAAGTACATCAGAATGAAAATGAGCTACCCCAGCTAGTCTGAGGTTAGTCACTGCCCAAAAATCTAAGTACAATGTAAGTGAGCTAACCCAGCTAGTCTAAGTTTAGTCACTATCAAGATAGAGATCTAGTCAGCAGCACCCTCTCTAGCTCTCAACTGCTCTAGAATGCTCTCATGGTCATCCACTCGAAGCCGAAAACGAGGGTGAGCACTGTGTTTTCGGCTCTGTACTCGAACAAGAGTGAGCCTGGTAGCAACCACTAGATGAGAGAACTGAAATGCCTCTAACTCCCACTTCCACTGCTAGAACTCCCCCGATGAAGTCGAATCTGCTGGTAGAACCGGCCTGCCACAATCATGCTATGGGCGTCATAAGAAAAGCCATGATCATCCACTTGTATCCTGGTCAAGCATGCACTTTGGCCTAGTGTAACTCATCAGATAGTAGTCTACTCCCTCACTATTTCCCTCACTGGCCTAGTGCAACTCATCAGATAGTAGTCTACTCCCTCGCTATTTCCCTCACTGGCAATAACAGCAAATACATCACCCTCTTGTAGCAAATCTGTCAGGTCATCATAACTGACCATGAACGCAGGACCTGTGTGCTCATCAGACACCACTTGGATGTGAAGGATGCTCGGGGGAGAGGAATGTCTGTATCCATGCATCTGCCCATCCTCTCGAGGCACAATGTGACCAATCGCCATCCATACATGCTCCACAGAAGCATGCAAACCGTCGTGTGTAAATCGTGGGGGCCGCCATGCACGTGCTCCTGATGGAATGTAAGCCCAAGGTGCCAGGTACTGTGTCACAATCATGGGAGGCTCTACGGTCAATCGTGCCACCATCCACATGCCAAAAAAATCTCCTGACAATCCGAGCATCACGTTTGGGGTACGATGATGCTGCACTCCCACACAAATGTTGGGAGCACCACTCGACTACGTGGCCCGCATCTCTGAACCGCTGAGCATCCTGTCGCAGCTGATGACGCCTCAAGGCACGTTTCACACACGCGCCTGCACCATCATGCTCACCCTTCCCGTGACCAGTCTCAAAGAATGACCAAATCACTGGGATACTAGACTGCACATGCCACCTATAAATCCATAAAAGATAGTCTTAGTTATTGTTTTCTTTAAGATGTTCTAGTGAATTTAGTTTAATTGTAAATGTAAGAAAGCCATAAGTACAACCTGTAGAGCCAATAGAATTGACGTGATGACTTGAACTGTGCGCCACAACCATGCGTCCAAACCCATCGCTGGACATGTCTGATCCCACAATCTCCTAAAAAATCGTCATGGAGACGAAAACAGTGTTGCACAAAATGTGCATCATGTGAACGATCATCACTGATATAGAAATGATACTCTCGAATAATGACACGGGTCTCGGGGGTACTCGCTATCCCATCTACATGAGCCTCTGCATGTCGATAGCTAATGTGGACCAAAATAGCAACCTGGTGAGGTAAGCAATACAAATGTTTAGGACACAAAAAATCAATTAAGTAATGTAGCTCAAACATAAAACAAATATTACAAAATATAACCATTACCTGCTCTAAGAAGTAATACTCAGATTGTATCTCCTGAAAAGGTGTGAAAGTGTAGTTCTCTGCAAAATCAATCACAGAGACGACCACACCAATAGGAAACTCTGCTAGGCATGCTCGGAACTGACGATCCTGCCACTTGGCACAATGACTGTGCCGTATGTAGGGGTAGATCTGCTCCCTAAATGTGGCTGTGAAGTGACAACGTGGTGTATGTTTGTCCACGAGCTGCAACTTCCTGGACTGTCCACCACTCTGGAGCTGGTGTGTCACATACTCATAACGTTGCCATGCCACTATCTCTTGGTCACTTGCATCAAGATCTACCATCTGTAGATGTGCAAGTGAACCACATGATGTGCAATTGCTCTCCACACAAGGCATCCTATGGAACTGGGCATCCTCCGTGCGTGCACACAAAAGAGAGTGGATGAAATCATGTGGACTACGAGGCAACTCTCTATGCCCACTAAGAGAATGGAACACATCATAAAAAAGTTTGAACTCAACATGGTAGCGATAACAACATGTGTCACGCTGACGTGAGTACCTCACAAACCAAGGCTTACACCCCTCAAATGACCTTTGCCCAATTTTAAGCTCTGGATACGAAGCCACAAACTGAGAATACAACTCAGTTTGGGACATTTCAAGAAAGCAAGCACCGTGCTCAATGAACACTCCTCTTGTCACTCTCTTACGCAAAGCTTTCTTGAAAACTGGCGATGCACGACAATTCTCCTCCCAAAAACTTTCTATCAAGGTTCTAGTGGTTTCATCTAGTAGGCGATCATGCCTAGCTACACGACCACTACTCGCCCACATAGCACCAACCTCATTGGCATCTAAACTTTGTCGCCTAATAGACCCAACTCTAAGTGCGTGTGGTGCTATGGAAAGGATGCGAGATGTGGCACTAACCTTACCCTTCATTTGGGAGCTACTTATGGCTGCCACAATAGCCCGTCGAGCAGCCAAAGCGTCCGCAGAGTTCCTCTTCTTGTTAACTATATAGGAATGACGAACACTTTGTAGCACCGCCATGCGAGCTCTCCTCTCTCTTCGACCTCCAATGTCGGAAAGCGCCCTGCAGTTGGCCATGTTGGGCAAATCAATCAAAGCATCAAGCACACATGCCTGTGACGAAGACGTGAGGTCTTTGAAATAGGATTGGAAGATTGCATGGGCACGACGATGTGCCCCTGACTTTGATAGTTCTTTCCTATCCACACGAAGGGCGCCCAAAGGAGGGGGGGTGGGTTCTTGTAGAAGAGAGGACTCAAGAAGAGAGGACTCAAGAAGGGCGGGTTCATGTGGATTATCTAAACTAAGGAGTAGTGGGGGGGAAGAGGGCGAAGGGAGAGGAAGTGGAAGAGGAGGAGCAAGGCTTGGATCATCGCCATGGAAGGTGTTGCTCGTTGACGTGCTCTCCACTCTCTCTTTCTCTCACGAGCTACCCTTCTCCTCTCCTCCTCTTGAACTTGGTGGATGGGGGGGAGTCTAGTCCTATCACGTTTCCGACTCCTACGACTTTGAGAACCCATTCTCAAGGAAGCTAAGAGAGAAAATATTATAAAGGCTCAATGATGGGATAGTACTACAGATAAGTGTGGGATAGTACTAGAGATGTGTGATTATATAGGAAAAATAGGTTATCCACTTCAAATCTCACTGGATTTCCTATCTAAGATTGATTGGATAACTAAGATAAACATAAAGATAATTAAAGATAAACTATTATCCACTTAAAAATTAATATTATTTATAATATTTATTAACAAGTCTAAATATTTATCATTACTAGATATATAAATATATCTTTAAAGAAATCTTTTATTTTATAATTATATAACTGCTTTTTTTAAATAAAGTATTTTTTCAAATTTTATTCAAAGGTTTATTCTACATAAAAAAATTTCAAGAAATATAAAAATAAAAAATTTATTTTTTTTAAAATTAATAATATGATCTTTAATAATATTTTTATTGATCTAATCCCAAAATATAATCCTTTAAAATTAGTGATTTTAAATTCTTTTATTTAATAAGTTACATATATTTTGTTATTTAAATTTCTATATTCTATTTCTCTAAATTACTAAATTAACTTTTCCAAAAATATGTTTTTGAAAAAAGAGGGGAGGTGGGAAGGAGATGCCACGTGTCACAAGCGTGCATGACACGTGGCATTCTCTTGACATGTGGCACTATTATGGTTGATGTGGCAATTCCATGATGTGGCATGCCATGTCACCATGTGCGAGGTGGCATGCAAAGGTGGCAAGATGATGTGGCATTAATGATGACTAGGATGATGAGGTGGGGAGTCAACTAGGTTGACCATGTTGACATGGAGGGTGGAGGTGGCAAGCTGAGGTGGCAAGCTGCTTATGTGGATCCTCTCGATGCTCACGTGGACATAAAGTGGCATGCATATATAAGGTTTGGGCCTACCCAAGCCTCACACATGGAATGAAACCTAAGCTGTGAAGTTTACCAAGCCTAGATTTCCAAACCTAACTAGGATTGGTTTTAGACTTGAAAAGGGGAGAGTGGACACAATATGGGAATTTTCACTTGGGAGGATTGAAAATGAACCTTCCCATACTCAAATCAAGCCAAATTTTTTTAAATAAATTCATGGCAACAAGATTAAATTACTATTGATTTAATGGACCTCTGACAGTCATAATAAATTTTCCAAAGTAAATCTACAAAAATCAAACCGTTAGATTTGTAATTTTATCTTATACCCACATTATACTAATCTTTCCCAATCTAATCATCACTAGATCCATACAATTTGAGCATTTTAAATGGTAGATGTGGTGGGAGGATAAAATAGTATGTTTTTTAACAATTCTAATATCTTTTAAATAATATAGAAAATAGTAGAACACATCAAAAATTACTCGATAAATCAAGTTAAGCTCTATGTTATTTGTATTTGTGATATGCAAAGTGGGAACATCGTATGAGTAATAATGTAAAAGGTATAGGCAATTTACTCACATTCACTATACCTGTCTAAACCTAGGACAGGGCCTGTATACAAACTTGGTTCCCAAAGAAAAGGGGACTTGCAATTATTGGATATTCGATCAGATTATAGTTTTAGGTGCCCAACTTTGCATATGATGTTTCATTAGAAGACCTTGAAGTGAAACTCCTTGGCTAACTATGAGAGATTGGCTATTCTTCTTGAAAAAATGCCTGTTTTTCAGCTAAAGCCAAGGGCGCCCACGACATGAAACTAGATAACCTCATCTTGCAACCACCCATTATAGAGTCCTGGGATAAAGATCCCTTCTACAAGAAGAACATATAGAACTCATTATTAGATAATAATTCACTCAGAACATATCATTCATATCCTTAACACAATAATGGTCCATCAGACCGAAAATTGCATCTAAACATTCCTCAACGGGAATTTCAGTTATGCAGGTTCTCAATTTGTCATCCCTTAATTAGATCCACTGGGTCAAAGGACAAACAGTAGGGCAATCTGTCGGCACAATCCACTAATCTCATAGTGATTTGTTGAAGTCATAATCGTCATTCCAGTTACCAATATCATCACTAGGATTTGTCCCATTAATCCTCATTGTGGCTTTGTTCAACTTATCTTCTTTCAACCAAAATTTACGAATCAATATCTTTCAATCAGAATCCAAATCAACTCATCGATTCTCAACAACCACATTTCTAAAATCATATCAACTAGCATTCGAATTCATCATCTGGATAGCACTTTTGCTTATAATTTCAAGGTCTTAGATTTATAAATTGTCAGTAAAGAGCTACAATTATACTCACGGTATATACGAGTAGTCACGATCCTTGGAGTTATAAGGTAAATACCATCATATCTAGGCCTCAAGAAAATAACGGATTCCATACAATTGCGGTACTTCCATCTGAAGACCCAATTACCAATTTATGAATGTTTATTTTGAATATCAATTTGTATGAATTTCATCACACAATTATAATCTTTTACTGGTACTTCATAAATTTTTGACATTTCTTACTTCTCGGTTGATCCACTTTAGCCAATTCGCTCTAATACCAGCTGAAAGATCCCTGCCCCCTTCGCGCAATGAATTCTGGGATACTAGTAGCATTTCTTGCGTAGGGCAAAGTCTCTCACTCGAGGCCTCGCCCATAGATATCCGGACAAGAGACTAATCCCTCGGTTCTTCCAAAACCGAACCCGAAAAAACTTCCCTCTCCCAGAAAGCACGGACGATTCCTCCAGAATATTTTTATTCTAACATAGTCAAGAGCCTTAACTAACCAAACTGATCCGATTGAACCCGTAAGTCACATGATCAGATCAAGGAAAGGACTTGCACTTGGATCATAGAGACCAACACTTTTTTCCAAATTGAGAGGCATAGCCGTTGATTCTTTTCCATAGAACAAAGACTATCTGGGATTTACTTCATCTATCATACCATAACAGAATTGAGTCTCATTTTATCGATCCATCAGTCCAGCCTAACCCCATCTAGTTCCGTGGGTTAGCCAACCACCCAACCACTGTAGTGATAGGATCCATATAGGAATTTGGTTACGTTTTGCCCCAGGTGCAGGAAAAGAGTTCCCAAGCCCCCTAGCCGGCACTTCAAGCAAACTTCAAGATAGTCACACCACTTATACACCCAATATGAAATTTCTTGTTTCACAGATTCAGCTGTCTTTAAAACAAATTATCTTTTAATGAAACCATAGTATCACTAATCATAATTCTCCAAAATATCCAGTTGAATTCTAATTTCTAATCATTTCTTCATCGGTGTACCTATGGCATCATTGTGGCAAACCAGAACGCTCACCACCTGTCCACTCAGGGGCCTTTTCAATAGTTTCTAGCTCGTAGTACCCAAAAATATATTCACTTATAAAAATCTAGATGGACTCTCCGTTGAAGATCAGGAAGATCAACCAACAAATCCATATAAAAGAGCCATGGACTCATCTGTTGAGGACCAGCAAGGTCAGCATCCTCTAGGATCCTTCACAGGTCACCTAGCGCTTCACTCTCATACGCCGCTTCCTTGGTCCCTCATCCACCGTACCGGCGGAAGCTCAGCATTTAAATCGACCTTGCTACGCGAGACGTCCTCCGTTGACTCTCCCGCAACTGTTGCAACTTTATTACTTAGGTCTCCACGACCTCATTCACAAGATGGTCAAAATGCTTCCCCAGCATTCTTGACATGAAACAGACATTTAAAAACAGGTCATAAATATAGTTTCTAACAAACTCTCATCTTTCCACATTGTTCCACATAATTTCTCATTATTCCACATTCTTCTTCATCAATTTACTTTGCTTAATCCACATCCAATCATATGTATTCCTATCGTACTTCATCCATTCTCATCCAATCACATCATATTACATCTTATTCACGTCTCATCCATTCACATCTACCCATATCCACATCACATCACATCTCATCCCTTTTCTTTAATAAAAATATCCATTATTTCAAATATACCAAGAATTCCACTTTTACCATTTAAATGATTGAATTCCAATTATCATGGAAATTCCTCCTTTATTATTTAAATTTTCTCATGCATAAAATAAATTTATCTAAAATTCCTCTTCAAATAAAAATATTCATTATTTTAATATACCAAAATTTCTTTTTTTTCCATTTAATTACATGGATCTCCATTATCATGGGAATTTCTCTTTTTGCATAAAAATAAAAATACCAAAAATTTCTCTTTTCTTAATTTAATTATTTATGCATAAATACTAAAAAATAGGATGTCCAATCCTAGAATATGGTAGGAAGTCCTCTTTTCACATTATGCATAAAAATGAGTTATGTATTAATTTCTAAAGATTTTGCCATAGCTTCGTTACTATTACTGATAATTTTTAATATTTCTAGAAAGAATAAGACTTTGTAATACAATTATGATAGAATACTATCCTTAGACTTAAATCCAATTTATGGAATTAAATCATAAGTTTACCATAATTTTATTAGCATAAGTTTAAATCATAAGTTTACCATAATTTTATTAGCATAAAAGCATTAAAAAAACCATTTTCTTAACCTCTAGCTTAACTAGCATAGAGTTTGATTTTTGAATTGACAATTTATCAATCAGAAGCATTCATTTACTAAAGAATTAGTCATAGAAATGACTATTCTTTTGGGAGAGAGAGATATACATAAAAAGCATCCTAATTAAGCATAAAGATTAACTTTTTTTGTGATCAATCATTAGAATTCTTATAGAAAGCTTGATTTGCATTGAAAAATAATTAGTTTGAAACTTCTCAAGCTTGAGAGGGGTTGAGAAGTGAAATCTTTTGAGAATATTAATGAAAACCATGAAATTACTTCTTACCTCTAGATTTGGCTTGCTTCTTTATCTTAGAAGGAAACCCCCAACCAATCAATTGGTTTAGTATGTTGAGAAGAAAGCTCCAAGGATTGTTGAAGAGTGAGAGAAGCTCCAATCTCTCCAAAAGTAAAGGATTTTTAAGGGATAATAGAAAATATTATTTTTTTCATGTAATACTGGCATGGTATAGTTCACAGATTTTTTTACAAAAGACTAAGGATTTATTTATAGGTGAGGGAGGCCACTAACCAAGTCCAACTGGGTTCTAGAATTTTCTAGGTTCAGTTTGACTCAATTTGGACAAGATTTGGATCAGTTGGCTCCCTTTTTTATTTGGTTTGATCTAGGAGAGAGGAGAGATAAAAATATCACAATCTTTTTGAATTAAAAACTCATCCACATGTGTGAATTAGGTGCCTACCTCAAGAGTCCCCCTCTCCTTACCAAGGTGTCAAAAATGCTTCATTATTCCAAAATATCTCATTTTTTTGGTAATATCTCATAGTTTTTAACTAATAAACCTTGTACTCAGTCAACTCTTCATCTTTTGTGAGCATTTACTCATTTTTGGGTATTTTCTTTTCTTCTTCAGATTTATCTCATCCCAACACTTGGATTAATCCAATTGGCCCATTGGCTACGGTCCTTTATTCACATTTTCAATTAATTCCAAATGCACATTGGAAAGTTCTTTTTGAATTTCTATTTTAGGGGAATCCATTTTAGACACTAGGAGGGATTTTATATCCAAAGATATCTCAATTTTGGATTATCTCTCTCTAGATATTTTCTCTCTCTAGCCAAAACAGGGTAAAACAAGATCTTTCTTCTATTTCAGAGAGGGGAATAATTACAAGAATAGAAGGGGAGGTTCTTACACCTTTACACCTCAAAAGGTGAAGGGAGGAATCTTACATCCTATCCCACTTAAAAAACGCGAGATGTCCTCATCTCGCAACAACTGGAAAGGAGGACAAACTCTTTCCCTTAAGATCCAACTGATTCTAGGGTTCCTTATAGTCTGGTCAACCCAACAGAAGCCTGGGATAAAGATCCCTTCTACATATAGAACTCATTATCAGATAACAATTCACTCAGAATATATCATTCATATCCTTAACACAATAATGGTCCATTATACTAAAAATTGCATCCAAACATTCCTCCACGGGAATTTCAGTTATGCAGGTTCTCAATTTGTCATCCCTTAATTAGATCCACTCGCTCAAAGGTTAAACAGTAGGGCAATCTGTCAGCACAATCCACTAATATCATAGTGATTTGCTGAAGTCATAATTGTCATTCCAGTTACCAATATCATCACTGGAATTTGTCCCATTCATCCTCATTATGGCTTTGTTCAACTTATCTTCTTTCAACCAAAATTCAGGAATCATTATCTTTCAATCTGAATCCAAATCAACTCATCAATTCTCAACCACATTTCTAAAATCATATCAACTAGCATTCGAATTCATCATCTGGATAGCACTTTTGCTTATAATTTTAAGGTCTTAGATTTACTCATATAAATTGACAGTAAAGAGCTGCAATTATATCCACGGTTAATACGGGTAGTCACGGTCCTTGGAGTTATAAGGTAAATACCATCATATCTAGGCCTCAAGCAAGTCAGGGATTCCATACAATTGTGGTACTTCCATCTGAAGGCCCAATTACCAATTTATGAATTTTTATTTTGAATATCAATTTGTATGAATTTCATCACACAATTACAATCTTTTACTGGTACATAAATTTTTGACATTTCTTGCTTTTCGGTTGATCCACTTTAGCCAATTCACTCTGATACCAGCTAAAAGATCCCTGCTGCCCCCTCCGCACAACGAATTCTAGGGTGCTAGCAATGGAAGTAGCATTTCTCACTCGGGGCCTCGCCCACCACGGATATCCGGACAAGAGACTAATCCCTCGGTTCTTACAAAATAGAACCCAGAAAAAATTCCTTCACCCAGAAAGCACGCCCACCACGGATATCCGGACAAGAGACTAATCCCTCGGTTCTTACAAAATAAAACCCAGAAAAAATTCGTTCACCCAGAAAGCACGGACGATTCCTCCAGAATATTTTTATTCTAACGTAGTCAAGAGCCTTAACTTACCAAACTCATCTGACTGAACCCGTAAGTCACATGATCAGATCAAGGAAAAGACTTGCACTTGGATCATAGAGACCAATGCTTTTTTCCTCATCGAGAGGCACAACCGTTGATTCTTTTCCATAGAACACAAGGATTTACTTCATCTATCGTACCATAACAGAATTGAGTCTCATTTTAGGGATCCATCAGTCAACCTAACCCCATCTAGTTCCGTGGGTTAGAGCCAACCGCCCAACCACTGTAGTGATAGGATCCATTTAGGAATTTGGTTATGTTTTGCCTCGGCGGGTGCCAGGGAAAAGAGCTCCCAAGCCCCCTAGCCGGCACTTCAAGCAAACTTCCAAATAGTCACACCACTTATACACCCAATATGAAATTGCCTGTTTCACAGATTCAGCTGTCTTGAAAACAATCTTTTAATGAAACCATAGTATCACTGATCATAATCCTCCAAAATATCCGGTTGAATTCTAATTTCCAAACATTCCTTCACATCGGTGTACCTATGGCATAATTAGCAACCAGAACGCTAGTTCCTAGCTCATAGTACCCGAAAATATATTCACTTATAAAAATCCATAGGACTCTCCGTTGAAGATCAGGAAGATCAACCAACAGATCCATATAAAAGAGCCATGGACTCATCCGTTTTGAGGACCAGCAAGGTCAATCAACCAGATCCATGCCCGAGTTCAGAAAACAACTCTAACACCTTGTTCCATTTTCTTCCTCGAGATATGCGTGGGTATCTTCAACAACCCAGAGTAGCTCGAGCACCGTATGGTCAGCACCCTCTAGGATCCTTCGCAGGTCACCTAGCGCTTCACTCATACGCCGCTTCCTTGGTCCCTCATCCACCGTATGGGAAGCTCACCATTTAAATCGAACCGAGGTTGGTCAAGACCTCGGCTACACGAGACGTCCTCCATTGACTCTCCGTCAGCTGTTGCAACTTTATTACTTAGGTCTCCACGACCTCATTCACAAGATGGTCAAAAAGCTTCCCCAGCATTCTTGACATAAAGCAGTCATTTAAAAACAAGTCATAAATACAGTTTCTTATTACGAACTCTCATCTTTCCACATTGTTCCACATAATTTCTCGTTATTCCACATTCTTCTACATCATTTTACTTTGCTTAATCATATGTATTCGTATCGTCCTTCATCCATTCTCATCCAATCACATCATATTACACCTCTTTTACCATTTAAATGATTGAATTCAATTGTCATGGAAATTACTCTTTACCATTTAAATTTTCTCATGCATAAAATAAATTTACCTAAAATTTCTATTTAAATAAAAATATTCATTATTTTAATATACCAAAATTTTTCTTTTTTATTTAATTACATGGATCTCCATTATCATGGAAATTTCTCTTTTTGTATTTTAAAAAATACCAAAAATTTCTCTTTTCTTAATTTAATATTAAGAAATTATTTATGAATAAATACTAAAAATTAGTTTTCCATGAATTTGATAAAAATCATTCTTTTAGCATAGGATGTCCAATTCTAGAGTATGGTATGAAGTCCTCTTTTCACATTATGCATAAAAATGAGTTATGTATTAACTTCTAAAGATTTTGCCATAGCTTCGCTCTGATAATTTTTAATATTTCTAGAAAGAATAAGACTTTGTAATACAATTATGATAGAATACTATCCTTAGACTTAAATCCAATTTATGAAATTAAATCATAAGTTTACCATAATTTTATTAGCATAAAGCATTTAAAAAACCATTTTCTTAACCTCTAGCTTAACTAGCATAGAGTTTGATTTTCGAATTGAGAATTTATCAATGAGAGAAGCATTCATTTGCTAAAGAATTAGTCATAGGCATGACTATTCTTTTGGGAGAGAGACATATATACATAAAAGCATCCTAATTAACCATAAAGATTAACTTTTTTGTGATCAATCATTAAAATTCTTATAGAAGGCTTGATTTGCATTGAAAAAAAATTAATTTGAAACTTCTCAAGCCTGAGAGGAGTTGAGAAGTGAGATCTTTTGAGAATATTAATGAAAACCATGAAATTACTTCTTACCTCTAGATTTGGCTTGCTTCTTTAACTTAGAAGGAAGCCCCAAATCAATCAATTGGTTTAGTATGTTGAGAAGAAAGCTCCAAGGATTGTTAAAGAGTGAGAGAAGCTCCAATCTCTCCAAAAGTAGAGGATTTTTAAGGGATAATAGAAAATATCATTTTTTTCATGTAATACTGGCATGGTATAGTTAACAGATTTTTTTATAGGTGAGGGAGGCCACTAACCAAGTCCAATCGGGTTCTAGAATTTTCTAGGTTCAGTTTGACTCAATTTGGACAAGATATGGATCAATTGGCTCCCTTTTTTATTTGGTTTGATCCAGGAGAGAGGAGAGATAAAAATATCATAATTTTTTTGAATTAAAAACTCATCCACATGTGTGAATTAGGCACCTACCTCAAGAGTCCCCCTCTCCTTACCAAGGTGTCAAAAATGCATCATTATTCTAAAATATCTCATTTTTTTAGTAATATTTCATAGTTTTTAACTAATAAACCTTATACTCAGTCAACTCTTCATCTTATGTGAGCATTTACTCATTTTTGGGTATTTTCTTTTATTCTTTGGATTTATCTCATCCTAACACTTGGATTAATCCAATTGGCCCATTGGAACCTTAATTGGACCATAATCCAAAAATTTCTTAAAATGTAGACCCTTAGGCTAAGGTCCTTTATACACATTTTCAATTAATTCCAAATGCACATTGAAAAGTTCTTTTTGAATTTCAATTTCAGGGGAATCCATTTTAGACACTAGGAGGATTCTTATATCCAAAGATATCTCAATTTTGTATTATCTCTCTCTAGACATTTTCTCTCTCTAGGCCAAAACAGGGTCAAACAAGATCTCTCTTCTATTTCAGAGAGGGGAATAATTACAAGAACAAAAGGGGAGGTTCTTACACCTTTACACCTCAAAAGCTGGAGGGAGGAATCTTACATCCTACCCCACTTAAAAAATGCGAGATGTCCTCAACTCGCAGCTGGAGGACAAATTCTTTCCCTTAAGATCCAACTGATTCTGGGGTTCCTTATAGTCTGGTCAACCCAAGAGAATCCTAGGATAAAGATCCCTTCTACAAGAAGAACATATAGAACTCATTATCAGATAACAATTCACTCAAAACATATCATTCATATCCTTAACACAATAATAGTCCATCAGACCGAAATGTGCATCTAAACATTCCTCCATGGGAATTTCAGTTATGCAGGTTCTCAATTTGTCATCCCTTAATTAGATCCACTCGCTCAAAGGTCAAACAGCAGGGCAATCTGTCAGCACAATCCACTAATCTCATAGTGATTTGCTGAAGTCATAATCGTCGTTCCAGTTACCAATATCATCACTGGGATTTGTCCCATTCATCCTCATTGTGGCTTTGTTCAACTTATCTTCTTTCAACCAGAATTTAGGAATCATTATCTTTCAATCAGAATCCAAATCAACTCATCAATTCTCAACCACATTTCTAAAATCATATCAACCAGCATTCGAATTCATCATCTGGATAGCACTTTTGCTTATAATTTCAAGGTCTTAGATTTACTCGTAAAATTATCAGTAAAGAGCTGCAATTATATTCACAATATATACGGGTAGTCACGATCCTTGGAGTTATAAGGTAAATACCATCATATCTAAGCCTCAAGCAAGTCAGGGATTCCATACAATTGTGGTACTTCTCATCTAAAGACCCAATTACCAATTTATGAATTTTTATTTTGAATATGAATTTATATGAATTTCATCACACAAGTACAATCTTTTACTGGTACTTCATAAATTTTTGACATTTCTTGCTTCTCGGTTGATCCACTTTAGCCAATTCACTCTAATACCAGCTGAAAGATCCCTGCCCCCTTGTGCAACGAATTCTGGGGTGCTAGCAACGGAAGTAGCATTTCTTGCACAGGGAGAGTCTCTCACTCGGGGCCTCGCCCACGGATATCCGGACAAGAGACTAATCCCTCTCGGAAAAACTTCCCTCGCCCAAAAAGCATGGATGATTCCTTCAGAATATTTTTATTCTAACGTAGTCAAGAGCCTTAACTAACCAAACTGATCTAACTAAACCCGTAAGTCACATGATCAGATCAAGGAAAAGACTTGCACTTGGATCATAGAGACCAACGCTTTTTTCCTCATCGAGAGGCACAGCCGTTGATTCTTTTCCATAGAACAAAGACTATCTGGGATTTACTTCATCTATTGTACCATAACAAAATTGAGTATCATTTTAGGGATCCATCAGTCCAGCCTATCCAGTTCCATGGGTTAGCCAACCTCCCAACCACTGTAGTGATAGGATCCATTTAGGAATTTGGTTACGTTTTGCCCCGGGTGCCAAGGGAAAGAGTTCCCAAGCCCCCTAGTCAGCACTTCAAGCAAACTTCAAGATAGTCACACCACTTATACACCCAATATGAAATTGCCTGTTTCACAGATTCAGTTGTCTTGAAAACAATCTTTTAATGAAACCATAGTATCACTAATCATAATCCTCCAAAATATCTGGTTGAATTCTAATTTTCAATCATTCCTTCATCGGTGTACCTATGGCATCATTGGCAACCAGAACGCTCACCACTTGTCCACTAAGGGGCCTTTTCAATAGTTCCTAGCTCATAGTACCCGAAAATAAATTCACTTATAACAATCCAGATGGACTCTCCGTTGAAGATCAGCAAGATCAACCGACAGATCCATATAAAAGAGCCATGGACTCATCCGTTGAGGACCAACAAGGTCAATCAACCAGATCCATGCCACAACTCTAACACCTTGTTCCATTTTCTTCCTTGACGTACGCATGGGTATCTTCGGCGACCCAGAGCACCTGAGCACTGTCAGCACCCTCTAGGATCCTTCGTAGGTCACCTAGCGCTTCACTCATAGGCCGCTTCCTTGGTCCCTTATCCACCTTATCGGAAGCTCACCATTTAAATTGAACCGAGGCTGGTCAAGACCTCAGCCAGAACTTGCTACGCGAGACGTCCTCCATTGACTCTCCATCAGTTGTTGCAACTTTATCACTTAGGTCTCCACGACAGGGATTTCATTAACGTCTTCACAATTTCGTGATCACGTTAACAAAACCTGTTGTTAACATATTAAAACTTGTGATCACATTGTATATTCACATGACCTGAGCAATGATCTGCCAGAGCCCACTAGTCCCGTAACACCTCCGGGCTTCTTGTTTTCCCGACGGGCCCGCCGGAATAAGTACATATCCCGGCGGGCCCGCCGGGAAAACCAAAGAACACCGGCGGGGTTCTGTTCTGTTTATAAACACTGCCCAACACCCATCGTGGAACTTTTGGGGAGATAGTCCTTGTTTTGGGGGCGTGATATCTCTCCTCAAAGTACTTGTAGAGCTCTCGAGTTGCTAGAAGTGTCCTCTTGGGAAGAACGTCCTTATCTTGGGGGCTGTCGTCTTTCCTTGTAGGCACTCCTAAGGCTATTGAGCCACTCGTCCTTAGTTCTTTGAATTGGGGGCAGGGTGTGGTTCGTAGCTAATACTTGCGAAGATTTAGGGACAAATTTGGAGTCATTCAGCTTTGCATTTGAGCTACGTAGTAGGTAATCTACCTCATTCCGCTTTATGAATGGTTTGATGAAGCCAAGAGTCCTGCTCAGGGGCTTGTATTGGTTCTTGATACTTGATATAGTTTAGAGTAGACAAGGGTCTATTGTCCTATACTAGAGTATTGGGCAAGCATAGATCTTTGAGTTTCTTTGTGAATGTTAGAGAAGGTCTATTGTCCTATGCTAGAGTATTGGGCAAGCATAGATCTTTGATTATGTAAAGTATCCTTAATTGGGTACAAAAGGCATCCTTCATTGGGGATGCAATGTGCATGATAGTTTCGAAGTAGTTTTGTAGTCAGACCTTGCAAGATAGTTTCGAAGTAGCTTTGTGTTATGTGATGATCTTTTGTATTTGTCAAGATAGTTTCGAAGTAGTTTGTCTACTAATGTATGTTTTGTAATACGTGAGTGACTTTGTTGTTTTTTCATTTGTGTATTCATTATTATATGCTTGGTTAAATAGGTTATTTGTTGAGATGGAGGACAATGTTGGATCCAGTGATACCTCCAATAGAGTCCAAATTCCAAATAGTAGGAAAAAAAAGGCACCTGGGATAGAGTGACAATATGCAATTAACGTTGGTGATCAATTCATAGATTGGGAGTGTAAGCTATGCCATGCAGTAAAATCAGGTGGGGCGCCTCGACTAAGAGAACACTTTTTAAGCGGACCGAAGAAAAAGTCATGTACCCACCCCTCTACACCTGTAGTGGCCAAACGCATAAGAGAATAAATTCAAAAGAAAGATTCAAGAAAACATGATACTTTAATAAAAATATCCATTATTTCAAATATGCCAAGAATTTCACTTTTACCATTTGAATGATTGAATTCCGATTGTCATGGGAATTTCTCTTTTATCATTTAAATTTTCTCATGCATAAAATAAATTTATCTAAAATTTCTCTTTAAATAACAATATTCATTATTTTAATATACCAAAATTTTCCTTTTTCCATTTAATTACATGGATCACCATTATCATGGCAATTCCTCTTTTTGCATAAAAATAAAAATTTCTCTTTTCTTAATTTAATTATTTATACATAAATATAAAAATTAGTTTCCCATCAATTTGTTGAAAATCATTCTTTTAGCATAGGATGTCCTATCCTAGAATATGGTAGGAAGTCCTCTTTTCACATTATGCATAAAAATGAGTTATATATTAATTTCTAAAGATTTTGCCATAGCTTCGTTGTGCTATTACTGATAATTTTCAATATTTTTAGAAAGAATAAGACTTTGTAATACATTTTCTGATAGAATACTATTCTTAGACTTAACCCCAATTTATGGAACTAAATCATAAGTTTACCATAATTTTATTAGCATAAAAGCATTAAAAAAACCATTTTCTTAACCTCTAGCTTAACTAGCATAGCGTTTGATTTTTGAATTGAGAATCTATCAATGAGAAGCATTCATTTGCTAAAGAATTTGTCATAGAAATGACTATTTATTTGGGAGAGAGAGATATACATAAAAAGCATCCTAATTAAGCATAAAGATTAACTTTTTTGTGATCAATCATTAAAATTCTTATAGAAGGCTTGATTTGCATTGAAAAACAATTAATTTGAAACTTCTCAAGCCTGAGAGGGGTTGAGAAAAATCTTTTGAGAATATTAATGAAAACCATGAAATTACTTCTTACCTCTAGATTTGGCTTGCTTCTTTATCTTAGAAGGAAGCCCCGAACCAATCAATTGGTTTAGTATGTTGAGAAGAAAGCTCCAAGGATTGTTGAAGAGAGGGAGAAGCTCCAATCTCTCCAAAAGTAGAGGATTTTTAAGGGATAATAGAAAATATCATTTTTTTAATGTAATACTGGCATGGATAGTTCATAGATTTTTTTACAAAAGACTAAGGATTTATTTATAGGTGAGGGAGGCCACTAACCAAGTCCAACTAGATTCTAGAATTTTCCAGGTTCAATTTGACTCAATTTGGACAAGATTTGGATCAGTTTAGCTCCCTTTTTGATTTGGTTTGATCCAGGAGAGAGGAGAGATAAAAATATCACAATTTTTTTGAATTAAAAACTCACCACATGTGTGAATTAGGTGCCTATCTCAAGAGTCCCCCTCTCCTTTACCAAGGTGTCAAAAATACATCATTATTCTAAAATATCTCATTTTTTTTGTAATATCTCATAGTTTTTAACTAATAAACCTTGTACTCAGTCAACTCTTTATCTTATGTGAGCATTTACTCATTTTTGGGTATTTTCTTTTATTCTTTGGATTTATCTCATCCCAACACTTGGATTAATCCAATTGGCCCATTGGAACCTTGATGGGACCATAATCCAAAAATTTTTGAAAATGTAGACCCTTAGGCTAAGGTCCTTTATACACATTTTCCGTTAATTCCAAATGCACATTGGAAAGTTCTTTTTGAATTTCTATTTCAGGGGAATCTATTTTTTAGACACTAGGAGGATTTTCATATCCAAATATATCTCAATTTTGGATTATTTCTCTCTAGGCCAAAATAGGGTAAAACAAGATCTTTCTTCTATTTCAGAGAGGGGAATAATTACAAGAACAAAAGGGGAGGATCTTACATCTTTACACCTCAAAAGCTGGAGGGAGGAATCTCACATCCTACCCCCTAGTTCATGGTTTTCTGCGAACGACCCTTGAACAAGGACAAAATGCATCCTCTTATTAAGCTAGCCACACCTTATCGATTGATTACTGGAGAATTATATAAGCTAGGCAAGGATGATCTCCTTAGAAGATGTGTTTGAGAAGATGAGTTTGTCACAATACTAGAAGAAGCACACTCAGGAATAGCTGGAGGACACTTTATGGGAGAAGTTACAGCTCGCAAAGTGCTTCAAGTGAGACTATGGTGGCCTACGTTATTTGGGGATGCCATAGAGTTTGTGAAAAATCGCAAAGTGCTTCAAGTGAGACTATGGTGGCCTACGTTATTCGGGGATGCCATAGAGTTTGTGAAAAATTGCAAGGAGTGTCAAAGATTTTCTATTCCACAACAAAGAGACAGGATGTCGCTCACCCCTATGATTGTAAGACAACCCTTTGAGAAGTGGGGAATTGACTTTGTTAGACCCATTAGTCCACCAACGCATCCATCATCTCGCAAGCCTGATATGTAATCATGGCCATAGATTATTTCACAAAGTGGGCAGAGGAAAGAGCCTCTAAGTGAGCTGATGCGCACGAACTATGGCCAAGTTCTTGTATGAATAGATCATTTCTAGATTTGGTTGCCCACTTGAATTAGTTAGTGATCGGGGTTCGCATTTCATTAATGAGGTGATTGAACACTTACTAGCCGGATTCCTTGAAGTCCATCGAAAGTCATCACCTTATTATCCAGGTCAAGCAGAGAGCACAAACAAGATTTTATGTGCCATCTTGACTAAAACATTAGAAGCCAGTCGCACAGATTGGGAAAATAAACTGATTACAGCTTTATGGGCTATCGTACATTGTATAAGGTGGCGACGGGATATACTCCCTTTAGTCTAGCTTATGGCATTGATTTGGTAATGCCTATGGAGTACTTAGTTCCAAGCCTTTGAATTGCAGTATAGGAGAGGCTTATTGAAAATGCATTGGCCAAGAGATTGATTTAGAAAAACTGGATGAAACCCGGCTAATTGCATCACATGGGCTTATGGTCAAGAAAGTGTTGGTTTGACCATAACCTAAAACAAAAGGAACTAGAAACGGGGGACCTTGTCCTCATGTATGGTGTCAAAAGCACCAAGAAAAAGAAACTCAAATACAGAGGATTATGACCTTTTAGAGTGTCCGAAAGGGTCGATCCAAATTGAAACCATTGAGGGAGTACAAATGGAAAGATTTATCAATGGGAGTAAACTTAAGAAGTATTACGGACCACTCACCTAGGAGATGCTCACACAAGAACATACTAAAACAAAAGAAAGAACTAGCCAAAGAAAAAATCAAACAAGCACAAGAAGAAGCCAAGGCAAGGGAAGCCAAGGCCAAACAAAGACTCCAAGGGAAAATGTTACATGTGAAAATGGCTTCACTCACCCTTCTTGATGAGGATAACCTAGACATTGAGCTTGCACGTCTCAATGTAAAAGTCTCTACGAAAGAGAGTCACATCAACAGCATTGCATTAATTGATATGGGATCAAGTCATAACTTGATCTCTTATGAAACATGGGTAGCTCTAGACAAACCTCACCTCGAAGCCACAAATTCACAAGTACAAAGTGTGCATTTATCAACTACAAAAGCCATGGGATTTTTAATTGTTAATATTTCTATCAAAAATAATCCCTTGGTGGGGAAGGTGTTCATCATGTCTACAGGATCCATGGAAGAAGAGATGATTCTTGGATGATCCTGGATTTGCGCTAGTAATTATCATATCCAATTAGAAGAAAGAGAAGCACAACTGAATCATGGCAAGGATACCATTACTGTGCCATTATGGATCCCCTTAAACAAAGGAAAATAGGAAATATCAGGGGACATGGAAACACCAACGCCACAGAAAAGCAGCGGTCATACCAGGGAAGGCATCCATGTCACAACCTCACCCCCATACAAGAAAACCATAGAAACAGTAGCAAAAGTATCCAGTTTGTGAACACTGGGTTCCCAAAGCCCAAATTCAAGCACAAGGACACTATGATACAAACAAGGTCTTATGGGGATTAAAGCAAAAAATTCAAACTACAGGCATGGGACAAAGAAAGCTAAGCAAAGGTAGAAAGCAGTATTCCAATCAAAACTGCCATCCTCAAAGTATTCAAAAGAAATGGGTTTAAAAGGATTTACTAATTGCACAAGGTTATTATTAAGGAAATATAGCAGTATGGGTACCCAAGTTCAACCCAAGATCCAATACTATATGTACCTTTAGGAGAGCCAAAAAGAACCATAAACAAAAATAGGACCAATATCATGTAAATCATGTGATAGGATAGTACAAAATTTGGTCTAAAGAATGAAGCTTGTTCAACCAAGTGAACAAAAAAGTGCAACATTACCAATGTCATCCACCAAGGAGAAAAAGCTAACCAAAGTGTTGGATAAGTGCATGGAAGACGTGAACTCAAAGGAAACAAAACAAATTCCACAGGATTTGGTGGATGCACTCTTCAATTGGATGGAGGGAAAAATCAGAAGCTGCCACTCTGAACTAAAGCAATTAAAACAATAAATTCCCCAAAGTTCCAAAGCACCACATTGGTTCCTATGGTGGCAATAAACGGAGAAGAATAACAAGCGGTATCCATTCCCTAGAAATTGGGTTCAAGGTAAAAAGTGTGATTTTCATGCCATGAAACATGTTCATTTGTTTCATGTGTATTCAATCCTTCTATGAATGTGTAACTTGTGGCTTTGGGTGTTTGATCATATTGGCAACCATAAGGTATCAAAACTTGCACGCATTAAGGATCAAATAGTTTCACACCGTGAACCAATCCAGGAAACTTCACGTTGTGAAACGCACAAAGACAGTTCACGTCATGCACAATATGAGTGCTTCATGCTATGAAACATTTCAAAATGGTTCACGTCGTGAATCGCCTTACCACTTCACACTGTGAAACAATGACAAACCCTAGATCAACCATGCACCGACATGTGGGTTGCCCATTTAAGTTAGACGGTAGCTAGAACATAAAAGCTTCTTTTTTTCCCTTTTTTGTGCATTTCTCCTCGTTGTGCTCGCCTGCCTTTGATTCTTCCTCGCTTTGCATTCATGTTCATTGTCTGCCATCGCCTATGGTATTGCGCTTAGAGGTCCGCCATTTATCATTTTTCTTGCGATCTTTACTCCCAGGTAGGAGTTGATCCCCTAAATTCGATTGTTTCTTTTTGTTTGAATTGAAGAATGATGAGCATGAAAATAATTGAATGCATTATTGTTCCACTAGTCTACATATGATCATCATTCTGTTTTTTGAGTTGCCAATGACTTGTATATATTCTACTTGCAGACTATGTGTATCATTACCCTTAATCGCCTCACAAGGGCAAGGGCTTTCTAAACCTATGAAATAGTAGTCTGCTATCTCACGGAATTCAGACCAACACTTGGGTAGGACTAACCGCTACACTTAATCCCACTCTGATATTTGAAACATGCATACACACCCACAATGATTTTCACTCAAAAAAATCACACATAAAACTATGATAGCTCACGAATTTATAACCTGAACTTTCACGGCTTATGCCTCACACTTGAACTTTCATAGCTTAAGCCTCGCACCTAAACTTTCATGACTTAAGAACTTTCACGGCTTAAGAACTTTGACAGGTTAAGCCTTTCATGGCTTAAGACCCGCACTTGAACTTTCATGGCTTAAGCCCCGCACCTGAACTTTCACGGCTTAAGCCTCGCACACCTGAACTTTTACGACTTAATCTCTCACGTCTGCACCTTCACATTTTAACATTGTTTCTCGACCAACACTCATACATCTTTTATTGCTCACCCCACTAACATTCTTCTCATCAAACACACACACACACACATAGCACCCACACACTCACACACACACACACAGACACACACACACACACACACACACACACACAAAATGAAGGGGAGGACCATGAGCCCCTACTAGTCATTATGACTTACACTCGTTCCATTGTTATCCTTGAATTCCTTTATATCTATTGGAGTGGCATTCTCTTCAGACAACTCAGGAGGCTCCTCACTGTCTCCTTTGACATAGTCCAAAAATCCATTACCCATAAGGAAATTGGTCATTCTGAACTTCCAAGCATGGAAGTTTTCCTTTCCATAGCTTCTCACTGACAATCTAATTGATTCCGTCACTACACATGTTTTCCTGCAATCAAAAAACTACAATAGACAATTTCTATATGCAACCACTAACATAGCAGTATCTTTTGTGACCACTGCAACGGTACTTCAGCATAACCTGTAGGTCACCAGATCTAACTAAAGTACATGTGCATACACCTAATGTCAACAATACATGTGCAAATATTGTCTACACTCCTAAAATGCACTATTACACTGTAATAACTAGATTTCGACCAGAGACAGTTCTCAACCAGAACTTCTCAAAACTATCAAAAATGCATTGACAAAACGAAGATTGAGACGTGCCCAAAATGCAATTCTAGCCAAAGAATTATAGGACAAAGTACTACATACCACACGAGCACCTCAAAGCACCTCAAAGCTTGCAAAGACAGCTCCTCAATTGGATGTGTGTAGCTCTCAGAGCTACTGAGGGGTGTTCTACCTAAACCAAGAAGGGAAAGAGACGATGATGCTCTTACCCATGTACCGCTTCCTTTCTTGCTTATTCTTGCCTCTTGCTTGCCTCCTTAGCTCTCACACAAACCAGAGATCTTGCTTGCCTCCTTAGCTCTTGTTCTTGCCTCTTGCTTGCCTCCTTAGCTCTCACACAAACCAGAGATCTTGCTTGCCTCCTTAGCTCTCACACAAACTAGAGCTCTGATATCATAAAGAGAATGTGGGGGAGAGAGAGAGCTTGAGTTCCTTGCAAGCAAACACACACACACGCGCACACACACACACACACACAAAAGAGTACAAGACACAAGAGATATGGATGGCTGAATTTTTTTCTATCTTCTTCTCTTCTCTACAACCATATAACTAAAATATAAGAGTACATACATAAATGGAAAGTACTCTCCTAGAACATACAAAGTGATCGGTCTATAGTGTGAACTCGACTATATGAGTTGGCGCTATAACTATGCCATAACTCTAGTACTCCAAAATGGTTCACATAGCATGTCATCCACCGGCGGCATATCGACCATAATCTCACCAACCATGCTAGTGACATAAAGTGTGGAAGCTATCACCCAGGAAAGTCATCAATGTCCGCCAGCCATAGCACTAGTTGAGCTCGATATCTGAGGCTCTATGATACATTGCTTATGAAACTATGTAAATGTGTCCTACAACAATCCCCAATGGATGTCCTTGCCAAGAATCCGATGATTCCTCTCCTTTACAACTTCTTAACCCTCACCTAGTGTTCCTCTTTGAGTAGTATCACAGTTGGTTGGATGGGCTATCTCAATTTCATCAACTTGTGTCAAAGTAGCGTCGGGATTAGTTGATCCTAACGCTACATCACACCTGAGGTGCTTTGGTTCCAAGGTATCCAGCCTTGACAGAGCAAAAGGATAATACGGCATTTTCTTAGCTGCCCAATTTATAAAAACATGTAAAATTATTTTTTCTGGCTGACCACTAGATCTATTGTCTTATTTATTTATTGTGAATCCACCATGGCATCTTGTTTATCGGGGCTCGACCTTGTCTCTCTGCTATGCGAGCCCCAAGAAATAGGGACCCTTCGCGCCCCTCCACCACCTATGCTAGCGTAGATGCTGGAGGGGTTTGAAGGGCCCCTATTTTTTTCTCGTGCGCAGGAGAGGGAGAGAGAGAGAGAGAGAGAGAGAGAGAGAGAGAGAGAGAGAGAGAGAGAGAGAGAGACGAATAGAACAAAAGGATAATACAGCATTTCCTAAGCTTCCCAATTTACAAAAACATGTAAAATTTATTTTTCTGGCTTACCACTGAAGATATTGTCTTTTACATTCTTGTGCTTCCTGTAGCCCATCATCTAGCATCTTGTTTATCGGGGCTCAACCATGGAATCTTGTTTATCGAGGCTTGATCTTGGCTCTTTGCTGCTGAGCGAGCCCCAAGACATAGGGGCCCTTCGAGCCCCTCCATCATCTATGCTAGCGTGGCAAATGGTGGAGGGGTTCAACGGACCCCTATTTTTTTGCACGTGCAAGATATATATATATATATAGAAAGAGAGAGAGAGAGAGAGAGAGAGAGAGAGAGAGAGAGAGAGACATACCTGCTCAAAGCTTGTGCGCGCGCGCGCAAGCACGAGAGAGAGAGAGAGAGAGAGAGAGAGAGAGAGAGAGAGAGAGCCGAATAGAACAAAAGGATAATACAGCATTTCCTAAGTTTCCCAATTTACAAAAACATGTAAAATTCATTTTTCTGGCTTACCACCACTGAAGATATTGTCTTTTACATTCTTGTGCTTCCTGTAGCCCATCATCTAGCATCTTGTTTATCGAGGCTCAACCATGGAATCTTGTTTATCGAGGCTTGATCTTGGCTCTCTGGTGCGGAGCGAGAGCCCCAAGAAATAGGGGCCCTTCGAGCCCCTCCACATCATCTGTGCTAGCACGGCAAATGGTGGAGGGGTTTGAAGGACCCCTATTTTTTGCACGTGCAAGATATATATAGAGAGAGAGAGAGAGAAAGAGAGACAGACAGATAGACAGACATACCTACTCAAAGGTTGTGCGCACGCGCGCAAGCACACGAGAGAGAGAGAGAGAGAGAGAGAGAGAGAGAGAGAGAGAGAGAGAGAGAGAGAGAGAGAGAGAGTCTTCTTCCATTATATAATATAATATATAGCAATAATAATATACTATATAATAATAAAGTTATTAATATTATTAATTATATAATCAAGACTATATTATTAATATAATCTATTAATAATATAATCTTGATTATATAATTAATAATATTCATAATATTATTATAATACACTATATTATTATTGCTATATATTATATTATTTTATATAATATATAACATAAAATTATATTAATGAAATTATATCAATAATGATATTTCTTTATTTAAAAAATAAACATATAAATATATAATATATAAATATAAAGAAATAAAGATCCAAATAAAAATATAAAAAATAAATAAAGATATAAATTAATAAATAAATCAATATAAATAAATAAAGATATAAATAAATAAATAAATAAATAAAGATATCAAGGTAAAGAAATATTTATTTCTTTATTTATATAGTGTCTATAGAATAAATGATTCCAATAGAGAACGTGTTAGATATTCCCATCTCTCATGTATGATTCCCATGGAGAACGTGTAAGATATTCCAGTCATTCTTAAAGTTGGTAGAGCAACCATCTTTAAGATAGTCAATTCTCATGATTACTATGTAGAACGTGCAAAAATAGTCTTAGTATTTTGTTAATCACTCCCAATAGCTCTTTCATATAAAAAAGAAAATTTGTATTGATCCTTAGTCATTTATGCATAATGATATTTATGTCTTTCAGTATTTAGAAATGCCTCCATTCTTTGTGTTTCTCTCTCCACTCAACTTCATTCACTTCAAAGTCACTCAGGTGGAGTTACAATGGAGGTCACAGCAACTATAGAGTGGGTGGCAGGAGATGCATCAACAATCATGTCAAGCCGCCAAGCCGCTCAATTCAACTAGTTCAAGATAGAGTGATTGTAAGCCATCAATATTTGGTGAAATTTCATTAATCTCTATTTGATTTAGAAAGCTTCAATGCTCTAATATGTGATGGTGGTAATGTTGAGGCCTCATCTGTCTTGGTGAAAGTACCAAGTGAGGTTGATGTTGATGGAAATCAACATTATGTGATTGATTCATCATTGACTTTGAAGTATGTTGTGCTTCTAAAATAGAAGTTATTAGATGAAGCTATCAACAACGTCATTGATTTGGAGAGTCAAGGTCCATCATCCTCAATTATTCCAGAAGTTCACATTCGGGTATCAACCTCTTCTCATGCTGGATTTGTTGACTTGGAGTCTTCTGATAATGAAGTAGAGGTCCCACAAAGCATTATCCCTTTCCTATTGGATACTCACCAAAGCAATGTAATGAAGACACACATTACTAATATAAATAGGAGGATTAATTTGATATAGATTCCTCGACAATACAATGGGAATATTATCATGGAATTCCCACCAACATATGGGAAGGTGAAAACAACTGATGGCATGGAATAGAAGTTTCATGGATACTTATGGACAAGACCTATAACAATGAACATGTCAATTGATTGCACTATAAGGTTAAGCCACTTGTAAAGTCCCTGTCCCCATCGCGCACCGAATTCAAGCAGCGGAAGTAGCACTTCTTACACGAGCCAAGGTCCCTCACTCGGGGCCTCGCCCACACACAGATATCCGGACAAGAGACTAATCCATCAGTTCTTCCAAAACCGAACCCAAAAAAACTTCCCATTGCCCAAAAAAAAGCACGGGCGATTCCTCCATGATAATTTTTCTCTAACGTAGTCAAAAAGTCTTAACTAACTGAACTGATCTAACCAAACCCATAAGTCCCATAATCAGATCAGGGAAAGATTGCACTTGGATCATAGAGACCAACGCTTTTTTCCTCATTGAGAGGCACAGCCGTTGATTCTTTTCCATAGAATAATTTTTGTCCGGGATTTACTTCATCTATCGTACCATATCAGAATTGAGTCTCAATTTAGGGATCCATCAGTCCAGCCTAACCCCATCCAGTCCCATGGGTTAGCCAACCGCCCAACCACTCTAGTGATGGGATCCAATCAGGAATTTGGTTAGGTTTTGTCCCGGGTACCAGGGAAAAGAGTTCCCAGGCCCCCTAGCCGGATATTCATGCAAACTTAAAACTAGTCACACCACTTACACACCCAATATGAATTGCCTTTTTCATAGATTCAGCTGTCTTTAAAACAATCATTTAATGAATTCATAGTCACTGATCATAATCTTCCAAAAAATTTTGGGTTGAATTCTAATTTCCAATCATTCCTTCCTCAGTGTACCTATGGCATCATTGGCAACCAGAACGTTCACCACCTGTCCACTCACCAGGGGTCTTTTCAATGGTTCCTAGCTCATAGTACTTTGAAATATTCACATATCAAAACGGAATCTTTGTTGAAGATCAGCAAGATCAACCAACAGATCCATATAAAAGAACCATGGACTCATCCATTGAGGACCAGCAAGGTCAATCAACCAAATCCATGTCCAAATTCAGAAAACAACTCTTACTCCTTGTTCCAATATCTTCCACGATGCACGTGTGGGTATCATCGACAACTCGAGCACACAACCCGAGCACCGTATGGTCAGAACCCTCTAGGATCCTTCACAGGTGACCTAGTGCTTCATTTATAGGCCGCTTCCTTGGTCCCTCATCCACCATACCGGAAGCTCACCATTTTAATCGAACCGAGTCGGCCAACCTTGCTACGGGAGACGTCCTCCATTGACTCTCCGTCAGCTGTTACAACTTTATCAGATTAGGTCTCCAGGATCTCAATCACAAGATGGTCAATATGCTTCCCCAGCATTCTTGACATAAAACAGTCATTTTAAAAACATGTCATAAATATAATTTTTATAATGAACTCTCGTCTTTCCACATTGTTCCACATCATTCCTCATTTATTTCATCTGTATTCCCTTTCTCATCACATCATAATCATTCACATCACAATTCACATGACACCACATCAATTCTCGTCCATCACATTCAATTACATCACATCCATTTACACCCATCACATCTCATTCATTCATAACCATCACATTTGTTCATAACCATCACATTCATTCATAACCATCTCATTCATTCATAACCATCACATTCGTTCATTCATACCACCACATACATTCTCATAACCATCCTATCACATATATTCTATCCACATTATATCACATCACTTCTGTCCACACTATATCTCATTCATACACATCCATCCAATCGTTCACCTATGTACGACTACCCACATGTATTCATACATTCATATCTATCACTTCATGTAAGGTTCCCCCCTTCCAAAATAGGGGAAACACTTAAGTAGTCCACTAAGTCTTAACTTGGAGAAAATTTCCTATTCATCGACACCTTGACCATGTAGAGACTCAAGGATACGATTCATAGGTAAGACCTAGTCCTATCCCGCATGGGGGAGCATGATCTTCTAAAAATCAAATCACCCATAGGGTAATTGATCATAAATTGGGCAACTACTAGACTTGATTTCTAGAGGCAATGCTTTTTTCCTCATCCATGCAAGGCACAGCCGCAAAGGCACAGCCGCGCTGGCCTAGTCTTCTAGAATAGAGTTGCCCAAGAACCTATTTATCTAGCGTAGGGCTTTCACTTAATTTTTTGGAAAGCTACCCGACTAATCGGGTCCACCCGTCCGTAGGATGGTGCCATCGGGGCATTCCATCCTCTTACTTTCCACCCTACTCCCACGTCAATTTGTTTTCATCTATTATATGGACATTTCTTTATTAGTGAAGATGGGTATGTTACACTTCACATCCACATATATTCATGTCACATCACATTCCTTGGCATACACATCCACATCATATTCTTTTACATATATCCACTCACATCCCATATCATTCATTTACATCCTGATTCACATCACACATCTCTTCACATCTATTTACCTCACATCTCATCACCTCTATTCTCATCACATCTATCCATCCCTTCATTCACATCTATCTGATTCACATCACACATCTATTTACCTCACATCTCATCACCTCTATTCACATCACATCTATCCATCCCTTCATTCACATTCTCATCACACATCTCTTCACATCTATTTACCTCACATCTCATCACCTCTATTCACATCACATCTATGCATCCCTTCATTCACATCTATCTAATTCACATCACACATCTATCTAATTCACATCACACATCTCTTCACATCTTTTTACCTCACATCTCATCACCTCTATTCACATCACATCTATGCATTCCTTCATTCACATCTATCTAATTCACATCACACATCTCATCACTTCTATTTACTTCACATCTCTTTTTCTTCCTGAATTATCTTTCCCGAAAAGGGGTGATATTTCAATTACTAATTTACTAAATTTCATTCATTGAATATTCACTTAACTGATTTCTAAAATTAATATGAATTTCGATGAGGAATAAATTAATCATTTATCTGAATATTTTGACTTCGATAGATTTCTTGAATTTTCTCTTTACAAACCGAGTGAATATGAAACGATAGAATTTTCCCTCTCAAAGTATTTACTTATTCATTTATCAAATATTCATGGAAATTAAACATAGAATTAAAGAGAATCTAATTTTGATATAAAAAATCTTTATGCATCTATTTATGCATAAAATTAATTTAATAGGAATAACACTTTTAAAATAAAAAGATTTTCAATATGCATCTTTCTATGCAAAGAAATTGAATCTAATGAAAGTAACACTTTTATAATAAAAATATTTCTATTATCCATCTTTCCATGCATTGAATCTGATGAAAATGACACTTTTATAATAAAAATTTCCAATATGCATAGAAATTGAATCTAATGAAAATAACACTTTTATAATAAAAATATTTCTATTATGCATCTTTCCATGCATAGAAATTAAATATAATGAAAATAACACTTTTATAATAAAAATTTCTATTATGCATATTTCCATGCATAAAATTAAAATCCAATGAGAATAACACTTTTGAATTAAAAATAAATCTTTTATGTATCTTTCCATGCATAGAATTTAAATCCAATGAAAATAACAGTTTTATATAAAAGAAAATCCTTTTATGCATCTATTTATGCATAAAATAGGAATAACACTTTTAAAATAAAAAGAATTCCTTTTAGAATACACAAACGGTGGGGATTATTCTTTTAGAATAACATAAAGATAAAACTTATTTCCATAAAATTTAAGAAAATTTTGCCATAACCTCCTTTGTATGGCTGACCATTTCTCAATTTTTATATTCTAAATTTACTTTAAAATTTATCCTAAGATGAAATAAAGCACTCTAATCTAATCAATTTTCACTTCTAAAGAGTAATCAATAGGAAAAGTTTAACTCAATTTATTTGTTACTCATTTTAGGATAAAGAAAGGCTGAAATTCTTAAAGAAGAGAAGAGGAAAGCCTTTTCATCAAGGCTTATAATCCATAATCACATTAAAAAGCAAAGAATTCAAAAAATCATAGATTATAATTATTATTTTTTAAAGTAGAATTAATAACTTACATGGAGTTTTGTGAGCTTTCCTTTGGCTTGAGGGATTGAGGGTTTTACTCTTGTTTGGATCAAGAGTGGCCACCAATTCTTTGTAGAGGAATTAGTCAAAAACAAGTGAATTATCAAGTGAATTCAATGTTTTTGGCTCTAGGGAGGAGTAGAGTAATTGTGCATAAACACTATTAAGCTTTTACAAAGGGGGAGGCTTCTATTTATAGGAAAAAGTTAGCCTCAAACCAAGCAAACTGATTCTAGAATTTTCTAGATCAGTTTGGTCAATTTTTGACCATTTTTGGGTCAGTTCAGCTTACTTTTTGGAACTAGACTTGAATTAGGAGAGAGGAGAGATGAAATATCTCGTTTTATTGATTTAAAATGGAAAGCAATGATGAGAAAAAAGGCGCCTCCTTCATGAGAGGGAATCCCCATTTTGAAATGTCAAAAATCAGTTTTTTAACTATTTTCCTTAGTCCTCAGTCCACTCTTCATCTTATGTGAGTATTTACTCATTTTTGGGGGGTTTTTCTTTATTTCTTCAATTTTTTTCCACCCTACATTTGGATTAATCTAATTGGTCCCTCCTCAGAACCTTAATCCAAAATTTTCAGAAAATCTGGACCCTTAGGCGAAGGCCTTTTGAGCAGATAATGATTTATTTCTAATGCACCTTAGAAAATTCTTTTTAAACTTCTATTTTGGGAGAATTAAGTTTAATAAGAAAGGATATTTTCCATCCAAAGATATCTTAAAACTGAGTTATCTCTCTCTAGAATATTTTCTCTCTCTAGGCCAAAACAGGTAGAAACAAGATCTTTTATTATTCTGAAAAGGGGATTGATTAGAGGGGAAGAAACTAGACATCTTGAGGGGCTGGGGAGGAATCTTACATTCTCTCCCACTTGAAAAACGCGAGATGTCCTCATCTCGTATGATCTCTTTCATCTTCTTCTTCTTCTTCAATTACTTCCAGCGTTACTGCCTTGGAAGTGGACGGCCGATTTGGAAATATCTCTTTTTGCCTTCCCTTATTTTGAGGCGGAGGTCTTGCATTACTTTGGATTGAGACTGCGGGTTGGTTAGAGGGTCTACCTCTGGGATTTTCTTAATTTTGGCGGAACGAAACCTGATTACTTTGGAAGGAAGGAGCTGGAGTCTGGAATCTTGATCGGTGATTTCCCTGCCCTGAAAACCTTGATCCAAAAGAAGTTGGGTAGTCCATACTGTGATGTCCAAATCCTTGATAGTTATAGCATTTCACTCCCTTGTTCAAGGGTAGAACTTCTAAAATTGAATTCCAAGGGATTGAGTTTCGGGAAAAGGACATTTCTTCCATTCTGGAACTTCCCATATCCTAGGCTTGACCCTGATATCTTTTAGGCGACGGAAGGTTGGAATCACCTTCTGGAATAAAAAACCTTTTGAAAGGTGATGGTGCTGGCTTCGACGGGACTTTGACATCAAAGGCCTTGGTGAAATCCTTCACCATCGGCACTGCTTCAGCCATGGAAACTGTCTTGGCATTCTTCACCAGGATATTCAAAGGTTCGTTCAGTCCCCAAATGAACCTGGCCATCAGCTGTTCTTCATCCAGCGGTGGCGAGAATTTGAAGAGGAGAGCGAATGCTTGGTGATATAATTCAATAGTTCTGCTCCCCTGGGTTAACTCTAAGAATTCATTCATCTTTGTTTCCAAAAAGCCGGGAGGACAGAACCTCATCCTTAGGTAATTTTGAGATCATTCCATGTTTGGGTATTTCAATCCAGATGGTTTGTCTCGCAGTGGTTTCTCCATGCCACTCTAGCTGTTTCTACTATCTTCAGTCTTGCAAGAGCCATTTTTCTCTTCTCATCGTACCCGATGACATCGAAGTACTCTTCCATTGCTTCGATCCACTTTTCCACAGCCTCACCCAAGTTTTTTCCTTTACCCTTGAAAGGTCTAGGCTGCGATCTATGAAGAGTTTTACGAACATCCAACTCGAGCTCTTCCTCGTCAAGTTGGGGGGTTATCATTTCTACCACTATGACCTCAATCCATGCTCCTATTAATACGAAAATTCTTGTTAAGTCCCTTTATTTATGATTCAAATCCGATTTTAGATTTAAGTGATTCTGGGATTCTTTAGATTGGTCAGTTCCTCACAGAATCATGGGATAAAGATATTCATATAGAACTCATTATCAGATAACAATTCATTCAGAACATCTCATTCATATCTTTAACACAATAATGGTTCATTAGACCGAAATTTTCATCTGAACAATCCTCCATGGGGATTTCAATTATACAGATTTTTAATTTGTCATCCCTGGGTCAAGTGTTAAACAGTAGCAATTTGTCAGCACTTCATAGTGATTTGTTGAAGTCATTATCATCATTCCAGTTATGAACATCATCACAGGGACTCGTTCCATTTATCCTCATTGAGGTTTTTTGCTCAGCTTATTACATTTCAACCAAAATTCAAGAATCACCATTTTTCAATCAGAATCCAAATTAACTCATCAGTTCTCAACCAGAATTTTAAAATCATATCAACCACATTCGAATTCTTCATCTGGATAGCATTTATGCTTATAATTTCAAGGTCTTAGATTTACTTGTATATACTGCCAGTAAAGAGCTGCAGTTATACCCTTGATATATACAGGTAGTCACGGTCCTTGGAATTATAAGGTAAATACCATCATTTCTAGGCCTCAAGCAAGTCAGGAATTCCATATAATTGCGGTACTTCTATCTAAAAACCCAATTACCAATTTATGAATTTCAGTCTGTATAACAATTTGTATGAATTTTATCACACAATTTTAACCTTTTACTGCTACTTCATCAATTTGACATTTTTGGCTTCTCAGTTGATCCACTTTAGCCAATTTGCTCTAATACCAGCTGTAAAGTCCCTATCCCCACCGCGCACCGCTAGCACTGAAAGTAGCACTTCTTGTACGAGCCAAGGTCCCTCACTCGCCACCACGGATATCCGGACAAGAGACTAATCCATTGGTTCTTCCAAAAATGAACCCGGAAAGACTTCCCATTGCCCGAAAAGCACGGGCGATTCCTCCAAGATAATTTTTCTCTAACGTAGTCAAAAAGTCTTAACCAACTGAACTGATCTAACTGAACCCATAAGTCCCATAATCAGATCAGGGATAGACTGCACTTGGATCATGGAGACCAACGCTTTTTTCCTCATTGAGAGGCACAGCTGTTGATTCTTTTCCATAGAATAATTTTTGTCCGGGATTTACTTCATCTATCGTACCATAACAGAATTGAGTCTCAATTTAGGGATCCATCAGTCCAGCCTAACCCCATCCAGTCCCATGGGTTAGCCAACCGCCCAACCACTGTAGTGATGGGATCCAATTAGGAATTTGGTTAGATTTTGTCCCGGGTACCAGGGAAAAGAGTTCCTAGGCCCCCTAGCCGGATATTCATGCAAACTTAAAACTAGTGACACCACTTACACACCCAATATGAATTGTCTTTTTCACAGATTCAGCTATCTTTAAAATAATCATTTAATGAAATCATAGTCACTGATTATCATCTTTCAAAAATTTTGAGTTGAATTCTAATTTCCATTCATTCCTTCCTCAGTGTACCTATGGCATCATTGGCAACTAGAACGCTCACCACCTATCCACTCAAGGGTCTTTTCAATGGTTCCTAGCTCATAGTACTCGGCAATATTCATTTATCTGAATATTTCGACTTCGATAGATTTCCTGAATTTTCTCTTTACAAAAACCGAGTGAATATGTAACGATAGAATTTTCCCTCTCAGAGTATTTACTTTTTCATTTATCAAATATTCATGGAAATTAAACATAGAATTAAAGAGAATCTAATTTTGATATAAAAATTCTTTATGCATCTATTTATGCATAAAATCAATTTAATAGGAATAAGACTTTTAAAATAAAAAGATTTCCAATATGCATCTTTCTATGCATAGAAATTGAATCTAATGAAAATAACACTTTTATAATAAAAATATTTCTATTATGCATCTTTCCATGCATAGAAATTAAATATAATGAAAATAACACTTTTATAATAAAAATTTCTATTATGCATATTTCCATGCATAAAATTAAAATCCAATGAGAATAACACTTTTGAATTAAAAATAAATCTTTTATGCATCTTTCCATGCTTAGAATTTAAATCCAATGAAAATAACACTTTTATATAAAAGAAAATCCTTTTATGCATCTATTTATGCATAAAATAGGAATAACACTTTTAAAATAAAAGAATTTCTTTTAGAATGCACAAATTGTGGGGATTATTCTTTTAGAATAACATAAAGATAAAACTTATTTCCATAGAATTTAAGAAAATTTTGCCATAACCTCCTTTGTATGGCTGACCATTTCTCAATTTTTATATTCTAAATTTACTTTAAAATTTATCCTAAGATGAAATAAAGCACTCTAATCTAATCAATTTTCACTTCTAAAGAGTAATCAATAGGAAAAGTTTAACTCAATTTATTTGTTACTCATTTTAGGATAAAGAAAGGCTGAAATTCTTAATGAAGAGAAGAGCGAAGCCTTTTCATCAAGGCTTATAATCCATATTCACATTAAAAAGCAAAGAATTCAGAAAACCATAGATTAGAATTTTTTTAAAAAAGTAGAATTAATAACTTACATGGAGTTTTGTGAGCTTTCCTTTGGCTTGAGGGATTGAGGGTTCTACTCTTGTTTGGATCAAGAGTGGCCACCAATTCTTTGTAGAGGAATTAGTCAAAAACAAGTGAATAATCAAGTGAATTCAATGTTTTTGACTCTGGGGAAAGGAGTAGAGTAACTGTGCATAAACACTATTAAGATTTTACAAAGGGGGAGGCTTCTATTTATAGGAAAAAGTTAGCCTCAAACCAAGCAAACTGATTCTAGAATTTTCTAGATCAGTTTGGTCAATTTTTGACCATTTTTGGGTCAGTTCAGCTTACTTTCTGGAAGTAGACTTGAATTAGGAGAGAGGAGAGATGAAATTCTCTAACGTAGTCAAAAAGTCTTAACTAACTGAACTGATCTAACCAAACCCATAAGTCCCATAATTAGATCAAGGAAAGATTGCACTTGGATCATAGAGACCAATGCTTTTTTCTTCATTGAGAGGCACAGCCATTGATTCTTTTCCATAGAACAATTTTTGTCTGGGATTTACTTCATCTATCGTACCATAACAGAATTGAGTCTCAATTTAGGGATCCATCAGTCCAGCCTAACCCCATCCAGTCCCATGGGTTAGCCAACCGCCCAACCACTCTAGTGATGGGATCCAATTAGGAATTTGGTTAGGTTTTATCCCGGGTACTAGGGAAAAGAGTTCCCAGGCCCCCTAGCCCGATATTCATGCAAACTTGAAACTAGTCACACCACTTACACACCCAATATGAATTGCCTTTCTCACAAATTCAGTTGTCTTTAAAACAATCATTTAATGAAATCATAGTCACTGATCATAATCTTCCAAAAAATTTCGGTTGAATTCTAATTTCCAATCATTCCTTCCTCAGTGAACCTATGGCATTATTGGCAACAACCAGAACGTGCACCACGTGTCCACTCATCAAGGGTCTTTTTGATAGTTCCTAGCTCATAGTACTCGGCAATATTCACATATCAAAATCGAATCTTCGTTGAAAATCAACAAGATCAACCAACAGATCCATTAAAAAAAAGAACCATGGACTCATCCGTTGAGGACCACCAAGGTCAAGCAACTTGATCCATGTCCGAATTCAGAAAACAACTCTTACTCCTTGTTCCAATATCTTCCACGACACACGTGTGGGTATTGTCAGTGACCCAGAGCCCGAGCACCATATGGTCAGGACCCTCTAGGATCCTTTGCAGGTGACCTACTAGCGCTTCACTCATACGCCGCTTCCTTGGGCCCTCATCCACCATACCGGAAGCTGACCATTTTAATCGAACCAAGGCTCGTCAAGACCTCGGCCGACCTTGCTATGCGAGACGTCCACCATTGACTCTCCGTCAGCAACTGTTATAACTTTATCAGATTAGGTCTCCAACCACGACCTTAATCACAAGACGGTCAATATGCTTCCCTAGCATTCTTGACATAAAACGGTCATTTAAAAACATGTCATAAATACAATTTCTATAATGAACTCTCGTCTTTCCACATTGTTTCACATCATTCCTCATTTATTTCATTTGTAATCCCTTTCTCATCACATCATAATCATTCACATCACAATTCACATGACACCACATTAATTCTCGTCCCATCACATTCAATTACATCACAATTCACATGACACCACATTAATTCTCGTCCCATCACATTCAATTACATCACATCCATTTACACCCATCACATCTCATTCATTCATAACCATCACATATGTTCATTCATACCACCACATACATTCTCATAACCATCCCATCACATACATTCTATCCACATTATATCACATCACTTCTGTCCACACTATATCTCATTCATACACATCCATCCAATCGTTCACCTGTACGACTACCCACATGTATTCATACATTCATATCTATCACTTTATGTAAGGTTCCCCCCTTCTAAAATAGGGGAAACACTTAAGATAGTCCACTAAGTCTTAACTTGGAGAAAAATTCCTATTCATCGACACCTTGACCATGTAGAGATTCAAGGATACGATTCATAGGTAAGACCTAGTCCTATCCCGCAAGGGGACCGTGATCTTCTAAAAATCAAATCACCCATAGGGTAATTGATCATAAATTGGGCAACTACTAGACTTGATTTCTAGAGGCAACGCTTTTTTCCTCATCCATGCAAGGCACAGCTGTGCTGGCCTAGTCTTCTAGAATAGAGTTACCTAAGAACCTATTTATCTAGCATAGGGCTTTCACTTAATTTGTTGGAAAGCTACACGACTAATCGGGTCCACCCGCCGTCCGTAGGATGGTGCTGTCAGGGCATTCCATCCTCCCACTTTCCACCCTACTCATGCGTCAATTTGTTTTCATCTATTATATGGACATTTCTTTATTAGTGAACATGGGTATGTTACATGATGTCACATCACATCACATTCCTTCGCATACACATCCACATCACATTCTTTTACATAAATCCACTCACATCCCATATCATTCATTTACATCCTGATTCACATCACACATCTATTGACCCTATATCTCATCACCTCTATTCTCATCACATCTATTGACCCTATTCTCATCACATCTATCCATCCCTTCATTCACATCTATCTGATTCACATCACACATCTATTTACCTCACATCATCCACCTCTATTCACATCACATCTATCCATCCCTTCATTCACATCTATCTGATTCTCATCACACATCTATTTACCTTACATCTCATCACCTCTATTCACATCACATCTATGCATCCCTTCATTCACACCTATCTAATTCACATCACACATCTCTTCACATCTATTTACCTCACATCTCATCACCTCTATTCACATCACATCGATGCATCCTTTCATTCACATCTATCTAATTCACATCACACATCTCATCACTTCTATTTACTTCACATCTCTTTTTCTTCGTGAATTATCTTTCTCGAAAAGGGGTTCTCGAAAAGGGGGTGATATTTCAATTACTAATTTACTGAATTTCATTCATTGGATATTCACTTTATTGATTTCTAAAATTAATCATAATTTTTGATGATGAATAAATTAATCATTTATCTGAATATTTTGACTTCGATAGATTTTCTAAATTTTCTCTTTACAAACCGAGTGAATATGAAACGATAGAATTTTCCCTATCAGAGTATTTACTTATTCATTTAAATATTCATGGAAATTAAACATAGAATTAAAGAGAATCTAATTTTGATATAAAAAAATTTTATGCATCTATTTATGCATAAAATCAATTTAATAGGAATAACACTTTTAAAATAAAAAGATTTTCAATATACATCTTTCTATGCATAGAAATTGAATCTAATGAAAATAACACTTTTATAATAAAAATATTTCTATTATGCATCTTTTCATACATTGAATCTGAATGAAAATGACACTTTTATAATAAAAATTTCCAATTAGCATCTTTCTATGCATAGAAATTGAATCTAATGAAAATAACACTTTTATAATAAAAATCTTTCTATTATGCATCTTTCCATGCATAGAAATTAAATATGATGAAAATAACACTTTTATAATAAAAATTTCTATTATGCATATTTCCATGCATAGAATTAAAATCCAATGAGAATAACACTTTTAAATTAAAAATAAATCTTTTATGCATCTTTCCATGCATAGAATTTAAATCCAATGAGAATAACACTTTTATATAAAAGAAAATCTTTTTATGCATAGGAATAACACTTTTAAAATAAAAAGAATTCCTTTTAGAATGCACAAATGGTGGGGATTATTCTTCTAGAATAACATAAAGATAAAATTTATTTCCACAAAATTTAGGAAAATTTTACCATAACCTCCTTTGTATGGCTGACCATTTCTCAATTTTTACATTCTAAATTTACTTTAAAATTTATCCTAAGATGAAATAAAGCACTCTAATCTAATCAATTTTCACTTCTAAAGAGTAATCAATAGGAAAAGTTTAACTCAATTTATTTGTTACCCATTTTAGGATAAAGAAAGGCTAAAATTCTTAATGAAGAGAAGGGGGAAGTCTTTTCATCAAGGCTTATAATCCATATTCACATTAAAAACAAAGAATTTAGAAAACCATAGATTAGAATTTTTTTTTAAAAAGTAGAATTAATAACTTACATGAAGTTTTGTGAGCTTTCCTTTGGCTTAAGGGATTGAGGGTTTTACTCTTGTTTGGATCAAGAGTGGCTACCAGTTCTTTGTAGAGAAATTAGTCAAAAACAAGTGAATTATCAAGTGAATTCAATGTTTTTGGCTCTGGGGAGGAGTAGAGTAACAGTGCATAAACACTATTAATCTTTTACAAAGGGGGGGGGGGCTTCTATTTATAGGAAAAAGTGAGCCTCAACCCAAGCAAACTAATTCTAGAATTTTCTAGATCAGTTTGGTCAATTTTTGACCATTTTTGGGTCAGTTCAGCTTACTTTTTGTAACTAGACTTGAATTAGGAGAGAGGAGAGATGAAATATCTCATTTTATTGATTTAAAATGGAAAGAAATGATGAGAAAAAAGGTGCCTCCTTCATGAGAGGGAATCCCCATTTTAAGGTATCAAAAATCGATTTTTTAACTATTTTCCTTGGTCCTTAGTCCACTCTTCATCTTATGTGAGTATTTACTCATTTTGGGGAGTTTTCCTTTATTTCTTCAATTTTTTTCCTCCCTACATTTGGATTAATCTAATTGGTCCCTCAAAACCTTAATCCAAAATTTTCAGAAAATCTGGACTCTTAGACTAAGGCCTTTTGAGTAAATTATAATTTATTTCTAATGCACCTTAGGAAATTCTTTTTGAACTTCTATTTTGGGAGAATTTAGTGTAATAAGAAAGGATATTTTTCCATCCAAAGATATCTAAAAATTGAGTTATCTCTCTCTAGAATATTTTCTCTCTCTAGGCCAAAACAGGTAGAAACAAGATCTTTTATTAAACTGGAAAGGGGATTGATTACAGGGGAAGAAATTGGACATCTTGAGGGGCTAGGAAGGAATCTTACATTCTCTCCCACTTGAAAAATGCGAGATGCCCTCATCTCGCAGGTGGAGTATGATCTCTTTCATCTTCTTCTTCTTCTTCAATTACTTCCAACGTTACTGCCTTGGAAGTGGACGGCCGATTTGGAAATATCTCTTTTTGCCTTCCCCTATTTTGAGGTGGAGGTGTTACATTGCTTTGGATTGAGACTGCGAGTTGGTTAGAGGGTCTACCTCTGGGATTTTCTTGATTTTGGCATAAAGAAACTTGATTACTTTGGAAGGAAGGAGCTGGAGTCTAGAATCTTGATACATGATTTCCCTGCCCCGAAAACCTTGATCCAAAAGGAGTTGGGAAATCCATACTGTGATGTCCAAATCCTTGATAGTTATAGCATTTCACTACCTTGTTCAAGGGTGGAACGTCTGAAATTGAATTCCAGGGGATTGAGTTTCGAGAAAAGGACATTTCTTCCATTCTGGAACTTCCCATATCCTGGGCTTGATCCTGATATCTTTTAGGCGCGGAAGGTTGGAATCACCTTCTGGATTGAAAAACCTTTTGAAAGGTGATGGTGCTGGCTTCGGGTAAGACTTTGACATCAAAGGCCTTGGTGAAATCCTTCGCCATCATCCACACTGCTTCAGCCATGGAAATTGGCTTGGCATTCTTCACGAGGATATTCAAAGGTTCGTTCAGTCCTCAAATAAACTTGGCCATTAGCTATTCTTCATCTAGCGGTTGGCGAGAATTTGAGGAGGAGAGCAAACGCTTGGTGATATAATTCAATAGTTCTGCTCCCCTGGGTTAACTCTAAGAATTTGTTCATCTTTGTTTCCAAAAAGCCGAGAGGACAGAACCTCGTCCTTAAGTAATTTTTGAGACCATTCCATGCGCTATAACTATGCCACTATCTAGAATGGCTGTAACACAGCCTGTCATCCCGCTGGCCGCATATCACCCATGATATCACCAACCATGCCAGTGGTGTAAGTGTGGGGCATATCCCCCAGGCCAGTCATAAGTGTCCATCGCCTCACTAGATGAGCTCGATATCTCGACACTCCCCCTCGAGCTCAACTCCATCTCATGTACACCAAGCAAAGCCCTGAATCTGCAGAGCTTCTCTATACCCAATGCTTTGGTGAAGATGTCAGCCACCTGATCCTGTGTTCTAACATAAACAAGGTCAACGTCTCCTGCCAAAATCTTCTCTCTGACAAAATGGTAGTGGACCTATATATGCTTCGTGCGACCATGAAAAACTGGGTTCCTGGCCAACTGTATACTGCTAATGTTGTCACAGAAAATGACAACTTGTCTATCCACTGATAGACAACTTGTCTATCCACTGATAGACCCAATTTTGTAAAAGTAGCTTTCTCAACCAAGCTACCTCACATGCTACCATAGCAGCACCTCTGTAGTCGACCTTTGTAGTACCGGTGGATAGAGCAATCATAGTAGGCTGCTTCTTGCTGCTCCAAGTCACAGCAGCACTCCCCAAAGAAAACATGAAGCCACTAGTAGATCTTCTATCTGAGATACTACCAGCCCAATCAGCATCTGTGTACCCATGTACACATATCTCTGTCCCAGTTTCATAAAATAGTCCACAATGCAAAGTAGACCTCACATACCTCAGTATGCGTCTCAATGCATCGAAATGCAGCTTCCGAGGAACGTGCATAAACTGACTCACCAACCCAACAGCATAGCTCAAATCTGGCCTAGTGATCGTCATGTAGATCAAGCTTCCTACTATGCGCCTATACATAGTAGGATCCTGTAAAATCTCTCCTAAATGTGCACTCAACTTGCCATTCTGATCCAATGGCACTAAGATAGGCTTACAGCCTGTCATACCATACTTGGACAACATGTCCAAGCCATATTGTCTCTGCAGTAATCCAATACCATGTGGTGACCTAATCACCTCAATGCCCAAGAAATATCTAAGCTCCCCCAGATCCTTCATCTCAAACTTCTGTCTAAGCAAGATCTTTACATCAAAGATCTCTGCATCATGGTCTCCCATAATGATCACGTCATCTACATAGATGATGACAACAAGCACAACCCCTCTATCACTGTGTCTCACATACAGCAAGAAATCTGCATTGGCTACATGAAAGCCAATAGTGACAAGATAGTCAAAAATCTTGTCAGACCATGCTCTTGGTGCTTGTTTTAAGCCATACAAGGCTTTCTTCAACCTGCAAACATGCTCGGGGTGACTCATATCCTCATTAACAGGTGGCTGCAACATATACACCTCTTCCTGCAAATCCCCATGCAAGAATGCATTCTTTACATCCATCTGATGTAAAGACCATTGCTTTGACACAGCCACTGCTATCACAACTCTCATTGTTGCCATCTTGGCAACTGGGCTGAAAGTTTCCTCATAATCAATGCCATATGTTTGCACATATCCTTTGGCTACCAATCTAGCCTTGTACCTACTTATGCTTCCATCTCACTGTTATGTTTTACTTTGTACACCCACTTGCATCCAATGGCTTTCTTGCCTTCAGGCAAGAAAACTAAATCCCAAGTCTCCATTTCCATATAGTGCATCCATCTCCTCATCCATAGCTTTCTCCCAACACACATTTCCAACAGCCTCATCAATGCATGTGGGCTCTACAACCTGTACAACTTTTGCCATGTATGCATAGTGATGTGCCACATAACCATCATAGGTAAACCTCTACACAAGATTCTTCACTCTCCCAGATCTTCGCAGCTTTCCATTCATGGCTTCCATAGCCTTCTTTACACCAGGTGTTCTCATAGTAGTAGCTGGTATCCCAAGATCCTCATCAAGGCTCATCTCTGAGCCACTAGACTCTCCATCAACATGAGAATGCCCTGTAGAAATATCAGGCATATGATGTACTAATCACATTTGCAGGACTGGTATTATGACGCAGCCTGCCACTCCATGGTCTATCAACTGAACCACTAGATGAGGACTCTCCTGGTTCACTCAAAGACTGTGATTGCTGACTTGCATTCTGTGCAACCACATTTCCACTCACATCAGCCCCAACAGCTTCTTTTTAAGCAGCATACCAGTTGCTCATCTCATCAAAAACAACATCCTTGCTTACCCTCAATTCACGTGTAGCAGGGTTATAACACCTGTATCCCTTTTTCTCAAGGGAATACCCAATAAACACACATTTTTCAGCTTTTGGATCCAGCTTAGTTCTCAACTCATCTGACACATGCACATATGCAATGCATCCAAAGACTTTCAGATGAGACAAATCAGGTTTTTAGCCAGTAAACCTCTCCTCTGGAGTTACATCATGTATGGCTGCAGTTGGAGTCATGTTCATGTTGTAAATTGTTGTAGAAATAGCCTCAGCCCAATAGCTATGCGGCATATTCTTCTCTCCCATCAATGCTCGCGCAATCTCAGCAATGTGCCTGTTTTTCCGCTCAGCAACTCCATTTTGCTGCGGAGTGTATCTACATGTAAACTATCTCCGAATACCATTCTTCTTCAAAAATTCAGAGAACTCATTGGAGAAGTACTCTCCCCCTCCATCTGACCTTAGGCACTTTACATATTTCCTTGTTTGCTTTTCAACCATAACTCTGAAATTCTGAAAATGAGTGAACACCTCACCCTTCTCCTTCATGAAGTATACCCACACTTTCCTTGTGTGGTCATCAATAATTCAAAGAACTCATTGGAGAAGTACTCTCCCCCTCCATCTGACCTTAGGCACTTTACATATTTCCCTATTTGCTTTTCAACCATAACTCTGAAATTCTGAAAATGAGTGAACACCTCACCCTTCTCCTTCATGAAGTATACCCACACTTTCCTTGTGTGGTCATCAATAAATGTCACATAATACCTACAGCCTCCCATAGACATGGTCTTCGTAGGACCCCATACATCTGAATGCACAACATCTAGTGCATTTCTACTCACATTTCTGTCACGTGGAAATACATGCTTTGTTTGCTTTCCAAATTAGCATGCTTCACATATTTTTTGCATACCTTCAACTTTAAACTTTGGTAGCCCTGTCACAATTCCTTTAGTCTACATAGACTTCGTTCTTTGTACATTCACATGTCCAATTCTTTTATGCCAAATGTCTGTGTCTGCAACAATTCATGAACCATTTGCAAACATCGCAGCACTCACTTCAGGCATGTTTACATTCAATGTAAACATTCTGCCCACTCTGTTGCCTTTTGCAACCAACGTGCACTTGTCTTTAAAGTCTTCAACATAACAACCATCAGAACCTGCAAACCCTGCTCAATCATATGGCCAACTGAAACCAAAATCTTTGTTATGTTCGGAACATGAAGTACATCTGCAAGGTACTTCACTTTGCCACCGAAACGCGTTTTCGGCCCAAAAAAATCTGTCCTATAGCTTTACTCCCATGAAGAAAGCTCCTCAATCAAAGATCGTTTGCCGGTGTCTCCCGTAGAGCTCCCGACAAGGGTGTAGTCGCCAACACAAATAGGGAAGAGTAGATGAAGCTCTTACCCTCGTACCGCTTCATGTGCTTCTCTTGCTGCTTGCAGCTCAGCCCTTAGCATGAACCGGGCTCTGATACCATGAAAAGATGCAGGGGGAGAAGAGAGCTTGAGCTCTTGCAAGCACACACACACTCACAAAACCCTAAAAGAGAACACACAAGATGAGAGGCTGAAAATCTTCTTCTTCTTCACACAACACTCAACACTCCATATACAAGGATAAGAGTATACACCATATGAAAAGGTACTCAACCAAATACATACTAGGGTTCTCTATAGTGTGAACCCAACTAAATGAGCTGGCGCTATAACTATGCCAGTCTCTAGAATGGCTGTCACACACAGCCTGTCATCCCACTGGGCCGCATATCACCCATGATCTCACCAACCATGCCAGTGGTGTAAGTATGGGGCCTATCCCCCAGGCGGGTCATCAGTGTCCACCGCCTCACTAAATGAGCTCGATATCTCAACAGCCTCAACATTCTACCTGCCATCACGGCTACCCAGAGCTTCCCACTACTTTGCCCTACATCTAGCTACGGATCGGTCCCAAACTATACCACTTTCCCTTGGCCGTCAACTTCATGGCATATCATGGACCATCCACACCTTTCCATCCAAGTAGAATCTTCAACCTCCCACTGCTGACTTAGATGACATGATAATGTCATCATCATTAGGAATGAGGTATGTTAATCACTCTGTAGGTTAACACAGTTTCACTCGTCCAACCTGTCAAGGCACTTTACCATCTTACCCACTCAAATGAACGCTTATCATTTTTTTGTAAAGATGGCGCTGGAACATATAAAGCAGCCTTACCATATACTTAATGTCAAACAATAGGGAAAGTCTATAAACTCCATGTACAGAGTTGCTTAAGACTACTAATAGAGATCGGACCACTTTTAAGTTTTGTTGGCCTAACTAGGCATTTATATATGTCCCTTTGTTGTAATTCCCTTGCAATAGTTTACTTGTGAGCTCTCCTTTTCTTCCCTCTGTTTGCTTGCTTGTATAGGTTTGCTTGGATCCATGTATGCTAGATGGATGCTTGTATAGGTTTGCTTGGATCCATGTATGCTAGATGGATGCTTGCTTGAATACGTTTTCTTGTAGGTTTTCCTCTTCCATTAGCTTCTTTCTTCACTCTTTGTGAGAGAGTACCGTCATGGAGGACCATCTCTTTTTGGATTCATGTATGCTAGATGGATGCTTGCTTGAATACGTTTTCTTGTAGGTTTTCCTCTTCCATTAGCTTCTTTCTTCACTTTTTGTGAGAGAGTACCGTCATGGAGGACCATCTCTTTTTGTCAATTAATTCCAATTGCACATTGGAAATTTCTTTTTGAATATTTGTTTCAAGGGAAACCATTTTAGACAGGAGGATTTTTATATCTAAAAATATCTCAATTTTGAATTACCTCCCTCTAGACATTTTCTCTCTCTAGGCCAAAACAGGGTAAAACTGGATCTTTCTTTTATTTCAGAGAGGGGAATAATTATAAGATCAGAAGGGGAGGTTTTTAACACCTGCACACCTCAAAAGCCGGAGGGAGGAATCTTACACTTTTTCTCGAGCAAACTGGATAGTTTCATCAAAACGGAGAGGATTCTTTAGTTCCACTTTCAATTTGAGGTCTGGCTTAAGTCCAACCCCACAAATCTCTTCTTCTTTATCATTTCGGGTGGAACTTCAGAAAGCAATTCAGCAAACTGAATCATATACTAATCTACCTCTTGATTAGATGCTTGTTTTGCTGATAGTTAGAAAGCTCTCTCCAAATCTCATTGGGATCCCTTTCCCTAGCATACTGAGATAAAAAAGCAGCTTTCACTTCTTTGTATTCACGCTCACAAACAAGGAGGAATATGAGTACTTCAAAAATTTTGAGCAAGTACTTACATACATGTCTTAGCCTCTCCTTCAAGACAATAAGCCAAGATTTGTAGCAAAACTTCTGGAGTGTCCATATCCTTCATTAGAGTAGTAAACTCCAATTCCTCAATAAACCAGGATGCATCTTCATTCGGTAACCCAAGAAATTTTGAAAAATCTTGAGCCATTTTTGAACCACTTACACACACACACACACTTGTCTTTAGTCCTTTCCTAGTCACCTCAGTTCCTAAGAAAGATCCTCAGTGGGGGAACCAAAACAGATGTTACAAAATTAGATAACATGGATAACCTTTTTAGCATTGTCTTTTTTCTCATAGTCATATGTTTATAGAACTTAAAACACCCTTTGTTTGGATAACCTCTATATCATTGTCTTTTTCCTCATAGTCGTATGTTTATAGAACTTAAAACACCCTTTGTTTGAGTTAGTTGGACCCCAACTGATTGCAAGATACACCACATGTACAACACTATGGTAGCACCTTAGAAAAAAAAATAAGAGAAAAAACTTCGCTACTTCTTCCTAAAATTGACTACACACAAAGATACCTTCTTAGCACTATTTCAGAACTGACACCTTCCCCCCTTGTGAATTTACAATGACTACTCTATGGTAGTTGACTCTCTCAAGGTAAAAAATATACACACCACTCTTCTTATATAGGGCCGTGTATATTCTGTAAGTCATCTCCTCAAAGCTAACTAGCCATCAACAAGAACCAAAGGCAAAAACCAAGATAATAGCCATGTATAACATAGAGTCATCTTCACAACATGGGCTAATAAGCTAGTCACCAAGACAACGAGGAAACCCAGAAGCGAGCGTGTATTCTTGTTGCAGACCGTCAGCTTCACACAGGCTAATAAGAAAAATAACCAGAGATGGTGTCGCCTTACAAAGAGTCAGCTTCACCAACTAGCCTTCAACAAAGATATAAAAGGAACAACCAGAAGTGGCTACCAGAAACGGTGTATCTTCTTGCAATGTCGGCTCACATAGCTTAACAGAAATGACGTTTCTCTCTCTTGCGCAGTCCGCTTCACCAACTAACTGGCCATCAACCAAAACCAAAGACTTGAAAATGGTCGACTATGTAACCATTATGCAATTGAGTGTGGCTCTTGCTAATCTTTCTCTAATGCATGCTAGTGAGTTGAGTGTGTGTGAGTGAAGTGAGGTGAGAGGAGGGACGAGTGCACGTAGTGCAACATGGGTGTGACAACACACATGGGAGGCTATGCCAGAATTGCTACTCAAGGAGTTGTGGAGCTTGGAGACCTCAAGGGTTACGAGCTCGGCCATTGGAAAGATCCCCATGACAGTTGTGTTATGCCAGGTAATCTTCTTGTTGGATGTGTTTCGATGAGGGGTTGGGCGAGCCATAACATTTTTGGCACCGCTGCCGCCGCGGGGAGCCATCCCTTAGCTTTTTTCATCATATTTCTCTAATCTATGCATTACCCATTGCCCATTGTAGTTATTAATGGTTTACCACCATGAAAAAGATGTAGTCTTGATGGAGATTTGTGATTGATTTAGTGAGGAATAGCCCTCTTTTTTTGTTTTGTAAAGAATGCCTTTTTGCTTAATTTTTAGCTTAGATCATTGTTTTTGTTGTTATTAATTGGGTTTTCAATATTTCTAGGGCTTGCACATAGAGTCTATTAGGTTTTTTTTGCTTCCAATTGCATCAAAAATGCAACAAAATGCATTTTTAGTGATTTTTAGCTCTTTGTTTTAGTTAAACGTAGAGTGAAAATCGATATTTTTTTGCTTAGTTTTCATGTTTTTTGTTAGATTTGTTTGCATAAGTGTGTTAGCAATCAATTAGGATAGCTTAATCTCTCAAAATATTTCTTAAAAACATTAAAAAACTCTTGGAATTGACTAATCTTCACTAATGGACTGGTTTTTCTCGTTAAGGAGCGATTAATCCATTTCAAGAGATAAAAAAATCGTAAATATGTTGTTTGGAGTCTATTTCGATCATGTAAGAGATCGAAATTAATGTTCTTAAGTGTTTTGAGAGTATCTAGATGCATCAAAACACCTAATTACATCAATTTTTTCATTAATTAGAGGACTTTTGCTCTCTTTTGCTTAATTTTGCATAAAGAGAAGAGACTATAATTAAGAGTTTAATTAATCTCTAATTATGAACTGATTTACACATTTACACATAGCTTAGCAATTTCATGCCCTATCCAATGATGTGCTCAATGGTGTGAATTAGTGGTTAATTAGAGTCCTTAATTAATCCAAAAGGGTAAAAGATTAGTGAAAGAGTTAATCTTTGATTAATTTCTAATCACATTTTTACACAACTCATAGTGACTAATGAGTAAAGATGCCAAATGAGTTATCAACTTGTCCATTTTGGGGATCATTTATGAAGTGTGTAAGGCGGTGTTGACTTTTTTTATTCCCACTTACCTTTTTGGAAAAGTACCCATATCTCTCCAATTTAAAATTCAAAAAATATTTTTTCCAATTTAAAATTCAAAAAATATAAAAGTGTTGACTTTTTTTATTCCCACTTACCTTTTTGGAAAAGTACCCATATCTCCCCAATTTAAAATTCAAAAAATATTCTCTCCACACAAGAAAACTCAAATCTCTCTTGACCCCCCCCCCAAAAAAATCATAGTGTGAAAAGGTCTCTCCATTAAAAAATAAATAAATAAATCATTGCATGAAAAGCTCCCTCCATTTCATGGCGTGAGATCCTCTGCATTTCACGACGTGAAAAGGTCCGTGAAGCAAAAAAAAAAAAAAGAGTATAAAAAACAGTCCTGTTTAGAGACCTATATCTTCTAAACTGTGAGGCCGAAGAATGTGTTCTAGTGCTCATCGAAAAGCCTTAATCAAGCTCTTCAAAATTAGTGGAACACATTCAAAAATGGGCTGCGAAAATAGAAAAATCTTTCTGGAAAAAAAATTCCATCTTGAGACAATGATGGAAAATAGGTTTTGAGACCTCCTCTTCCATCTGGGATGCTACTAGCATGCACTTTTTCCGAAAAAGTTCATCCTAGGCATTCACATGCGATGTTGGAGACCTCGTCTTCCATCTGAGACACCAATGCCACACACTTTTTTTCAAAGAAATATCTCTAAGAGGTCGTTCACGTCACTTACGATTAAGCAAATTAGGGCAAACGGACCCTCGTTTAAGCCAGAGAAGGGTGCGCCAGGCCTCCTAAGGCTGTAATGGGCTATAAGACCACACCTAGACTGAACCCGATGGCTGAAATCTTTGAGCCATTGAGATCCATGCCCCAAATGCACCTCCCAATACCATTTGCCATGCCGATAACAAGAGTGTCATCAGATTTTACATCTAGTGTCACATCAATTCCTCTGGGATTTGGTCCCTTGCATAGCACTACCACAAGTCCTAATCCTTCAAAAGTGCTAGGTACCAACCCTTTGCAATCCTTGAATGCCCAAACCTTGGACATATTGACTAATCTAGGAAGGGGGGTTGCCCAAGGACTAAATGAGGTCCTAACCACAAGAGCACCAACACACGGCCTTAATGACTCATCCAAAAACACGACCGTAGAGATTTCCAAAATCATGGGCAAGTACGATGGAACAACTAATCCTGTTTAATTCATGTAAATATTTGAACAAAGATGTGAAGCCTTTGGAAATCCAAACTTCCCTACCAAGGTACATGCATTGAACCTTTGCTTAGTGGGAAAGGCTAGTCAATGGTTCATCACATTGATGCCTACGATTAAAGCGAATTTAAGAACCTTGAAAACAACCTTTATCCACGACTTTTCAAGAGGAGGTTATCAATGGTGTGCAACAAGAGAACTATATTCGATTGAGCGAAAACAAAACGAAACCATTAGAGATTTTATCCTTCGAATAAAAATCTTGGACTCATGATTTGAGCCATGGGAGAAACTACATGATGCTCAATTGAAGAGATGTTTCATGATGGGCATAAAGAAAAACAACTTACACAGCTTGATCATTGTATCCAATCCAGAAACATTCGATCAATGTTGTAAAGAAGCAATACGTTTAGATAACACCATGATGGAGGATGATCATGATATGAGATGTTCCTCATCTAAACCAAGTGAAGCAAATAATAAAGAACAATTGGTCTCGGAATTGTCATTCCATAAATTCTACACAGCCTTGCTTAAAAGCTTTGAACCAAAATACCCAAGAGAGAATAAACTCTCTCACACGACAAAACATCCTTAATGCCTCTCAAAGTGGTGGACCTAATGCCTTGTGTTTGTTTGCCACCACTATCACCCCAATCCCCAATGTGCGTATTGCCACTTTGCAACCCATATATGTGAACGATGTGGCATCGATCACATATTCCAAGATTGCCCAAGGCGAGTTGCTTCAATGCAACGTGTCTTGCGGAATACAACTCTTAACATCTTGAGTGTGCAAAACGGGTAATTGTCTATGGTAACCTTGAATGTGCTTACACGCTTGCAAGCCAAAGCATGAGAAACAGTCAAAAAGAATGCAAAAGAACACACTTTGAAATGGGAGAAGAGCATTTTTTCAAACAGAAACCAAAAGAGGATGCAAACCCTTCTAAACCTAAGAAAAACAAGGGCCAGCAAACTGTCGGAACCACAGTTAAAATAAAGGACAAGAGAAAGGAGCTTATAGCAGTCCTGACCCATCCACCTCAAAGGCTACTCGTGAAACCGTAAAACCCACATGTACGACACATGATACAAAAGCCCAAAAGAACTTTCGTTCTCATCGCATGGGCAAACATAATGAAAACTTCATGATCCAAGAAAAGTCAAAAGATGAAACAAGTTCTAGTCCGTCACTTAGTTATGACTCGTCACTCATCAGTGTACCTCCTAGTTCAATCTTTCGTTCTCATCGCATGGGCAAACATAATGAAAACTTCATGATCCAAGAAAAGTCAAAAGATGAAACAAGTTCTAGTCCGTCACTTAGTTATGACTCGTCACTCAGTGTACCTCCTAGTTCAATCAAGAAACTAGAATCTGCCCAACCACCCAAATTGAAAATCATGATCATGTGACATATGCAGAACACAAAAAGCATGCTCAGGAGAGTACGCTTAGCATTGTTGAGTGTCAAACAGGATCACCAGTTATGATTGAGCCTCATAATGTCAAACCTAAACCAAAATACAAAAACTGGAGGAGTATCGATTTCCCTTTCAAGAGGAAGGCATAATCTCTACATAAATGAACTCATCAAGCCAAGAAGAGTCATGAGAGGAAGATTGCCCGAATGATGCAGTTGAAAAAGCACATGAGGAATTCGTTACGAAATTTAAGCAGTCTCTCAAATCCTCATTTAGAGGAGTGCTCTTCTCTTATGGTGAAGCTAGCATAGCTTCAGCCCTTGCAACTTTAAAGGCTAACCATGAGTTGTACCAAGGTCTCAAGAGCTACATAGAACAGGACTATAAGGATTCGAAAGTTTCTAAACAAACCTCAGTTAAAGTGGTCAGTGGACCCCAGGTACCATTGTACACATTAGGCACTCTTAAAAAAACTGAGAGCCAAGAAGAAGATGAAAGTGAATAGGAATATGAAACTAAAACAAGTATTTCCTCAAAGAACTCCAACCACTCAATAAGTGTGGGTAGCAAAAATATTACTACAAGCTCAAGGGTACTACCAAGGTAATACCAAAGCTTGGATTCCCAAGAGCATTAAGAAGTCACCCAAGCCTGCACAAATAAAGAAACCTCACCTAAGCCTGCACAAAGAAAGAAACATCAACACCAAAAGCATCAACCACCAATTCATAATATTCATCAAAGATGGGTGTGCATGTGCACGTGCTTCAAAGAACAAGGATATTATGATGAAAATCCCATCATATGGTTGCTAAGATTGAACAAAGTGAATAAAGCGTCATCACCAACTTCAATTCCAAAAACTTCACCTAAAGTTCGACAAGAATGGAGGCCCAAGAAACACTAAGCAACCCACTCAACCCCTCTCGTGCATACACCACATACACACGAGCTTGCGTGTTCAGTCAACACCAATGGCAACCAACCAAAAGCTGTACCTACCACCTTGACAATACTTGTGTCACAAATTCAAGAATCAATCCCCACGTCTGCAAATGGAGAATTATAAGCGCATCAAGGACAAACTCACAATGCTCTTTTCACCCCTCTGGATGAGAAGCATGAGTGCAGAAGCTACACGGTAGACATAAAAACCTGTTCTCTCAAAAAGGAGAGTAGCCACAAGAACCTATTGCTTGCAAGGTCGTTTTTTTTAAAGAAGAATAAAAAGACCAAAAAAAAACACACAAGGGAGTCACACAAATAGCCTACCTAAAAATTGTAGAATATCACAAGAAACTCCCAACAATCTTTAATAGCCAATACATTTTTGTTAAGCTTATAGCTTACTATTCTTTTAGTTAAGTTAATGTAGCTGTTCCATGAGTACATATCCATACTCATGCACTGGAGAACATTGGCACCAAAGCCTCATCATTGACAACTTTTAGGTATATCTCTAGATGGGGGGACCATGGTGGGTGAAAGCTTGGTCAATGGTACAACCCATCGTATGGAATTTTCCTTCAAATTATAAACCTCTCCAAACGAAAACTAAAGTCTTCACAACACATTGATCTCTATTTCTTAGTGAAGACAAGCAGTAGTTCAATAAGATTCTATTTGACTCATTTCATGTACTTCACGTATATCTACTTCATAGAACATTTAAATATACATGAAAGCATAAAAAGCACATGGGCAGAAGCATGCAAGAATAGGTCCTACTCAACAACATTTGACAAGAATCATGCCACAAAAAGGGACATCATTGTTACCATATTATAGTAGTGATGTGTGTGAACACACTTAGGACCGCCGGGGCACTTTTTCCCTCACTAGGAGGTTTTTTCCCCCGTGCATTGTATATACGCCCATTATCTTCTAGGGCTTGTTATCTTTCATTTTTGGCACTCATAATACACTACTGTGTTGTGCTCAAGCTTCCTCATCTTCTTGAAGTTGTGTGTGCATTCCTGCAACCCTAATTCCAACAATTGGTATCAGAGCAGGCTTCCTCCTCCCGGGCAGCATCACCGGCACCTGCCGCTTCATCTCCTCCGATTGCAACGAGGTTTCACGAGCGTCTGCAGGTTAGTATATGCCGTGGGAGAGCCCGTAGGACTTGGTCGTTTCAGAATTTTGATCTGAAGTCATTTCGCCCTCCGTTTTTGCATTCCAAGTACTGCGCAGGCAAAATCGTCCTACTGTGCAGATTTTCTGTCAAGATTAAAATCTGCAGGACAGGTGCCCATTCGTCTGTTTTGGGCTGTGCTACATAGCACAGGTCAATTTTATACAGGTTTACCTCTTACAGACAGCATTTACATCTAGTAGTACAGTCATTGGCCATGGCTGACAACAATGATGTATTCCGCATGTTGGCTGCTGAGGATAAGTTGGATGGCACCAACTATCCATTGTGGGCATATATGATGCGACATGTATTGGTAGCAAAGGGGTTATGGAACATTGTGCAGGGTATTGATGCACGTCCTATTGTGGCTGGGAATGCTGCAAACACATCAGAAACAGGTACTGTTGATGATGGTGCAGGCACAAGTGCTGTAGCAGCTGTTCGAGAACCACCACTTTCAGCAGAGCAGATTCGTTGGGATGGTAGAGATGCGCAGGCTCATGCCTTGATTGCGTTGTCTGTCAAACGTACCATTATCCCACATATTCGCTCCTGCAGGACTTCTAAGGATGCTTGGGATGTACTTGCCACATTGTATCAGGCAAGAAATGAGGCTCGTGTTGCTTATCTCCGAAAACAGTTGGAGAATGAGCATATGAACGAAGGTGATTCTATGGATAGCTTTTTGACAAAGATCAAAGATTTCAAAGAGCAGCTCATTTCTGCAGATGAAATCCTGTCAGACAGTTCACTTGTGCAGACTGTTTTGAATGGTCTACCAGATTCTTATCAGGGTTTTGCTTCCACTCTTCGCTTGATGATGAAAGGCAATCCCAATGCCTTATCATTTGAGGAGTTAGTTTCTGTTTTGCTGCAAGAAGACCAGTCAAGGCAAAACAGGAATAGTATGCGTGTCGCAGATCAAGCTTTCGGTGCTAGTCAGAGAAGCGGGAAAGGTAAAGCTGGCTTTTCTTCTAGTAAGCAGAAATCTGCAAATGCTGCGCAACCAAAGAAGGAAGACAAAGATGAGAAGAAGGGTGACAAACAGAAGACATTTTGCAAGTACTGTAAGGGAAATGATCATGTCATCAAAGCGTGTCCTAAGCTGGCTGCGAAAGAGGCTAAGAAGAAAGAGGCTGGTATGGCTGTTGCAGATGCCTCTCCTTCTAACAATGAATCTGCTAATGTTGTGCTAGATACAGAATGGGCATTCAATGCGCAGTGCAGTTATGACCCATCTTTGCATGACACATGTATGTCTGCAGTACATTCAGATGTATGGTACTTTGACAGTGGTGCCACTAAGCATATCACCTCGCAGCGCAGTTTATTCACTTTCCTTGAGTCTGCTCCCACAGGGAATACTGTCACTTGTGCCAATAACTCCTCTTATCCCGTTAAAGGAGTTGGACAGATTGTGCTGAATGTTGCAAATGGCAACACCTTTACACTTTTTGATGCATTGTATGTGCCAGGGATCAAAAAGAATCTACTGTCAGTCTCCGCATTTGCCAAAACAGGTTTGGTTGTAAAATTTGTGGATGACAGATGTACTGTTCATGATCTCTCTTGTGGTGACATCATTGTAGCATCTGGTTCACTATGTCGAGGGCTGTATAAGCTCAATATGGATGGCAAATGTGTAGAGGATTCAGCATGTGCTATTATGGATACGCAGGCTATTTCAAATGCAAAACTGTGGCATGCACGTTTTGGTCATCTGAATTTTGCAAGTTTGCTGCGCCTGCAGAAATCTGAAATGGTGTCTTCTTTGCCTAAGCTTGAGGCACCTGTCAAGCATGTTTGTGAGGGCTGCATATTGGGTAAAATGCAGCGTGCTTCCTTTCCCAAAGATGGATCAGTGAGAGCTGAACGCAGATTGCAGCTTGTTCACAGTGATGTTTGTGGTCCCATGCAAACTCCATCATTTGGAAACTACCTTTACTTCGTGACTTTCATTGATGATTTTACCAGGCATGCATGGGTATATCCTTTGAAGGCAAAGTCCGAAGTGTTTTTGTGCTTCAAACAGTTTTTGGTTATGGCTGAAAATGTGTCAGAAAGTAAGATGGGCACCCTCCGTTCAGATCGAGGGGGGGAGTATATGTCTTCAGAATTTAATGCATTTCTGGCTGAGCGTGGGATAAAACACCAATGTACAGTGCCGTATACACCACAGCAAAATGGTGTGGCTGAGAGAAAAAACAGGTCTCTCATGGAAATGGCAAGATGTATGGTTAAGAGTCAAAGTCTACCACATGGTTTTTGGCTTGAGGCTGTCATGTGTGCCACTTATGTACTAAACAGGTGTCCCACCAAAGCATTACAGGTTGTCACTCCATATGAGGCATGGCATGGCCGCAAGCCATCTGTTGGCCATTTACGTGTTTTTGGTTGCCTGGCATATGCATTAGTGCCTGTGCAACATCGCAGAAAATTGGATGACAAAGCTGTCAAATGTATTTTTGTTGGATATAGTGCTGAGAGCAAAGGCTATCGTTTGTATCATCCACAGACAAAGCGCATTTTGGTTAGCCGTGATGTTGTATTTGTGGAAGATGCAGTTCAGCCCTTGGTTTCATGTACTAAGGAGACAGATATCAGCTCACGTGATGTCTATGATACATTGTTGCCTCTTTTCAGTGGTGCACAGTCAAGTGCAATACCTCATGAGGCAGTTTTTCAGCCTATGCAGGTTTTAAATGATGGCACAGATCAGCCTATATCTGATGCAGATGTGCATGATGCACTTGAGGATGAGAGACAAGAGATTGAGGGCTCTAGGAATATGCCTAGATGGCTGGTGCAGACTTTGCGTGACAGCAAGTTGGATGCCCCTTTGTCTAGTCGCACTCGTTCTGGCTCTCATGGTGCCTCTTATGCGTCAGATTGTTATGCATTGGCTGTTTCTAGTATGTGCGATGAAAGTGAGCCTGTTTCATTTGATGAGGCACAAAGTTCAGAAAATTGGATGGCTGCTATGCAAGCAGAATACGATGCTATTATGAAGAATGGTACATGGTCTTTATGTGACTTGCCCCCTGGCAAGAAGGCCATTGGCACTAAGTGGGTATACAAATTGAAGCGTAAGCCTGATGGCACAGTGGATCGCCATAAGGCTAGGCTTGTTGCAAAAGGTTATGCTCAAGAAAAGGGCATTGATTTTGATGAGACTTTTGCTCCCACATGTCGTATGACCACTGTTCGTAGCATCTGTGCATTAGCAGCTCATAATGGTTGGAATGTACATCAGCTGGACATAAAGACTGCGTTCTTGAATGGAGATTTGCATGAGGAGGTGTATGTATCGCAGCCTCGTGGTTTTGTTCAAAGAGGGCAGGAAAACAAAGTGTGCAGGTTAAAAAAGGCTTTATATGGTTTAAAGCAAGCTCCACGAGCTTGGTATGAAAAAATACATGCATATTTGACTGCACATGGGTTTCAAAATAGTCCAACAGAAAGCACTTTGTATGTTAAACGTGTGGATGGTGTACATCTAATCATTGCTCTCTATGTCGATGACATGCTGCTCACAGGACCAAATAAGAGTCATATTGCTGATTTTAAGGCTGATTTGAATGCCTCTTTTGAGATGTCAGATTTGGGGCATTTGCATCATTATTTGGGGATACAATTTAAGCAGTGTGATGGAGGTATTGCTTTGTGTCAGACAAAGTATATTGAAACATTGTTGCGGAGATTTGGCCTTGAAGACTGCAAGCCTATTGCTACTCCAATGGAGACAGGTTTGAAGTTGAGTCTTCATGATGCTGGAGATCACTTTGATGTCACACTCTATCAGACAGCTGTTGGTTGCCTCATTTATGTATGCATTACGAGGCCAGACATTCAGTTTGCAGTCTCACAGGTGAGCAGATTTATGCATAGCCCAGGCATTCAGCATTGGCAGGCAGTGAAGCGTATCTTTCGCTATTTGAGTGGTACTCGGCATCTTGGGTTGTTTTATCCCAAGGGGGGATCATTGCCGCCAGATTTACATGCTTTTTCAGATTCTGACTGGGCTGGTTGTTATGACACACGCGTGTCCACGAGTGGTTTTTGCTTCATGCTTGGAAGCTCATGCATATCATGGTTGAGCAAGAAGCAGCCTACTGTGGCCACTTCTAGTTGTGAAGCTGAGTACAGGGCAGCTTTCACAGCTACGGTTGAGTGTGTGTGGCTCAGACGCCTTATGGCTGATTTGGGTGTTGGGCAGCCATCTGCCACCACCATCTTCACTGACAGTCAGAGCGCATTGGCAGTTGCGCGGAACCCAGTGTTCCATGCTCGTACGAAGCACATTGAGGTGCACTACCATTATGTCAGGGAGAGACTCTCTGCAGGAGAGATCAGTTTGGCTTATGTGCCAACACAGGATAACCTTGCAGACCTTTTCACAAAGGCTCTGCCTCGTGAGAAGTTCGAAGCTTTTCGCAAAGCTTTGGGCTTACTCCCTTTTGTGGATTCGTCCACATAGCTAGACACTTCCCTATACATGAGTGCTAGCTCTTGTTCACCGCATCACTCCAGGGGGGATTTGTTACCATATTATAGTAGTGATGTGTGTGAACACACTTAGGACCGCCGGGGCACTTTTTCCCTCACTAGGAGGTTTTTTCCCCCGTGCATTGTATATACGCCCATTATCTTCTAGGGCTTGTTATCTTTCATTTTTGGCACTCATAATACACTACTGTGTTGTGCTCAAGCTTCCTCATCTTCTTGAAGTTGTGTGTGCATTCCTGCAACCCTAATTCCAACAATCATCGAAGGCCAAATTCTTCAAGTGATGAATGTCGCTTCAATGAATCAAATGAGGAACTGAGAATCACAATCTTGTTCTGATGATTTTGTCTACATTCCTCTGAATCATTCCTTCTCTTCTCCCCCATTATTAACATCTCTTAGTTTCCCAACTAACACAAATAACATGTAACTCTGCTTAAGATTGCCAAAAACAAAGTGAGCAAAAAATATACCCACAAAAAAAGCTCACAATGTAATCACACGGAAAACCCCCACCCCGTTAAGAATTCTCGCTAATCACTAACCTAATCATTTACTAACTATCCTTTCTTATTTCTTCCGGAGGAGGAACAAGAACCATTGAACATCACTCAACATCAAAAGCCATCAACAAAGCTTGTAAATTCTCCCCACACAAGGGTCTTCAATGCAATAACGAGGACGTGATTGACATCAGGAAGAGGGGAATGTTAACCTATTTCTAGGGTTAACAAGAAGCTACTGCCATTATATTACATCAAGGAGTCAAGGTAGGACACACCAAAAGGTCATACATTCAAGATATGTAGCAACGGTGTCCAAATCTACAACTTGGATGGGTGCTCGTAATGGTCCGACGGAATACTTATGGTGATTTACGCTTCAAGAGCATGTGGTAGCAAGCTAGGATGAAGTGCCAAGTGATGTACTTCATGAATATATTATGAGAGTATTCATTGTAAAAGCATTAGACCTCTAATGAGTCTAAAGTGCCCGGCCAACTAGAGTTTAAGTGAGTGTGAACACTTATGGCCATATATATAAGTGAAAATCTCTCATAATACAGAGGACTCTCCCATTATGTAATTAAGTGTGGCTCTTGCTAATCTCTCTCTAATGCATTTTAGTGAGTGTGTGTGAGTGAAGTGAGGGGAGAGGAGGGACGAGTGCACATAGTACCAACTTACCAAGCGTTGGAGTCTAAAGTAGGGGATGTAATGCCCATCATGTTATAAGCTCGGCATAATCTTTTATGTTTTCTATATCATGCTCTTATGTGTGCGATCGTTATGCCTTGTATGGCTTCGAAAGTCATCTTCTTATGTGTGCAATCATTATGTCATGTATGGCTTCCAAAGTTTAACGTTTCTTAAATTAGGCTCACACTCTCAACAAAGGATTAAATGAGTATTTATACAGTATCCTCACTGAAGTCTTATTTGTGATTAGTGGCACCTTATCTTGTTTCAATTTTTGTTATGGATTTAATATGATTTTTGAGTTTTTTGGGACATAAAGTACACCATGTTAAGGTATGCACTAAAAAAACAAAGTATCATGAATTAGAGATTGAAAGCAAATTACACAACTTTGAATAACTCACAATAAGTAGAGGTAATTTAGTGAATGCATTTAGACGAGTTGTCATCCAAGTTTGGGCTTTTAGATGAGTTGTCATCCAAGATTGGGTGTCGTCCAAGATTGGGTGTTTAGCATTAAGAGTCATTTTGGTTTGTTGTATCCAACTTCAACTTGGGAGGGGCCAAATTTGAAGAGTGGACATGGAAGGTCTATGCTTTAGGGGGAATCCAAAAGCGTTTAATGCCCCCGTAAAGCATTAAGATTGGGTGTTTAGCATTAAGAGTCATTGTTGTTTGTTGCATCCAACTTCAACTTGGGAGAGGCCAAATTTGAAGAACGGACATGGAAGGTCTATGCTTTAAATTAGGGGGAAATACAAACGCATTTTTAATGCCCCCCTTATGTAGGCTCATGCATAGGAAAGCTGAGCTGCTTCATGTTCATCCAAAGCAAGCCTTCACAACAAACATTAAAGTGAAGCTCAAGGCACTTATAGACTTGGGAATGCTAATGGAAGCAAACCGTAGGTGGGGACGAGACACACTTTTACAATAGGGCCTTTGGCAAGGGGGCCTATTCTGAGTACATGATTAGTGGACACTCAAGATATTTGCAGAGGGAAGATAAACTATTGGGCTGAGGTTTGTGAGCGAGGTGCTGGGGCTAGAGAAAAAACTAATGTAGCATGTTTGTGACTCAATGGATGGGTCAAATGCATGAAGACATCTGACTGGGCGTGTGAAGGGGGTCACTCGAGTCGGATCGGTGGGACCGGGCATGGGACACATTGTCTATGGTGGTAATGTTAGAATCTAGAGTTATTTCTAGAGTGAAGTTGAGCTCTTCAATGTGGAAAGGGGCCTAAGGGCCAAAAGTTGGGGTGGGAAGAAGGGTAATAATACAAAGGGGAATGAGTGGGGGGACCGGGGAGAACCGGCTGGTCCGGTGGAAGTGTATGTGTTTGGAAACCCTTGTTCTCTTCTTTCGTTCGTCTTCACAGCTCCTCTTGTGTGTTGTTTCAAAGAGCTCGAGCCTTCTCTTCTTCGTTGTTCTTGTGAGTATTCTTGTTTCTTCATTCATAACAAAGCGGCCAACTCAAAAAGTTTATAAACGTTCGCTAGCCGCTGCTCCTGTGCACTGCATCTCCATCTCCATCTCTGTGTTGTTTTTGCCCTAATCCTCGTCCCCTTTCTCCTCTCCTCTGCGTTTCTTTGTGACCTCCGGCTCCTCCCCCCTCCCCCCGCCCCCCTCCTTGCTTTCTCAGCGCACCTCTCACCTGTGTTCTCTTTGCCCCAGCTTTCCCCCCTCTCTTCCATCGCTCCGAAAGCTTCCTTCCTTCGTCTTCTGGCTTTCTCTCTCGGCTTACCTTTTTGCTCCTTGTTATCAAGCTGTGTCTGCTTGTGCTAAAAACGCTTCGCTCTTTGCTAGCTCCTCTGTTTCGCTTCGCTCTTTGCTAGCTCCTCTGTTTCTGCTTTCGCTAACTCTTTTCTGTTTTGTCTGTCTTTCCAGCAGGTCAAATGAAGGGGTCTAAGGCGAAGAACGCTCTCTCCAAGCAGACAGAGGAAACGTACGTTTTCTTGTACCCCCCTCCCGTTCCTCTTTCGCCCCCCCGTTTCCCTTTTTTCTGTCTTGAAATTGCGTGGTTGAACGGCCGGATTGACGGAACTGTGTCCCGAAACGGTTGGAATTTACGGAACTGCATGCCGGAACTCTGAGTTTTTCTCGCCGGAGTGGTTGGAACCACGGAATTGCACTGAACTGACTGGTTTGACATATCTGGAGTGTTTGGATTTGCGGAATTGCGTGGCAGAATGGTTTGGACTTATGGACTTAAATTGATTGGCATGATGCAGTGGTTGATTTGTCCAATTGGCATGCCGGCCAGTGGTTGAATTGATGTAACTGCATGCCAAAATGGTTGGACTGATGGATCTGCATGACGGAACTGTCTTCCTTTTTTGCAGGAACTTGAAGAAAAGGAAGCAGGAGGCAAGCAAGGATGAAAAGGCCAAAAAGAGGCAGGCTAGCAAGGACCGCAAAGCAAAGAAAGACCCAAACAAGCCAAAGAGGCCTCCTAGTGCCTTCTTCGTGTTCTTGTAAGCCATTTTCTAAACCTTCCATGAATGTTTTTGCACGCATTTTTATTTAAACTGCAACATTTCCTTCTCAAATGTATTGTAAGATGGAACATTTTCTGTTGAAATGTATAGAGAGGAGTTTCGAAAAACCTTCAGTGCTAGCAACCCCAACAACAAGTTGGTCTCCGCCGTAAGCTACTCTTCCCCCTACATTGATTATAATTTTCAGCTAAAAATCACAATATACATGGTCTAAAGAGTTGTTTTTGATCTTGTATTTTCTTCACCTCATGCTGGCTAGCATGCACCCAATGCTCATGTTAAGTGAAAACCATGCACACCTGTGTTGATTGTGTTTCGACCTGCATTTCTATGTAATTACTTTTAAGCAGGTTGGAAAGTCAATATATACAAATTGATTTGTCTTGATGACTCTGTTTTCTCCCCCTTATGCTATGTAGAATGCCTTATGTGTTATGTTGATCGACATCATGCACGTTATGTAATCAAAATGTTCCATTCTCATTTCTACATAAAATCACACATGGATTTGTCTCACTCACTCTATGTTTCCTTAACGATTTCTAGTATGCTTAATGTTTTATGTTAATTGACATCATGCCCATCAAAATGGTCCATGCATGGTTATACTTAAGTCATCTACTAATGCCTACACTTTATGGTCATACTTAATCACATCTCAATTTGTTTATCCAACTCTGCATTTTGTCTTCATTACGCTATCCAGCATGCCTAATGTTCTGACACCATCCATATCATGTCATTGGTTTTTTAACTGTCTAATGATAGCATTATGATAGCCAGCATTAGACAAACTTAATCACCTCTAATCAGGAGGGGAAGTCAGAATACACATCTAAACAACTTGTCTACTGCCTTGACGTTTTATCCCCCTCACACCATCTAGTATACTTGATATCATGCACGTTATATTTTCCGTTTCTTAACCATCTATTGACTGCTTGCTCTGGTATCAGGTTGGGAAAGCAGGGGGAGACAAATGGAAATCGTTGAGCGAAGCGGTATACTTTTAGTTTTTATTCATGAGCTAGAGTAAATGCTTATCACCATAACACATCCCTTGCACATGCATTGCTAGAAGGTAGGCATGCCTGGACAAGGGATATAGCTAACTGGGCTTAGTGCTCTGTGGATGCAGGACAAAGCTCCTTATGTTGCCAAGGCCATAGCGAGAAAGGTGGAATATGAAAAGTCCATAAAGGCTTACAATGCAAAACAGGTACAGGTTATCAAATTGTATGCTCAAATTTCCAATTTAATTCAAAATGTACTTTGTTGGAGTTGGCCATTTAAATCCATAGTTTGTTGAACTCTTAATTGTGTGACCTCATCACCCTTTTTGTTTAACTTATTGTTTATTAGGATAAGGCTTCAGACGATGTGGGAGGGGACGAGTCTGACAAGTCCAAATCTGAGGTGAATGATGAGGAAAGAAGTGAAGAAGTATGAATAACTTCATGGAGCCCTCATTCTCTCTTGCTGTAGAAACCATGGAGCCCTTGTGTTTTACGATGTCTTGCTTGTTATTGTCTCTTGCTGTAGTATAAGTTTTGATGAACTGGATGCGACCTTGTTTCTCACTAGAGGGTTTTGGCTTGTTTTTTTGCAGGAGGAGGAGGAGGAGGAAGACGATGATTGAGTGGCATGTCTGTGTAGCATGTTATGTACATCTTGCTGGTAGAAAAGTTTACATCTTCACCAGTCTAAACCTCTATTTTGTATGTGTGTTTTTGTTTGTGTGTGTGTGTGTGTGTGTGTGTGTGAGAGAGAGAGAGAGAGAGAGAGAGAGAGAGAGTTTTTCTGATTTAGTCTTTCAACATGCAGGTAAGGGGGTCCGGCTTCTTGTAGAGTTTATAACTCTTAAGTTAACAACAGCACCTTAGGAAAAAAAACAATGTGCATGATGAGCTTTTATGCACAAAATCCCTCACAATTTCGAAAAGTTTGAAGTTTCTGTGATTTTTTTTTTGCTAGCATCGTTGTTCCCTTTTTTCATGGCTTTGTAATGTTGCACAATTTTTGGTGGTTTGAACGGTTGGGATACCAGTTCATGTTTACTTCAATTAAAGATAAATGGATTATTCTCACATGCACATGCTTCATAACCAAAGAAAAAGGAAGAGTTTTGTCCCTATTGTGGAGGGCAGGCAGGTAATAGCCTCGAGAGGGGGGGGGGGTAATGATGTGTTTACTTCTGAGGTGGTGAAGTGCCTGGCAGGATGAAGACTTTGCAAGCATGCTGACCATCATCCATGTGAGATTTCTCCTTTACCATTTGGCAATAAGACATTGGTACAGCCCAGATCGAGACATGACAGCTTTTAAATTTCTTTGTTTACTTCTCATATGTACTAGCATGCTTAGCTGTTGCGAGTATGCATATGCTTTTAGTAGGGGAGATTAAGTTGTACTCTTGTTTGTATATACTAGATACTAGTATGCTTAGCTGTTGTGAGTATGCATATGCCTTTAGTAGGGGAGATTAAGTTGTGCTCTTGTTTGTATATACTAGTATGCTTATCTGATATGTCTGCGTGGGCGTGTAGGACTAAAAATTCTTTGCAAGAAAACAGTAAATGCATTGCTCAGCTAAAATGGCATTTGGTCGTTCTAACCTGATCCAGTCATGCGACTGGATGCTTTTGCTGATTGGACTGAATGTGGTTCTTGTTCTTGTCTCAGTTTTTTTTAAAATTGACCTCTTTCTGGCTGCTTAGTTAGTTAACATGTTTTACAGCTCAATTTGATTTAAAGCCCAGCTCCTCTTTTGGATTCAGGTTAAAGCCTACTGGCTTTAACTATGCGCTTTTGTGATGAGCATTGAGATGGCTTGCCAAGGTTTATCTGTGCAAGTGTGCACGTTTTGGCAAGGTGCATAATTAACTGGAGTAAAGGTAGAGACAAATCATACACCTTATTCACTAAGAGAGCACCAAGAGAGCTGCCCAAAGAAAGGAGAGCTCTTACTAAGATTTCTAGATAGCGATAGCTAGTAGGTCCAAGGCACTTCCTTGCCTTTATGTTCCTTGACATTTTTGGGGTAGAGGCCACTTCTTGAAAGTCATGTGAACCCCTAGCCAAGGCTGGGAAGTAACATACATATGCGATATTTCAATGGGTTGCTTCATTTATTGAGTGAAGCACTCGAGAGATACGGTTGTGAGTTATGGGGTACTCCAAGTGAACGAGGGCTACGATAAGTAGAACCTTCTTTTGTAATCTTTATGAAATGAAAATGTGATCATTAATCTAAATTTCAACTATTATACAAATGAAAGGTTGGCTAGTGTTGAATCACAAGAGGGAGGGGTGGAGGGGGGTTTATAGCAGATGGATCAGGCCAACATACCACCAACATGGTGGCATTCAAGGCCCTTCGTTGTTATCTCAAACAAATGGCAAGCAACTTCATCACAATGGAGGGGTTCTAAAACATTAAGGAGGGCCATAGTCCTTGACTAGGTGCACATGTATGAAAGTCTATAAGGCCTTGGAATTTTGTGTAATGGATCGAAAAGATTGATTTGTGTGCTTTGATTGTAAAAGAAGAAGTCCAGAGATTTCACATGCCATGATGATTTAGTAAAGATGATATCATATGCACATGGATGTCACACATGGGGTGATTGAGAGATTTTACCTTGATCGAGATATTCTTTGGAGTGAATTAGGATGACAAAATTTAAAGATTTAAAGGAAAAAATCAAGGAGATTAAGATGGATGTAGATCCTCTTTACATTTATGCATAAGATATTAATATAACGTTTCTTTTTCCTATAGGAAATAGCAATGCTTTAGAAAGCTATCAAATGCAAGCAAAACAGCTTGCAAAAAAATTAGGTGGAATTGATTTTGATATTTAGTGAGATCAGAGTGGGATGAGAGGGATTGAGACAATGGCTAGAGAGGAGAGGTGGAGAGAGAGAGAGAGAGATGAATTGAGAGAAAGTAGCTATAATCGGTCTCTTTATGGCCTAATATTTGTGGCATTTTTAGGAAGTAAAATATATGTGACATTCCAATGGGTTGCTTCAAATATTGAGTTATGCAATCGAGAGTTACCCTTGAGAGTCAAGGGGTACACCAAGTGATGGACTTCCATAGTAAGTTGGACATGCGTCATCTAAGCGATCTCTAAGAGACACCATTGAAGCTTATTTTGAAATGAAAGTGTGACCATAAGTCAAATCTTAATTGTTACTCATGGAGGCTTGTTCAAATAAGCATTAATGGTGTCTCTTAGAGATCGCTTAGGTGACGCATCAACCTTCATTGGCATGGGACGAGAAGCGGTATAATTTTATCACAAAACTGTTCTTTTCTATATTGACAATTTGCATCTAGAAATAGGTCCCTATGTGTTGGTTGCTTTGTTGGTTAACAGGGTTTCGCTTGCCCGAATTACCGTAAGGTGCTTTGTTCCTTATCTGCACAAACATGCATTTGTTTTTTGTAAGATGGTGTTGGAACATATAAAGAAGCCTTACCATAAGCTTAATGTCAAATAGGGAAAGTTTACGAACTTAGTGTTGACAATAGAGTGAGGATGTGACGAACGGGCTAGCATATCAACACGGGAAGTTGTAGATTGCGGCTCTAAGGTAAGACTTAATGATGTATGCTTTGGTAAGGTTAAGGTAAGCTCTTGACTTCAACATGTTTGGCACTATAATCTGTAACTTCTCATGTGGGTGAACTAGCTTGTTCATCATATTGTCACTTCGTTGTCACATCGGAATGCTCCTTGCAAAGGGGTGAAGAGAGAGAGTTCTCAGTGTCTAGATGGAGGCAAGAAGAGATAATACTTCGCAATGGTTTTCTCGCATTAGAAGTAGGGGAAGAAGAAGCTAATCATGAAGAGCGAAGTTTACAATCAAACTTACTTAACATGCATTCATCAAGCAAGCAAGAAGAGGGAAGAAGGGAAGAGCTCACAAGTACATTATTTGCAAGCGAGTGATTGTGTCTTGTTGATTGTAAAAAACGACTTATATACGAGGCACTCGTTTTACAATACATAAAAAATGGTTTAGCTTCTATTACTAGTCTTAAGTAACTATGTACACTAAGTCAGTGAACTTTCTCTATTTGACATTAAGCTCATGGTAAGGTTGTTTTATATGTTCTAGCACCATCTTATAAAAGATAAGTGTGTTCGCATGGATAAGATGGCAAAGTGCCTTATAGTAGGTACAATGGGTGAAACCATGTTAAGTTCGGGATCGATCCCCATAGCCAGAGATGATAGGGCAAGGTGATGGCAATCTTGATGGTTGCAGGAAGCTTATTAAGGTGGCATGGGAAGTGATAGGCGATGTAGAAGTGCTTCATGTCGAGCCTCCCCACAGCCAGAGATGATAGGGCAAGGTGATGGCAATCCTGATGGTTGTGCAGGCAGCTTATTAAGGTGGCATGGGAAGTGATAGGCGATGTAGAAGTGCTTCATGTCGAGCCTCTGTTGGTTGTGGAAGTGGCGTGGATCCTTCAACATGAGGTAGTTGTTGGTAGAAGCGGTCTCTATCATGTGAGTGGTGGGATGAGTGCTAAGCTCACCACCATGGAATGATTGGCATAGCTAGATGGAGGTTCAAGACATCTTGGGAGGACATGGTACTATGCCTAGATGAGGCTTTGCTTGACAAATATGAGACCAAAGCGAGGTTTTGTTGGTGGTTATTTGGAGTCGAAGCCAAGGATATAGGCATGGAAGCTCGAGGGAGGTACTTGCAAGGTCAAGGGTTCTCGAGGCGATGGGTTGTACCATGGGTAAGCTTGTGCTTGTCTGCCGCCATGGTCCCCTCATCTAGAGATGTACTTGTAGGGTTGGCATTGACAAGATTAGTTACATGTGCATGTATTTGTGCATAATGTGAGATGCGAGAAGTGAAAAAATGTGAAGTCCATAGTGAAATATGTAGGTGACGTGTATGGGCAATGGCCAGAAGGTGTGCCCACAAGGACTTCTTGCTTTCTTTGACAGGCTTGCGCTTGTCTGCCCGCCATGGTCCCCTCATCTAGAGATGTACTTGGAGGGTTGGTGTTGACAAGATTAGTTACATGTGCATGTATTTGTGCATAATGTGCGATGCGAGAAGTGAAAAATGTGATGCCCATAGTGAAATATGTAGGTGACGTGTATGGGCAATGGGCAGAAGGTGTGCCCACAAGGACTTCTCCAACATAATTGCTTTCTTTGACTCTTTTTGTTGCTTTCTTGCATCCTGTTTCTTGGGGAGTCGAGATCAATCGAGTGTTGCGTAAGGTTGTGTCCATAGCTGGAGTGGAGCTAGGCGGCCTTTGTATCTTGAGGGATTTGGCGGTGTCGAGTACTTGGGATAGAGGCAAGGAGGGTTGAATGGGTGGTGTGGTTGAAGACGAGGCCACAGAAGATTCCTAATGATAGTAGAAAGGTCTAGGCGATGGGTCATACCATGTACCATAGTTGTCGTGGGGTGATGAGGCTCAACATAGGTTTCTGAAAGAAAAATTCCTATGTGTTTATTACATGTAGAGCCTATGGGGATATTGCAGGTGATATGCCTAGGCATTGGTCAAAAGGTGGGCTTGTGTAGAAGCTTCGTCTAGTGAAAACTCCAATACACTGCTTTCTTTAATTTTTAATCTTCTTTCTTCGATTTTCACACATGGTTTGAGATAGGAAATTGATAGTTGATGTATATTGAGGCTAGTCGATACGGTAGTGAGATTGAGAATGGGTTGTCTATGAGAATGAAACAATTGAGGACACCCAAACTAGTAGGGTAAACTGCGAACTATGTGTGGCTTACTGAACATGGTTAAATGGATCCAAGTACTTCTTGAGTCTTATTTTGAAATATTAATGGCTATATGGTCTAATTGCTGGAACCATGACGATGTTGGCAGACATAAAGGAAGCATTACAAGAAGGCATCCGTAGCTTGGGCATGAAATTATGGATTGTTGGGCAATGCTGACCTTGGGCATGCAGTGTTGCTTTGAACTTTTTTGGGCAACCTGACCTCGTTGGATTAGCACGGATGGAGGCAAGTGTCGTGCCTTGGAGGGAGATAACGAGCATTGTGCTTGATGGAATCATTTGCTGAGTGTGAAGACTAATTTTTGGATTCATGGATCGGGATGGCGCCATAGATCACGATTGGGATGCGCAATTGATTGGGTAAGATGGAGAATTTTATGGTTGGATTCCTTTTGAAGTCCCAGCATGCCGTGCATGGAGGGAGGGCAAAGTAGTCCCTTATGGGTGTGTGGATGCCAGAGTGGTGAGTCATCGACGACGACAGGAAGAGGGTTGGGCTGAGCAATAACGAGACTCGAAATTAGGTAACATGGCGTTCATTTCATCACTTTCGAAGTAGTGTCATCCCAGCTTGTTCATGGGCACTTTTGGCTGTGTTTTTTGTCGTCGATATGGAAGGAGAGCACACGTTGTGGCATAGCTCTTCTTCAGGTTCAGGTTCAGTTGTGTGGGCTCTTAAATTCCCATTCATCCAGTCAGATAAGTCTCGAAAGTTGAGAATTTTCGTATAAAAGAGCGGGACTTGGAATTATGAGGATAAGAAGGCTATGATGCTTGCTATGTCCCTCGTGCGATATTTGTGCTCACTTAGCTCATAGTCACTTGGAGGTGGGCTTAGACCTGTTAATGTGTAGGGGATGTGCATTGATTCTTGTCACCTATCAATGATCCATGGAAGGAAAACTTTAACCTCCCACCACTGAGTTCCCTTTCATTGCATCTAGTGATGTAGAATCTAGTCAGATTGGTTTCACAGGCAGAGGCTCTAGAACTGGCTCATTTTGTACCCGCTTTAGAATGCCTACGGTCTTGGTCAAGGCCTTCGGCAAACACTGAGGTTTCCTTATTAGTTCTATGATTGGATTTGGGATGGGTTGAGGATCAACTTAGGCAAGATTAGTGGTTTCATACTCGACACTTGCTCAAGTATTGGCTCTAGTTTAGCTTGCACCTTCCTCATCACAAGCTCTTGGGCTTGTTTCATTCGCTCTTTCTCCAACACGGGGTTGGGGTACTCTTGAGTTTCTTTGGTGGAAGGTTTTGTAGTCAATCCGTTTCTTTGTTTGGAAAGAGATGATTTGAATGTCAGATGGCTCATTGTCTCTCCGTTCATGAGAGAGACAGCTTTGGAGCTATCATTCGAACCACTTTCAATGGTCACAAGGTATTGTTGGTCTTGACAACTGATCGTGCATTGCATTCTACAAACTCTTTGAGGTCTTCTTTCTCTCGACCTATGCCTCTGGCTCATTAGCCTTTTTAGGGATTACTACACCCTTTGGGGTTTGCACCTATGGCTCTTGGGCTGTTGTCTTTGAGGTCAAAGCTTGAGCTTTGTACTTCTTGGTTGCCTTGGATATTTCCTTAGAAACTGCCCCTCGACTTATGATAGCATTAAAGGGGACTGTATGAATAAGTCCACCTCATACACTTAACAAGTTAAGACTCATGATGTGGATGATGATTGTCACTATGTTGGGACAATCCTTGAAAGAATATTCAAATCTATACTCGTAACATGTGCCTTTGTATGGAATGACATTGAGTTCGGCACTCGATTTGGTAAAGAAACTAGTGTATTAGGGCAATAGTTCTATGAGGACACTCAGCAATACAGTGTGGGACCTTGCAATGGAAACACTAAAGAGGTGGCCTATGTGCTACATTGTTGAGATCCCTTACTCTTTGTTGCACCATGGCTTCAAAACAAAGAAGTTAGTCAATGGCTTGGGGTTGCTTTAGATATCCATATGAATCATATTGCTCTTATGACTCATAGCTCTCTTGTTCTAGACTCTTTAAGTTTGATGGCAAAGTCACCAAGTACTATTGTACTGGCACGGCTCCAAGAGGAACCTATTGGGATGGTAATACGGAAGGCGGGTATGGCATTGGTGTGGCAGTACATACCTCGTGGTACATAGTTTTGATATGTAGGCCTTGGAGCTTGTGCTTGTTGAGAAGCATTTGCTTGGTATGGGTAGTAGGGCCAGTCGTTTCTTTGGTGCATGTAGCATAGGTTGTGGTGTCAGGTTTCTCTGGTACCAACAATGAGTTTGTGTCATGGTTTCCATGGCTATGGTGGCAATGAGCACAATATTGTTGTTGTTTAGGACTTAGCATTGGATACTCTATACTTTAATGATTTTGGCGACGGTAAATTGCACACCAAACCATATCTTTTCATGGAAGTAGATGTGGGTGTCTGGGGCTGGCTTTGGGGTTTTGCTTGGGGGTATCCATGTCACTATTGGCCTAAATGATTGAGTAGATTCTTTGCTAACTCATCCATGCTCATGTCCTTAACTAGGAATCTAGATAGTATTGGTTAGGCACCCTTGGCTGATGAGATGAGGCTTTGGATGATGCATCCCCTATCTATTGGTTTAGGTGGATGACCTCTTCATGCTTGTCTTGCAGGTTGTCTACTAGGTCTATTACTACGTCATGGCACCACTCATCAAAGATGTAGTGCCTAGATATGTAGAGATGGTCATGAAGCTTCCTTGCTCTTAACAATGATTATGAATCGATCGATGGGTGAAAAGTTATCCAATCTTTCGTAGGGTGCTACATCTCATGTGGAGATACTTGGTTCTAGCAATGTAGTCCTGCATGGTTTCTACCTCCTGCTTGAGGTTATATAACTAAGCAATACGACTGCATTTAGCTTTGCTAGAATAGGCGAGAATCCCACTTATGAAAGTATAAGAATATGGCATAGCGAAAAGAGATAGCAAGACAAAGCACAATAGACAATGCAATAGATACACAATGGAGAGAATTTAAAATTCTGATTATACCAAAGAGGTACAAGTGGTGGTGCTGTCCACCCGCCGATGCGCCCTCAAGTAGAGCTTAGATGGCGATCTAGACAGACTCTGGATGGATTATGTACGAGGTGTAGAAGGGGGTGGATACTCACAAGCATTGGATGCCTTAGCTCAAAAGAGGAAGAGACAGAAAGTGAAAGTGAAGAAGAGGAGAGTGATGATTCTGAGGCAGAAAATGGATAGGTGTCTTTCATACTTGGAGAAGAAGATCTGCAAGAATTTCAACTCATGGGCATGTATGACACTGAAGAGGAGGGAAGGTTTGAAACCATGGAAAACCTGATGCAGTCAAAGGCTTCCACACCTCAACTGCAGGAGCTAGTAGAGAAGATGACGAGTACCAGTATTACGTTGAAGGAGAAGCAAGAGTATCTTGCTATGTTTACCAAATTTCCTAATCTTTTTATTACTTCTTATGAAGAGATAAGGGGATTTACAAGTGAACCACCCAATATTGAGCTAAAAGAGGGTGTAAAACCAGTGTTCCAAAAGTTGAAAAGATTGGGACAAGAACATATTCAAGTACTCAAGGAAGAGGTACATAAACTTCTAAAATCTAGTTTTATTTATCAAATTGAAAATTCAGATTGGGATAATCCGGTTGTGATCAAACCAAAAAAGGATGGAAGATGGTGGTTATGTGTAGGTTACAAACACATCTACAAAAAGGAATCATTATCCTTTGCCTTTTTTTGATGTTGCACGGCATGAGAGATATAGCATTTGTGATGGATATTATGGGTATTTCTATATAGCCATTGCACCTGAAAATCAAGAGAAGACAACTTTCATGACACCCTGTGGTTGTTTTTATTATAGAGTCATGCCATCTGGTTTGACAAATGCTCCCTCTTGGTACCAACAAAGATCGGATGAAGTACTTGCACCATTCTTAGATCACTTTGTTAAAGTTTTCTTGGATGAAGTTTGTATTTTCAATTCAAGGCATGAATATTATAGTAAGTTGGAGCAAGTATTTAATAGGGCAGATTCAAGGGGTGGGTGGTTGAATCCAAAAAAGTGCTTTATTGGACAACCAAGAATCAAGATTCTTGGGCATATGGTGTCTCAAAATGGGATAGAACTGGATCCAGATAAGGTCAAGTCTCTCATCGTATTATATTCTCCTACTTCTACAAATTAGTTACATACTTTCATTCAAAAAGTAAAATATATGTCAAGGTTCATTCCTTTGTTATCTCAACTGCTATATCCACTTCAACAAGTAGTTAAAAAGGATCCTCTTCAATGGAATGAGGAATGTGAAGAAGTGTTTGGTAAGGTCAAAGAAGTATTAGGAGAAATTTTAAACATAAAGGCTCCCGAGTTTGATAAGCTATTTTATGTGAATCCTTCTATTGGACCAGATGCAATAGGAGATATTCTGCAAGGGAATGAATCCAGGTATATGAGACTGGTTTATTATGTAAGTAGGGTGAAGAATGAGATGGAGAGGAGATATACCGAGTCAGAGCTTGTGTTGTAAAGTCTAGTTTATGCTTGCAGAAGGTCCAGATCATACTTGTTACCCAAACCCTTTGTAGTGTTGACTAGTTATACCCTCTTGCCACCAGAGCTTGTCTCAACAATACTAATTTATCAAGAAGTATGATGAAATGGATAGTTGAGTTGCAAGAATTTGAATTCACATTTTTGAGCGAGGAGTCCATATGAGCTTCTTTAGCCGATCTACTCACATACAAAGAGGGCCCAATTTTGGTAAAAGAGGTGAGAAGCAAAGCAAAAGGATGGAAGATCAGTAGCTTGTTAATGCTCATGTACTTTTTTTTAATGGCTCTTTTAAAAAGATTTTAAATTAAGCCACTAGAAGAATGGTGATTTTGGACTCGCATAACGAAAAGAAATATAAAGGAAAGGATTTTAGCTGGAGGCCAAAAGCAACAATGAGGTAGAATATTCAGCCTTATGTCAGGATTTAAAGGTATGTCTTAATCTTGGACTCAAAAGGATTGCAATTAAAGGAGATTCTTTGCTAGTAGTCAAACAGGTGTTGGGAGTATGGAGAACCAAGCATGCTCATCTCAACACTTGGGTAGGACAAGTAAAGAGATTACTTGGATGTTTTGAAGCATGGAGCATTTAACATATAGACAGGGAACAAAATCATGGAGCACATGAAGCCACTCAAAATGCAATTGTATCTACAGTTTTTGTAGTCAAGGTGGATGGACCATTATATCAAAGAAGAGAGTATCTTGATAAAGAGGAAGCATTTCTCATGACATGAAAAGATCCACCGGATGTACCAAAATCAAAGAGGTATCATTTTGTTAAAAGATGTCAAAGTTTTTATCTTATTAATGATTCTTTGTTTATGAAAGGGCCAGACTTAGTGCTGAGAGGAATTCCATGGAGAGAAGAAATCTATCATATCTTGGAAACGAATCACAAAGGAATCTATGGAGGGCATTTTGCATTTAAGATTACAATGCAGAAGATACTATTGGAAGGATATGTATGGCCCTCTATCCAAAAGGATGTGCATCACTGGTGTAAATCATGTTTCCAATGCCAAAGGTGGGAAGAAGAATACTAAAATTTGAACCCAGGAATTTCATACTTGCTTTCAACATTTTTGAGAAGTGGAGGATCAATGCAATTAGACCATTACCCATGACTACACGTGGGAAATGTCATATACTCATAGCCAAAGATTACCTCTCAAGGTGGGTGTAGAAGCCAAAGCTACAAGAGAAGTCAATGCAAAAGAGGTATCCAAATTTGTGTATGAAGAGATTTGTTGTCGTTTTGGAGTACCACTAGAGCTCCTCTCTAATAGGGGACTAGGATTTAGAAGTGAATTGATGGACCATCTATGTGAAAGGCTAAAAATTCAACATAGGTATGCTACACCATACTACCCTCAATGCAACGAGATGAATGAAAGATTTAATGGAGAATTAATATGCATGTTAAGCAAAATGACACAGTCTCATGAAAGAACTTCGGATTTGGAGCTTCCTTGTGCACTTTAAGATTACAAATTGCAATCAAGAGGGTACTCATTTCTCTCCTTTCCATCTTATTTATGGAGCTGAGGCATTGTTGCCAATTGAGGTGGAAATACCAGCTTTAAAGTTCTTATTAAAGGAAAGTGAGGAGCCATAACATTTTTTTAGGAATAGGCTTCTTGCACTACAAGTAGAAGAGTTAGACATGATTCATGCTTTGGAACACTATTAAAGGACTTAAGAGCAAACTCAACGGAGGGCTAATGATGAGAAGATCAAAGACAAAGGCATTGGTAAAGGTGACCTGGTGCTTCGATATAATAGTAAGCTAGATAATACTTTCCAAACTAAGTTTCAAACAAGATGAGAAGGTCCTTTCGAAGTGCAACAAAGATTCTCCAATGGCTTATACCAACTAGAGGATTTGGATGGAACGTTGCACTAGAGAAGAGTCAATGGATATCGGCTAAAGAAATATGTAGCAAGGATGATGATGATTACTACCAATCAACCAAAAAAGGATAAGGTGGAGCAAGTTCATACCAAGAAGAAGATGATTTCATACATCAGCTATTTGAGGAGTGGACATGAATGTCTGTAGGCTAAGGGGTGGGAAAAATATTTTAAGTGGTTTTTTGTGAACCTTAAAGTGCACAAAATAATACTGGGGTTGAATGTAGGGAGATTTAGAATATAGACAAAACCATGTTTTTTTATGTTAGGCAAAACAGTTGATGTAAGATTTTAGCTGGGATGCATTCGCTAGTTGTGTGATCATCCAATATTGTATATATAGCATGGTGTGATTGCATTGTTAGGGGAATAAGGGAATAAGATGATATTTTTTCTTGATCCATGTACATCGGGGAAGGTTCAATTATAATAATCCAATGCACACAAATGATGATGGGTGGTGATATACTAATAAGGGTGGTGGCACATACTGTGATGAGGGCTTTCAGTGAGAGGGACATTCATTTCAGTTGGACAAGGTGCTAAATTATTAGGGGCCCATCTCCCTCTACAACTATTGGAAGCATGGACAAAGTATAGGTGTGAACCCTCATGTATTTCAAAAGGTTTGGGGAAGAGCCTTGATTTTTTGGACACAAGCTTTGGATTGTAATTTTTTAATATAAGGGTTGTGAAGCAAGACTCATGCACATCAACGATGTGGGAAAAGAAGGGCAGTAAGCAAAAGGATGAAAGGGACGGTGGATGGAAAAGCAGCTCCCACCATCAACTAAAAGCAAAGGTTGTTTTTGGTTGCATGGTATAGTTTGGAAAGAGATAGTGGTGGACACCACAAACTGCACCAACATACTGGGAAAGCACGCATAAAATTAGAAAGGAAAGGGAAGGCGAAGCTGAAAGTTACAGAGAAAGTGAGGCTATTAAAGCCTACGAGAGCCAGAGGAAAGAGTCAGGTTATTTAGTGCTTGATTTTTCTTGTTGATGGTTAGCTAGCCGCTAAAGCTAACTGCGCAAAAGCCCCGGCCGTGTTCTAGTATTGATCTTCTTGTTGATCGGGCAGACAATTTGTGAAGTCGAATGTGTAAGAAGACGACCGTTTTCCAGTCTTTGGTTTTGGTTGATGGCCAGTTAGTTGGTGAAGCTGACTGCGCAAGAGAGAAATGCCGTTTTTGTTAAGCTGTGTGAGCCGACACTGCAAGACGATACACCGTTTTTGGCATAGCTGCTCCTGGTTGCTTCTTTTATATCTTTTTTGAAGGCTAGTTGGTGAAGCCAACTCTTGCAAGGTGACACCGTCTCTGGTTATTTTTCTTTTGGTGTCTTGTTGATGATTAATTAGCCTATGTGAAGCTGACGGTCTGTGAATACGCGGCCGCTTCTAGGTTTCCTTGTTGTGTTGGGGGTGACTGGCTTATTAGCCCATGTTGTGAAGATGTCTCTCTGCTATACATGGCTATTATTTGGGTTTTTTCCTTTGGTTCTTGTTGATGACTAGTTAGCTTTGAGGAGTCGATGTACAGAATATACACGGCCAGAGGAGGAGGAGGCACATAGAGTACGATGGGCCCGCATTGACGAGTTCATCTTACAGGCTCGGCATGTTGCCTTACGCACCCCAGTTGGAGCAGGACGTTTGGTGGACTTGGGTCTCGATGCACTTATTAGGTCGGTGGAGAAATCTACATGTGGCCGTTTTGCTACTCGCCTGTATGCTAACCTCCACTGATTAGAGATGAGACATGAGTATATAGGCCAGGTGATTGATGAGGAGCTTAGTGATGCTACTACTACTACACGTGGTGACTCCTCAACCATGGCTTACCCAGAGGACCATTGTAGAGTGGGTTGTACAGGAGCCGAGGAGGAGGTAGTGGGCACGACATCCTAGAGCTTATCAGGTCCTCTCAGATGAGGATTAGACATCATGTACATGTATATCACATCATGCTTTTGTATCGAGAAGAGTGGTATGTATGTTTTTGTCCTTGAGAGAGTCAACTACCACAAAGTAGTCATTGTAAATTCACAAGGGGGGAAGGTGTCAGTTCTGAAATAGTGCTAAGAAGGTATCTTTGTGTGTCGTCAATTTCAAGAACAAGGAGTGCTTGCTGCTGTGAAGTTTTTTCTCTTTTTTTTTTCTAAGGTTCTACCATAGTGTTGTACATGTGGTGTATCTTGCAATCGATTGGGGTCTAACTAATTTGAACAAAGGGTGTTTTAAGTTCTATAAACATACAACTATGAGGAAAAAGACAATGCTATAAAGGTTACCTGCAATGATGAAGATTTGGTTGCACATGGGGAATGGGGCCTTCGACTATATTAGACATAGGGCTCATGGGCATTGTACCTTTTTGATCATATACATTTTCATGAGTACACTTACTCTTTGGAGCTCTAAGCTTCCATGGTGAACTTCTCTCTCTTAAGATGTTAGGATGGTGGGCCACACCCTTGTTGTCACTCCATGCCTTGAGTGGCTAACCCTAGTTTCTTGCATTGGTATCAAAGCTATGTCTTTGATCCATTTTCATGTTAATTTCAAGAAAATTTGAGGAATTCTTGGATTTCTTGATTTTGTTGATCAAGAAATGGAGATATGGTGATCTTGTTTGAGTTGATTTGATCTTTTTGATTCACATTTCCTAAGTTTTGGGACCATGGTTTGGCAGAGGACCAAATTTTGAGGGAGCTGCTCCTAATTTCAAATCATGGGACCAAATTCGGGGAAGACTTGCTAATCCTAATTAGTGCTAGTCCAAAAAAGTTTCTCATTCCCTCTTCTTCTTGCTTGATCTTGAAGGAATTAGGTCTTCAATCTGTGGCTTAGCATTGGCATTGACGTAGGGTTTTGACATGGCATACCAAGAGCTTCACAAAGACCTATTTCTTGTTGCCTTTGAGGGTCGTGAAGGTCACTTGATGCTCTAAGATTCACTGGGTGTCGTTCACCCGTTTTCTCTTCAACGTTGTTGTACTTCAAGGTCACAAGAAATCTTGTAAATATTGGGAGAAGCTTAAGCAAGCATTAGAGTCCCATTATGCCTGATATTGGCGGTGATTTATGGCGCTTATCAATCAGTTCGGCTCTGCACGTTTCTGAACCACTGAAGCTGCGTCTTAGGGTAAACCATTTGCCATTGCTTCAAATCAAGGTTTCAAATGGTTGTCTTCTCTTGGAAGCTTGCAAATCTTGCAAAGCTTGGAACAATGGTGAGATTTTGATCTCTATGGGGGGGCTGAAATTTTTGCATTTTTCCACCAAGAAAGAAAAAGAGAGCACCATTTTTCATTGTAAGCTTCACTCTTCACTATTTAAGCTCTATTGAATGCATTTGCAAACCATTTAAGCAAGAGACATGAGTAATGGAGTTCCCATGCCATTTCTTGATTTTATGGGATTGTCATTATGGCCATACATGCAAATATGGGATTGTCATTATGGCCATACATGCAAATATGGGATTGCATTTGAATCCACATCAAATTGATGATCCAAATGGCAATTATATCTCTATATTGGCTTGATTGATGTATAAATGGTGGATAGAGGAGTACATTGAACTATTTGAATGCATGGTGTTGGGAATGAGACATGCTTATGCTTCTTTGAGATGCCTTTTATGTGTTTCTTTGAGCTCATTGGTGAAAGGCTATGTACCGGATTCATAAGGGAGGCATAAAGCTAGTGAATCTTGATGTTGTAATTGTTTGGCATGTTTTATAAATGCCATTGGTATGTTTTGTTTACTCTCATCCATTTCTAAGCTTTCAATTAATTGTTGCATAACTAGAAAGCAAGATATGTGGTGAGGGTACCTTGGCATATAGGCGGCAGAGAGGCCAAGGGGAGCATGCCCTTGAATCTGATGTGCCATGAGTGCCTTAGAAAAGTGGTACATCGGAGGATTAGGAACATGCAATGAAGACATGGCCTCAACTCTTGCCATTAAACTTTGGTAAGAGGGTGGGAAGGCTTGGCTAGGAGATTAGCAAGCAAAGCTCTCCATCAACTCTCAATTTGTAGCACAAAGGTTACATGCAATATGCCATTGTGGTCAATGTATGATGCAATGAGGATATGCCTTTGATACTATTGCAAATGCTAAGAGATCATTGATTGTGGATTGAGTACATTGAAAATTTGAGATTTGGTCATTAATACAAAGGAGACTGTGCCAAATCTTTTTAAAAATTACATGCACGGATTGGATTGAGGGCATTTGTGGACACACACAAGGTGCTTTTGGATGCCAAAGTTGCTTGGAAGCAAGGGTGGAACATGTGGGAAGGCAAATGGGTACCAAAAGAGCACTTGAGCAAAATCTGCAGATTCACAAAACCCTAATTAAGTAAAATCACATTAGGGCTAGATTTTTGGTGATTATATAGGCTCTTAGTATTCTCTTACACCTTCCCAACAAGACTTCAACCTCTCCGTTCCGACATCATTTGGATCCCTAACTTGCCATTTTTCATTGGAGGACAAATGACATCATAAGATGGATGCACATCATTAGGGCAATCCAAAAATCCATAGTACACCCGAAACCTATGTCATTTGGATGGTCAAACCTATATGGTTGACTTTGACCAAAACATCAAAACAAAGTATATCTACACTTTGACTTTGGTCAAACCCTCTTAGGCATAGTTAGTACTTGTCATCACAAGCTCACACACGAAATTTCATCTAAATCCCATGACTTTTAAGTACTCTATAGCCTAATTCCTATTTTCAGCATATCGCACAAACCCTAAAACAGAGAATATTAGGGCTATCCAAAAATCTTATGTTCTTGCATATTTGGATACTATGTCACAAGATCTATCCATAGAGCCCTAGATCATCAAATTCTGACACCATTTAGGCCTTCTACTAGCCATTTTTTATTTTCAGCCATTATGCCAAGGGGACGTCTATCTAAGCAAGCGATGGAACTTCAAGAGATAAGGGAAGACAGGGAAATGGTGGATGAGGATCATGTAGAGGAGATTGGTGAAGAGGATATGAATAAATACAAGGTGACAACAACATTTCAAATGTGGCACATAGGACAAATCATGTGTATGAATTGGGCCAAGTTTTGCAAATGTGGCCAATACATCAAATCAATTGGGAGGAGAAAATGCACAAGCAATGCCCGCTATGACAAATGATATGTCACAAGTGATGATGATGATGAGAAGCATGATAAAAACACTTGTGCAAATTAGGGGTATGCTTGATGATATGAAGAGTAAGGATGAAGACAAGGATGGAACATCTCACAAAGTTCAACAAGTTCATGTCGAAGACAAAGAGAATCATCACCCAAGTTTTCATTCTACTCATAGTGTTATGCGCAACCCAATGTTTCCATGCACACACAATGAAGCCAAAGTCAAGGGTCATGCATCTCCAAATGAAGGCTCAAGACTCCGAGGGATTGATGGTCATGTTGCATTCAAAGGGGAATACTCATCGAGGTGGTGCTTGTTGAGGAAGATTTTTTTGATGATTTTGAGGATTACAATTATTATATGGATGGGCCTATGCATAGGCATGGTGACCGTTATGGGAATGGAGATGAATTCAAGGGTGGGAAATATAAGACCATCCTTTCAAAGTTTAGTGGGCACTAACAATGACATCTTTGACGAGTGGGTGAACAAATTGGATCTTTATTTGAGATGAACCCTTGAAGTGAAAAAGCTATGGCTTACTTTGCCACTTTACACTTGGAAGGGTATACTCATGCATGGTGGAGGCATCTCCAATAACAAGGTTATGAGGCCACAAGTTGGGATGCATTCAAAGAAGATACGAGAGACCCATTCACTTCCAATTGCACAAAAATAAAATGGTTTGTGAATGGGATGATCTACAACAAAGATACTCGAGTGTGAATGAGTACACACATAAGTTTCTCAAACTTATGCTTCATGTTGAAGGGTTTAGTGAAGAGTTTAAAATAGTGAAGTATATTAAGGATCTAAATAATGCAATTGGAATGGATTTGAAGGCACAAAGACCAACAACTCTCAAGGATGCAATGATCTTGGCCGAGGTATATGAAGAAAAGTAAGCAAATACATGGGTGAATCATTGGCTGGATTATGGGTCACATGCTTTCACAAAGCCACCTCTTATCACTCCCAATGTACTCAAATTTCCTACCGTCTATGGTGGTGGTGGTAAACCATACAATGCAGGTGGTTTCAAAAGTGGGAATACTTCTCAAAAGAATTCACAAGCGGGTGCAAAGACAACTAATGATGGGGTTGTGAGGGAAGACCGCATTAATGAGATAAAGGACAAAAAACTATGCTAAAAGTGTGGCGGAAAGTATATCAAGGACCATTGTAAGTAGTGCAAAGGCCGCAATGTCAAAATTAATATGGTTTATTCGGAAGTGGTGGATGATACTAATGACAAAGAAATGGAGCCACTTGAGGAGCCATATGAGTTTGTGGATGCCGACTATTCTTTAAAACCAGAGGGAGTTTCTTTTTGACCCCGGTGGTTCTCTTGGTGATCTTTATTATTACGATGATGGCTTACCTCATACTTTGGGTACTACAAATGCATATGAACACAATGCTACTCTTTGTTCCATATCCAATGAATCTTATAGCAGTTGCAACAAAGAGGCACATACATTGAGATTCAAGGCTAATGTTAAGGGAAGAGATGCCTTTATGTTGGTGGACAATGGTAGCACACATAGTTTTCTGAACTACAAATCATTGTGGGAAATCTCAAGTTGTAACCGGAGGCATTAGCAATGAAGAGAAAAGTTGAAGTAGCAAATAGGGATAATGTTATGGATTGCACAATGATTTGCAAAAATGTGGAATTGATGCTCTCAAAAGAGTACTTGAAAAGTTGAATTGTTGGTGTTATATATGGGCTCAATTGATATGGTTTTGGGATGTGATTGGCTATCAACTCTTGGAAACTTCTCTATGAATTTGCAACAATGCTTTTTGAGGCTTATGCATGGGAAGGAGACCATTACATTGCATGGTTTTGGCACCTCAAAGCTAACCTTGATGAATAGCACACAAATCAAGAGGGAATTGAAAAAGAATGGCTATATGTACGTTTTAAGGATGAGGACAATGAAAAAGAGAGCAAAGTTACACATGTGGGCATGGAGAAACTACTTAAGGAGTATGAAGACGTGTTTCATATGCCCAAGTGCTTGTCACCGCGATGATGAGGGAGGTAGATCATGCCATCATTAAGTTGGAGCCTAATGCAAGGCCAGTCAACAAACCTCCGCATAGATTATCAAAAGTGGAGAAAGATGAAGTGGCAAAGCAAGTTAAAAAGCTCATAGATATAGGTTGGGTGGAACCAAGTCAATCACCATTTGCATCAACCGTTCTATTGGTGAAGAATAAGGATGGGACGTTTAGAATGTGCATAGATTATTGGGATGTTAGCAAAATCACCATCAAGAATAGGTACCCAATCCCAAGAATTGATGATCTCTTAGATGAATTGAAGGGTGCCAAGTTCTTCACCAAGATTGACTTACAATCCGACTACCACCAAATAAGAATGAAAAGTGGGGACGAGCACAAGATGACATTTCGTACCGAAAGAGGTTTGTATCATTTCATGGTGATTCCGTTTGGTCTATGTAATGCACCGGCCATTTTTTAAGCATTGATGAACAAAGTGCTACAACCATTTCTCTTCAAGTTTGTATTGGTGTTTTTCGATGAAATTTCGGTGTATAGCAAGAGTGAAGAGGAGCAATTGGTTCATATAAAGGAGGTATTTGATGCATTGAGAGCCAATCAATTGTATGCCAAAGAAACGAAGTGTACATTCATGGTAAAAGAGGTGGAATAACTTGGTCACATTGTGAGCATTGATGGCATAAATGTGGACCCCAAGAAGGTGGAATGTGTGAAGAATTGGCCTACTCCCACCAATCTCACTCAAGTGAGGGGATTCTTAGGTCTCTCACCATTCTATCGCCGGTTCATTGAGAAGTATGCACATATAGCGGCTCCTTTGATGGGTAAGTTGAAGAAGGAGGCATTCTTTTGGGATGTAACGACACAAAAGAGTTTTGATGAGCTGAAAAGAATTCTTACTTTGGCACCTATCTTGGTATGCCCGGATCTCTCCAAGCCTTTCACTATTAGAGAGCAGATGCATGTGGAAGAGGCATTGGTGCCGTGTTGTTTCAAGACCATGGGGTCATTGCTTATGAAAGCCACAAACATGATGAAAAGGAGATGGGGATGCATGTGTATGATCAAGAGATGATTGCTATTTTGCACGCAATCAAGAAATGGCATCACTATCATTATGGAAGCAAGTTCTATGTGTGAAGTGACCATAGAGTTCTTTAATTCTTCCTATCACAATCAAATCTCTCACCTAAGTGAAGAAGGTGGTTGGCTACCCTTCAACAATATGATATTGAGATCACATATACAAAGGGAAAAGAAAATGTGGTGGCAGATTCACTCTCTAGAATGTGGGCATGTTTATTATTGGCCATCATGGAATTGCATAATGATTGGATTGAGGAGATTCAAGAGGAATATATGCTTAATGATGAGCTTCACAAATAGTGCAGAAATTACAGCATGGGGTTTGTGATGATTTACCTCATTTTTGGTTACAAAATGGTCTCCTCTATCACAAGGAAAGGGTGTATCTTGTACCCCACTCATCGTTCAAGAAAAAGGTTATGGATGAGATGCATTCTACTCCCATGGTGGGACATTTGGGTTTGTTCAAAACCTATGATGCCATAAGGAAGAGCTTTCATTGAAAAGGCCAATGGAGGGAAGTCAAAGAGTATGTTGCTAAGTGTATGCCTTGTCAACTTGACAAGGATCCCACACACAAGCGTGGTGGTTTGCTTTAGTGTTTACCTATTCCTCCGGAGGGTAAATGGACGGATATTGCTATGGATTTCATTACTGGCTTGGCTTCTACCAACAGGGGATGGGATAGCATCTATGTGGTAGTTGACTGATTGACAAAATCTTCCCATTTTGTCAATCAGTGTTTACCTATTCCTCCGGAGGGTAAATGGACGGATATTGCTATGGATTTCATTACTGGCTTGGCTTCTACCAACAGGGGATGGGATAGCATCTATGTGGTAGTTGACTGATTGACAAAATCTTCCCATTTTGTACCAATAAAAGTGAGACACTCGGAATCTATGGTGGCACACCAATCCATGGAAAATGTGTTCAAGTTTCATGGTATACCACAATAAATAGTGAGTGATCGAGATGTGAAGTTTATGGGCACATTTTGGCTTACATTATTTGATAGCATGGACACCAAGTTGACTTCTAGCATGGCCTATCATCCGAAAACTGATGGTCAGACCGAGAGAGTCAATAAGTGGCTTGAGACTTACTTGAGGCATTATTTCTATGAAACACAACATGCATGGGATGATTGGTTGTATTTGGTGGAGTTCGCCTATAATAGCACCTATCATAATAGTATTGGAATGTCACCTTTTGAGGCTATGTATGGCTACAAGGTGCATGTATTGATCGTAGCATTCAAGCAAAAGAATGCAAATCCACATGCAAGGGAGGAAGTGGGAAGAATGCAAACTCTTTTGTAAACATGTAAAGAGAACATCAAGAAGTCTCAAGTGAAGATGAAGCATTATGAAGATGCACATTAAAGGCCATTGGAATTCAAAGAAGGGGACTTTGTGTTCTTGAGGATACCTAAGACTCGATATGAATCTCTCAAAGTTAATACCAACACAAAGCTAGCACATCGTTATTATGGGCCATACAAAGTATTGAGAAGGGTTGGTGAAGTGGCTTATCAATTGCTACTTCCATCCACTACAAGGATACATGATTTCTTTCATGTATCACATTTGAAGGCATATGTTGAGCCAGAGGTGCAAGTATTGGATGAGATTCCACCCATGAGTGAAGATGGCATGGTGGAGTACGTTCCCGAGAAGGTGTTGGGAGAAAGAGAGAAGGTGTTACGCAACCGCACTTTGCATGAATACCTTGTCAAGTGGAAAGGTCTACCTCAAGATGAAGCAACATGGAAACCCACCTCTATGTTGGAGGGGATGGAACAAACACCCAACCATTTGAAAATACAACCGGTCGTGAGTTGTAGTTTTGAGAGACCAAAAAAATCCTTTAAAAACAATCCAAATCTAGCACCAAAAGAATCTTTGATGTGCCCAATAAAGTACAACTTTAAAAAGAGATTTTTTTGCTTAACTTAAAACATACTTGCAAGTGATTCATTTGCTAAATTAAAAATTTGCCAAATTTTTCACTATTTGATGTCTAAGTACAAGCCTATCAACTACAAAATCTTAATATTTCAAACAAAAAAACATGACACAAAAGTTGCATTAGAGACTCACAAACAACAAAGAGCTTCACTTTGAATACAAAATTATTGCTATCGTTACTAGAAAGCAAAATATAACTACTTTTATTGCACAACTTCAATGTCATGATTAAATTAATCTTCATTAATTAAAAAAACAAGTCTAATTATACGAGACAATTCCTATAAATGCTTCAATAGTGACAACATTTGACCAATTTTTTGAACCAATCTCAAAACGCAAGCTCCTCAAAAAGATTTGTGATGCTAGTTTTGAATACAAACAAACGTTGTTCAAAAAAACACTCTCAAAACCTAGAAATCCTTGAACACCCCCAATGAGGATTTAAATACCAAAATTTTTTTGAAACTACAAGTGTCTAAATCTATTCTAGCACAGGAAATTCCTCCTCTTCATGACTAACTTCTTCATCAGTTTGCTCGCATCCTACAATGAGTGGTGTTGACTTCGTAAGAGGAATATCAATGTCCACAGTATGTGGATCTTCATAAGGCTCAAGATCTGCAAATTGCATTTCATCATCATCACGTCCAAAGGGAGGCTGAGGTTCTCCAGACACATCCACCTCTCTTGGGTTTGCTGCCATGTTTTTCATTTCAACCTCTTGAAACTCGTCCGGCAATTCTTTCATTGCAGTGACTCGTTGTTGAATAAAATGAACTCGAATTGGATCTAGCTCAACAACAACAACATTCCTTCCTTTTTTAAGAGCACTAATAGTGGTTGTTCCTAAGAAAAAAAGAATCAACATGGTAAAGCTCACTTAAATGAGCAATATAAAATATGTAAAAAGTTAAGGTTGCATGATTACCTGTCCCCGCAAAAAGATCCATGATCCACTCTCCTTTTAAAGATAGAAGCTCAATTAAATCCATCATCAAACAAAAGTTGTGGTTTTTGATAAGGATTCATGATCTCATTTGAATCACCAGAAAGATCCCTAAGCTTTTGACACATGCCTGGTCTATCAAAAATATTTATTCGGTGGTTAGGTTTCGAAGAAAAATTTAAATTTTCTTTACTGTTCAAACCCGTAGGAGACCAAAAACCAATGGTAGCAAACTCGGCAGCAAAAGAAAGTCTATCAAGCTTATAGCCTTTGATGTTGGGCTTTGTCCTACAAAAGAAAAAGTTAGGCTCTTTAACTTAAGCTTTTATAACTTGCAAAAGAATCCTTGAAATTTAACATACCATATGCATAGCTGATGGATCATTTGATTGTCAACGAATGCTTTCTCTGGTGGCAGAGATTTGATTATGAACATGAAAAATTACCAGTGACCATGATTCAGCCGTTGTGACCTTCTTGAAAGCGTTGATGACTCTTTTATATGCACTTACATCGTACTTTACTTCTTGAAAGCGTTGATGACTCTTTTATATGCACTTACATCGTACTTTACTTTGTCGTTTATTGAGTGTGGTGCCTTAAATCCATACGGAGCATCAGTAATGGCTAAAGTAAAATGTTGTGCAGTCACAAACGATTCCATGTTCTCTACTTTACCTTCATGAATAAAATATTGAACTGGTTTTGCAAACACATCATCAGAAATGAAAATATTTGTCTCTTGAATGGTCTCCAAAGTTTGTGTCTCTTCTAACCTCTTCCGCTCTGCCCTTGTGCGACTCAAATGTTGCTCAAACTCTTGAGGAATGCTCTTTATGGGAGCACGAAGGTGCTTGAGACTTGTTAAAATGAAAACATTAAATGTATTCTAGAATACACATTGACTGGATTACAAAAATCAAAATCAATTTTTTAAAATATTTGATCTAAATTTTTACAAAACCTTCAAAAACACTCAAATAAAAAAAATTCTATTCAAATATGTAGTTTACTTACCGCATTTTTGAAAAGATAAATGAAACGCTCTAAGGAGCTTGGCTGACTAGTGATGGGATGAAACATTTGAATCTCGTTCCAATACTTGCAATTAAGTTTTTCAATCATGATTCTTTGCATGTACAAGAAAGTCTTTTGTCTATTTTAAAAAAACACAAAATGAAAAAACAACTTTAGATGAAATAAAATAAGTAGATTTAAAAAGAAGAATTAGCAATGTACTGTTCTAATTCCTTTGCCATTTCATCAAGTGTCAAAGAACCTCCTTTCACTCGTGCCAAGATGGGTATGATAATATTTTTCTCGCGTATTCCTTGCATTGCTCGCCAATTTGTGATACGCATTTCTTCAGGAATTGGCTTCAAAGTGTCCTCATTCCCTGTTCCTTTGCCCTTTTGACTTCCAGGTGGCAGCTTTACTTTTTGCCCTTTGATTTTACCTTCCTCCCAAAGCTTGAAAATGTCTTCTTGTAGATCCCATATCTCTCCATCATGAAAGGCCAACTGAAAGAAATTATGACTTCGAACATTTGTTTTTCTAGAGCGTCTAGCTTTGCTTGACTTCTTTGTGAGCAAGGCCAACTTGCTCACAAAGCTTGATTTTGAAAGCTTCATCAACTTTATGACCTTGCTGAATATGATTGATCCACTCGTTGTGAAAAAATCTTATCTTTTGTATGAAAGACATGGATAGTCGCATCTTGGAATCAATGTTGTGATCAAGGGCAAGTAGCTTTCCTTAACCCAGCATAGACCCATGCTAGGACTGTCTTATAGCTCTCTACATGAGGATACTCAGCACATAACTCTTTTTTAGCAACAATGAGAGAGTGAGTTCCCCCCAAGACAAAGTATTTGTATTGATTGATTTTTGATCTCTCAAAACTCTCTTTGTTAACACAAGAAGACTTATCCACAAGAACAAGAAAGGGTAAAACATTTGTTGTTGGTTTCTCCTTCATCATTACTTTAAGATTACTCACATGTCCAGGGACAATAGTTCGAACTTCTAGTGGTCTCTTATTTGAAACAGGATCCAATGGAGGACGTTCTATGTTAGACACTAGTAAAATTAAGGGTCTCTCATCAACCATATGAAACCTTTTGGCTTTATTTCTTATGGTATTAAGACCAGAAGATTCTGAAGGATCAGACTTTGGAGCTCCAGGTCCAGAAAGCAAAGTATCACTCACATCTTGAGACTTTGACCCAAAAGTCTCTTCATCAAGAACTTCAACATCTTCCTGTTAGTCATCTATGTCTGTATCTTCATTCTCTTCATAATCAGAATAATCAGTGGAGTGGTTGGTATTGTACAAATTGTCATGATGCTCTTGAAATGCTTCAAAAAAAGACTACATAAAAAAAAAGAAAAAATCATTCTAAGTAGAAGAGGATTTGAAGACTTGATAGAGTGAACTTAAAAGTAAGAACCAAAGCGTAACTTATGCAAAAGTAAGAACACTATAACCATCTCTCTGTATACTAGAATACATGGTAAACTTATTAAACCAGACATAAAAAGTAAGCCAAACTTCCTTCTTGCTAAAATTCATTCAAACTAAACAAGACAAACTTCTTGTATACTAGAATGCATTCTAGCATTTGCTAGAGTAGACAAACTGCTTGTATACTAGAATACATGCAAACTAGACTTGACTAGACCTCTAAGTGTTTCAAGATATGAGCTAGAAAGACAAGAATTGAATAGACTAAAAAACAAAGAATAGTTCTCAACGTATTCTAGAATACACAAAGACAAGAAGTTTTATGAACTACGCATACACTAGAATACATATAAACTAGACTAGACAAACTTCATGTATATTAGAATACATGCAAACTAGAGTTGACTAGACCTCTACGTATTCCAATATATGAGCTGGAAAGACATGACTCAAACAAACTTGAAAAAGAATAACAGTTCTCTACATATTCCAGAATACACAAAGATAAGAATTTTTTTTAACACTAATGAAAAAAAGGTCAAGAGAAAGACATCCATACCTATTTGCGACGAGTAATCATTGCATCTTTAAACTCTTGCTGGGTAGAAAGAAGATTTATCTCTTCAAGCCAAAAATCTGTAGAGAAAACTCTAACTACAAGAAACTTCCCTTTGTTGTTGTCTACCAGATGATGAATGATCCCACAAGATATACTTTCTTTGACTTTAACAATGCGACCATAAGTTAAATACTTTGTATTTTCAGAGTAGTCTCCTTTTTCTTCAGCAATAGAAAGGAAAGGTGTGTTTGGCTCAACGATTGTCTTGTGCTTACCTACCATGCCAAAGTGAATTGTCTAAGCAAATCCTTCTTGTGCTTTACCTCTTGCACTACTCCAAAGAGTTGTAGATTCGATGCTTGAAGACTTTTTCTGCTGATGTTGAGTTAAAGGTGTGCTTCCTTGAGATGATGGAGGAAGCCCATAAGTAGCTAAAACCATTCTGCTTGTTGATGGTGGTTGATCTTGTAACTCTGGAAACTGGTGAGCTGCTAAAAGTTATCTTCTTGGCTCACTTGGATGCCTATCAGGGTGGTTTGGAAGAGTCACAGTCACTCGAGGTGCCTGAAAGTGAGGACTAATTGGAGCAAGTTGAGATCGGGAAGGTGTCAAGACTCCTAAATGTCCTGAGCCACCCACAGGGACAGATGTAGTTGCTTGATTACTTTTCTTTTGCTTCTTAGAAGTTTGAGCATCACGTATTGGTGAGGCCATCTTAATCCTAAACAAGACAATAAAAAATCATTATCTCATTGCTAAGATAAACAAACAGAGACAAAATCATATTTCTCATGAAAAAATATGATTTGTTAAGTGAAACAATATTTAAGATTAGCAAACGTGTATGTAGGGCGAGAAAGACAAAAAGTGAAAGATAACAAATAGACATAGAGAGAAAGAGAGAGAGAGAGAGTGTGTGTTAACCTCCATGCAAGAACGGACCTAGATATGTAAGCAAACATGAGATAGGAATGTAAGAGAGAGAGCTCCTCAGCACACTAGAGATAAAGAGGGAGAGAGAGATGTATTCTAGAATACAACAGGTTTTTTCCTCCAAAGATGTGTTTTGTAATTGAATTTCAACAAATGACTTTCTCTAGAGCTGTGTATTCCAGAATACAACTCACAAGAGCTGTGTATTCCAGAATACAAGTCACAAGAAGCTTCAAAACACAATACAGAGATATAAAAGAGAGGAGAAAGCACTACGAGCTGTGTATTCCAGAATACCACTACGAGCTGTGTATTCCAGAATACAACTCACAAGAAGCTTCAAAACACAATAAAGAGATATAAAAGAGAGAAGAAAGCACTAAGAGAAGAATAGATCAAACCCAAAACAATTAGGACCCTTTTTATCACCAAAGTACTCCTCTCTAGAGCTGTGTATTCCAGAATACAACTCACAAGAAGCTTAAAAACACAATACAGAGATATAAAAGAGAGGAGAAAGCACTAAGAGATGAATAGATCAGACCCTTTTTTATCACCAAAGTACTTACAGAACCTCTTTCTTGAACACAATTTGAGAAAATTTTATCCCCAAAATCTATCTTCTGCTACGTTGCTCTGATGGAGATTCTGACCGCTCCGTTGGCTTCAAAAGAGGGGTAAAACCTTAGGACACCTAGTCCAAAGACTCCCGGGTCGCCTCCTCCGTTTTTTATGTTAAAACTACAGTTTGCTATTTTTAGTCGCGCGTGTGCGTGATGCAAACGCGAGAGCTTTTGATTTCTTTGCATGTCTTCTAAAATTAGATAAAAAGCAAATCCTTTTTGCATGAAGGTCTATTCTAATGGTTTACATTGAGTTTGGGTTATTGTAGAACATAGCTTGCCAAAGCTGTGTATTCTGGAATACAACTCAAGTGTAGAGAGAAGTTGTATTCCAGAATACAACTTGATGAAGCTGTGTATTCTGGAATACAACTCAAGTGTAGAAAGAAGTTGTATTCTAGAATATAGCTTATTGAAGCTCTGTATTCTAGAATACAACTCAAGTGTAGAGAGAAGTTGTATTCCAGTATACAGCTTGCTGAAGCTATGTATTCTGGAATACAACTCAAGTGCACAGAGAGAATTTGTATTCTAGAATATAGCTTGTTGAAGCTGTGTATTTTGGAATACAATCTCAAGTATAGAGAAAAATTGTATTTTTAAATACAGCTTGTTAAAGCTTCATATTCTAGAATACAACTCAAGTGTTGAGAGAAGTTGTATTCCAAAATACAACTTGTACAAGCAATGGATTCTGGAATACAACCTCAAAGTGCATAAGTGTTAAATTTTTAAAAGTGTGACTTCAAGCTTTGTATTCTTTAATATTGTACTATGGAAAGAGACTATTTTAGCAAACCTTGTGAAAAGGGCCTTAATTAAGGAACATGTTTATTTATGTCAAATAGTGTGGTAGGATTAATTAGAAAACAAATTGACGCATGAGTAGGGTGGAAAGTGGGAGGACGGAATGCCCCGATGGCACCATCCTCCCACTTTCCACCCTACTCATGCGTTAATTTGTTTTCTAATTAATCCTACCATACTGTTGACATAAATAAACATGTTCCTTAATTAAGGCCCTTTTCACAAGGTTCGTTCACAAGGTTCGATAAAATAGCCTCTTTTCACAGTACAATAATGCCAAAGATAAGATTTATATATATATATAAATATCAAACAATCAATTATAAAATTCCACATCCTCTTTATAATGTTCGTAAAAACAGCCTCTTTCCACATGACTCGATTAGTCAGGTAGCTTTCCAATAGATTAAGTGAAAGCCCTACGCTAGATAAATAGGTTCTCGAGCAATTCTATTCTAGAAGACTAGGCTAGTGGCTGTGCCTTGCATGGATGAGGAAAAAAGCATTGCCTCTAGGAATCAAGATTAGTAGTTGCCCAAATTATGACCAATTACTTATGGGCAATTTGACTTTTAGAAGACCACGCTCTCCCTGCGGGATAGGACTAGGTCTTACCTACAAATCATATCCTTAAATCTTTACATGGTCAAGGTGTCGACGAGTAGAAAATTTTCTCCAAGCTGACTTAGTAGACTATCTTAAGTGTTTCCCCTGTTTTGGAAGGGGGGAACCTTACAATACGCGAGAAAGGAAATTCCACACCTTCTTTGTCCCACTGGACATGAAATGAAAAGATGCGGGCATGTTTCCAAGCATGTAGTACTACATAACACACAATTACCATAAGCAATCTGCCATTTTCGCAACTAGTCCACCAATGGTAGGCCTCCAACTAGCATGCACCATAGGATCACCTGTTAAATTTGCAGCAATGTGATGAGCTATGGGCATCCAAGCATCCAATCCCACTGATCTCTCCTTGATTCACTCCACCTCTTTTGCTTGATTCTCTCCACCTCTTCCCAGAATATCTCCACACATCCTAAATCTTCTCATGCTACCCTTTATTCTCTCCTAGTAGACACTTCTCACCTTTTCACAGCTTCTCTCTCATTTACAGATTCTCTTTTACAGCCTCTTGCTAAGGGCTTGTTCCCGCACACACCCTATTCACTTGTATATTTCAACACCTCCCCTCCTCAAGTGAATACTCCTAGCACACCTGGACCCTATACCAAGTTTCCCTCTTACTTGGTAGCCCATGACTAGTGCCTCAAGTCCCTAAACTCATAGTCCTTGACACTCTCTCTCTTTATGTGTCCAAGGCTACTATAAGTGCCCGTGACGTTGACTAAAGTGATCACACATACCTCTACCACATGGCGTACATCATCGGTGGCTCAAAGGTGGTTTTACTCTATTGGGGCAGGTTACATTGGGTTGTGGGGTTTCTTTCTCTCTCTCTCTCTCTCTCTCTCTCTCTGAAAAGATGATTTGACTCCACTTCCTTAAGAGCCTCCATGAACTTTGCCGACGTTATTCCTTCTCCACTGGGTTTGTTGGTAGTCTCTTGCCATGTGTCCTGGCTTTCAACAGTTGTGGCAAGTGAAGGTCCTTCCTCCTACTCTACCTCTACCTCTTCCTCATCCTCGAGAGAATCCTCCTCGTGAAGAATGCTTTTTCTTCTCCAGCTATTGAGCCTAGCCATTTCTTCTCTTTGACCTTGATCTCTTGCTCTAGTAGAGCTCCTTCTATCTCGTGCAGCTTCAATTTAGGTACATTCTTTAATGTTGCTACAATGTTTTCATATTCACCTTTGCCACACTCTTCAGAAGCACTGCTAGTGCCTCATCATCTTCTACCTTCTTGCCAATGGCTGCCAATTGTTGCTTAATGCTTTTGTATTTGTTCAAGTGTGTGATTAAAGGTTCACTTTCTTTCATATCCAGTTTGTAGAATTGCATTGACAAATTTATCTTTGAATTTTTTGCTTGGGTGCCAAATAATTTATTTTCATCCCATGCATGTTTTGCCCATTGTATCCCTATGATGAATGATTTCATCATTTAAACTGAGTGAGATAAGTCCTAATGCTTTCTCATTCTTGCTCTTCCACTCATTTTTCCTACTCACCTCTAGGCATTCATCTCTTCCCTCAACTAGCCCCCACAGATTTTTCCTCATGAGCAAATACATGGTTTTTGTTTGCCATGTATAAAACTGCTCCCCATTAAATTTAGCTATCTCTTGTGCCGTGTTCATGATAATGTGAAGGGGGTCTTACCTCTTGATCCAATTTCAAGATTCAAGGGCAGTGTCTACCCTTTTACAACTCAATCTGATTACAACAGATTTATCAGCATAAATTCACCAAAGGGTAACAAATCTCTGTACTAAATGGTTGGAGTATCAAACCATCTCCGAATTGCAATCTGAAGTTATAGGGATCTGTATCAGATACCCAATGGTTAATTTGAACCCTCAATTGCACCAAAATACAGTGATTAGTATTGATTAGCAAAATAATCCTCTGTTTTGTGTGCAAAAAAATAGAGTATGCGGGGAGTCTAGATCTGGGGCCTTAGAGTTCAAATGAGCTCAACTCCTTTCAAAGCCATCAATAGCAATTAGTCTAGTAGAGGATTAAGCCAAGAAACATAAGATTTGACCAAACATTGAATGCTTAATCTGTGTTTTACCAAAGTCACCCGCACAGATTTGATGCAGAGCTTGGATCTCACTGTAGACTTGATGAAATCACCAGCTTATAGAGCACCCTTGAAAACCCCTAGTAGGGACAAGAGGAATTAGACCCATTATATATGTGGAAGAGAAGATCTCCATAATCCTTCAAAAAAACGACGCTTGAAGAAACGCGAAATTCTGCAACTGCAGCTGGCGGTTTGATGCTTTGAGTTGATGGGCTTATTCGTGGGGAGTATGGCTACATGTGGCTAAGAGGTTTTGGGCCAATGTTATGTGTGAAGGGAGAGAGAGCTCCTCCACCAGCTGGGGGTACAGAGGTTAATTGAAAAAGAGCTAAAAATTTAATTTTTTTTCTAATCCTAATCAACTAGGTGATTAGCAAGATAATGGGCTCATAAATTTGATGGATTCTAAGCTAGGCTCTGATACCATGTTAAATTTGCAGCAATGTGATGAGCTATGGTGGATCAAATGCTAGAATCAACATCATTAACAAAGAGATTAGACGATGATTAAGATGTGAGCAATTAACTAATAGTTTAATGTAGGCATGGATAATCAAAAACCAGTAAATTCTCATTAGGCCAATGCCTCAATTTATAGAGTTTACATCCAAGCATCCAATCCCACTGATCTCTCCTTGATTCACTCCACCTCTTTTGCTTGATTCTCTCCACCTCTTCCCAGAATATCTCCACACATCCTAAATCTTCTCATGCTACCCTTTATTCTCTCCTAGTAGATACTTCTCACCTTTTCACAGCTTCTCTCTCATTTATAGATTCTCTTTTTTCAGCCTCTTGCTAAGGGCTTGTTCCCGCACACACCCTATTCACTTGTATATTTCAACAACACCTTCCCTGAGAAGGGGACCGAGAAGATAAGGTAAGAGTACACTTTGTATTCATCAACACATTGAGAATGAGAGTTTTAGGGTTACATTTGACTCTTATATGAAACCTAGCCATTCACACATGGGTGCCCACACATGGTCGGTCGATCCTAACCCTTATCCTGCTGATATTCAAGGTGCGCCTCTCATCGGCAATCACCCAATACCTTTATCCTTTTCATGTGGTGCCGACAAGCCCGGCCCATGACTCAAAATACTTAAATTAATTACATGACGTAAAACATAGTACGTCTCAATGTCCGTTACTCATAGGTTAACAGCGAAGACAGGTTACACTCCCTTCCGTCTAGCTTATGGTGTGGAAGCAGTTATGCCTATGGAATACCTAGTTCCAAGCTTAAGGATTTCCGTACAAGAGCGTCTAACGGAGAGTGCATTAGCTAAAAGGCTAATTGACTTAGAGAAGATTGAGATCAAGTTATGACTTGACCCCGTATCTATTAATGCAATGCTTGTTGCATGGCCTTTAGCTGTGAAAGAGGTTCACGTCGTGAAAGAGTTCAAAATAGTTCATGCCGTGAAACGGTAAATTTTCAGCAACCAATCATGCAGCATCATGTGGCATTCTTCATTAAGAGAGTCGCCCTGTCTGATGGCATTCTTCATTAAGATAGCCGCCCTGTCTGACGCCTGCGTTATAAAATCAAATTTCTTTCCTTTTTTCGTTATTTCGTATCGTAGGCGTGGAGTGATCTTCTGCATTTGCTTCCGTGTTGTGCATCTTCCGAGCAGCGATTCTACTATTCCTTCGAGGTGGGAGCTTGATCCTTGTTTTTTTTACTTTTTTCTTTTTGTTTTCGTTTTGTGTTCTTTAAGAATCACAATACACATTAAGTGGTAACACAAATGAACAGGCCCTAGGCTTCACGATTGATTCAGTCAAAAAATTTACAAAAGATTAGTGTCTCCTCATACACCAAACAAACGTAATTAAATGATTAAAAACACTCTGTCTGCACTTTCATGAAAGAGCCTTTCACGGCCAGAGCCTTTCACAAAAACTGTTTGCACTTTCATGCCTAAAGCCTTTCACGGCCTGAGCCTTTCACGGCCTGAGCCTTTCACCGCCAAACCTTTTCACGGCCAAAACTTTTCACAGCCAAAGCCTTTCACAAAAACTGTGTCTCAACTTTCACGCCTAAAGCCTTTCACGGCCTGAGCCTTTCACGGCCTAATGCTTTCATGGCCAAACCTTTTCATGGCCTAAGCCTTTCACAGACTGAGCCTTTCACGGTCAGACCCTTTCATGGCCACTAGAACCTTTCACGGCCTATACTTTCACAAAAACTAGGTTAGCACTTTCACGGCCTCACCTTTTCACGGCCTGCACATTCACGTATTCACTCCTACTTTGCCATGAACTGACTATTAACACACTAGAGGATTGCTCATACACTAACACACTAGAGGATTGCTCATACACTAACGCACTCTTTAATTATACTAACCTATTCCCAATAAATTATTTATTTATAAAAAAGAGAGAAAAGAATAAGAAAAAGAGAAAGATATCAACCCCACCAGTCATTCGACTTATCCTATGCGCCTAATACAGATGTCAGCCTCGGAGATCGAAGCCCACGAGAACCATCTACAACTCAAGCAATCAGTGCCACTGGATCCCCAACTAGCCAGAAAAGACGGGGAACGTAGTGATCGAAGCTGAACTTCTTGGGTCCTTATGCCCTACCTTTCCATGGGACCATCATCCGGAAGGAAGCTCATACAGCCCATGGAAAGGTACCATAGCCCGGAATGTCTACAGATACTGGAAGAGGCTGAAGTTAAGGCAAAATTAGACAAAGTTGATCTCAAAAGGATGGCACAGATACTCCCCCCGCACTATCGACATAGAACTCTGGAGTACCTGAAGACCTACGATAAGGGGACCAAAAGAGGGAGAATCACCAAGGTGGCAGACAACACTATAGAAGAACTCCTCATCATAGAGGACCTAATAAGAGAAGCTCTACAACTTCTAGCCACAATCAAGGCCCACCAAATCAGCATTGACAAGATGCCTTTGAAGGCCATGCTGAAGAAGGCTTCATACAATTCGAATGGTGCAAAGTACGAGAATATCCAAGATGAGGCTACAGAGAAGGCTTGCAGGGCCATGTCTTTGATGATGCAAATAAAGCCAGTAGACAGATATAATAGAGTTGGTCTCAACAGAATAGAAGAAGTACATGAAGAGAAAGAAGAAGATTGGGCATTCTATCTACATAAGGAGATGGAGAACTATTTGAAGGCCCACCAATCTAAAATATCTAACCCATATCTTCTCACACAAGTTCTCAGTCATGTAGCCACCAAAAGACCTCTCAAGGAGCTTGAACCGGAGGAACATATGCAATTGGCATTGCTACCAGACTAGCCCATGTTAACAGCTAAAGATGTACATGAAGGGAAAGCCATCTTGATGGAGACCAAGGATAAAATAAAGAAGATGAAAAAGGGGGGTGCTCAACGATGTTGCTGCTGAGTCACAAAGACTAGAGGAAGAAGTGGCCACAGAAATCCGTACTTACCAAGAGGGACTGAAAGAAAATATTCTCAGCCATACCACACAAGAACCTCAGCAACAGATCACTCCTCCAATAAGCCCCGCCCAACTTATATTTATAGACTTATCTCCTCTCAAAGACTCAAGTCTGGCAGACACACCAACAAAGACAGTTCCATAACCAGCAATGCTCATACAAGCTGAGGAAAGACAAGATGAAGAGATAGCTGCAACCCAAGTACAAGAAACATAGGAACCCCTGGAAGCAAGTAAAAGACAAAGAACTTCAAAGCCGTTAAGTCCAAGCAAGAGGATAAGATTGGAAGATGAAGAAAGACTACCCCAGCTGGCCTCCCTGGCAGAACATCGATTATCAACAATTTTTGCAAGAGACGTAGAAGGACTTGATGAGCTACTCAACCAACCACAGACTGGACTGGAGACACAATCAAGCACCAATGCAATGTGGGAGCAGGAAAAAAAAGTTTGGCGATGCCACCTCCTAACAACACATATGCTCCACAACCATAACACTACACTCTGAAGCAAGTCAGATACATCAGAGCACAAGTTCAAAAGTTAAAGGCAAACTCGGAAGCAGCTGAGGACAACCCACAAAGAGGTCATTATGAAGAGTTTGGAAGCTATAGAAGAGTAGGAGAAAAGGTATAATGCACTGGAGAATAATAACCTTGTATTAAACTAAACAACAAGTATAAAAGATCAAAGAGAATGCTAATCTCAATGCCAAATTGGAACAAGCAAAAGAAGAACTATAGAAAGAAGTCAACTACATAAAGGAACTCATGACACTCCATGCACAACAAGCACAGGACTTCCAAGCCAATGCTAGGGCCAAGGAAGAAGCATTGCAACACCAAATCACGCAACTAACAGCACAGCTCAAAGCAGAGGAGGAGAGGACAAACCATCTACAACAGGAAAGGGAACATACCAACAAGGCTCATGCAGAGAAGATCAGAGCTCTCAATGAAACAATAAGTGCAAGCCAGCTAGAAGCACACAGAAATGAGTTGGCACACAAGGAAACAGTGGCACAACTTATGAAACAACTTCAAGACACTGAGAGGTTGGTGGCCCAAAGACTACAACAAATTACCGACGGTCAGGCAAGGGAAGCAACCGCCCGTCGGCGAGCCCAAGAAGATGCAACAGGAAGGTTTGAAGAACTGGATGCTACAAGGATGGTCAAAGAAATAGTAATTTCAAACCTCATTAGCAACACAGACTCCCACCTACAAGAATTGGAGTGTCAGCTCGCAATCCAAGAAAGAAGTCAGTGGCCAAAGCCCAATGATGATCTTCGTCTACTCCTTGTTGAGTGTGCCTCCACCGAGTTGGGATAGTTGCCAGTAACACCTCGGGCCCCTCCTTGAACTCTTTCTTTGTTTTTGTCTACACTAACCCTCTCTCTACTTCAATATGACATAAATCTATATGAAGATATAGGACTAGGAGAACTAACATTAATCAAACAAATCATGGAAAGAGACACTGATCTTACCGTAATCATGGGAATTTTGAGGGGTGACTTAGTATTGACTAAACCCTAGGACATCTTTTTCTATCCCCTACATCCTATCGTGCTAAACCTTTGTAGTTGGTGTTGTGTTCTCTAAAACTTAGAAATTTTGGACAACAATGTCGAGAAATTAGACCTGTTTGTCCCAGATGACATTCCAGAGACACCCGCCAACTAGGAAGTCATAGCACATAGTTACCAATGGATCATAACTCATGGCTGGCTAGATGTGTATAACACTCACCAACATCTAAACCTATGTGATTCCACTCTCTATCATCCTTTTGGCATTCTAAAACTCTACACTAATATCTACAAACATTTAGAAGCCATGATGACAATTGTACAATACAATTTTGATGCTACCCATATAGAGTATCCCACTATAAACGAAGAAGAAATTCCAGACTTACGGGAATTTATTAAGTCTCATAAGCCTAGTCACCCACCCCCTAGCACAAGACAGGGTCAAGAAGAATCTTCTTCTTCATTTCCAAAATCCACTTACCCTATCTACTCTAATGTCGCTAGTACGCTACTTAACCCATATCCTAACTCGCAACCTACTAACACCTCTCAGGCTGAATGCATTTTCTCATCTTTTTATCCTCCCGAGATAGATTTTCCCACTAACACTCTCGCCTCCAAGGAGGTACTGGCACCTACCCCATCTACAACAAGGCACTCTCAAGTGGTAAGACACACCATCCTACAAGATAATCTTGAACCATTTACTGATGATACCATCTTGGATTCTTTGTCAGCTACTACAGAGTACGAGGGGCTCACACAAGCAAGCAATCCTCTTTTGAAGCCCAAATTAATAATCAAGGTACTCATGTAGATTATTTCCTTTGAGCCCATAGGCCGGATCATGCCAGAAGCATACTTAGAAGTCACTCCAACAAAACAGCATAATGTACCATACCCTCTTCGTGCCCCATGACCTGACTTAGAAGAACTTCTTCCATTGGTGGGAGAGGGCACCTTATGGGCAAATGTGGCCAAGCACACAAAGCTGGCCAATCCTCATTTAGCTGATTTGCTGGAGATAAGGATAGTAACATTTATGATTAGCTTACTATTTTTGCAAGTGGTGGAAAGCAAACCCCATGCACACAAGAGGTGGCTATGCCACAATACTCACTACTGAAGAGCACCCCCACATGGAAGATTTCGGAATTCAACCCGACTGGAGTACCTCGCAATTCTAGAATATAGCCAAGTGTACATGAGTGCACCACTAACATTGTGGGTTGATCCATTATACATGCCAGTTAAAGAAGATGGACACCACTGGAGTTTCAAGAAGCCAAAAGGCATGACTCGCATGTGTGCTACAACTTCCCCATCTTTATACCAACAACATTTTCCCACATTCAAGAACAAAGATAGCAGATACTGACATGGATCAGGGCATGGCGCAGCATTCCCGACCCCACTATTGTAGCCAGTGTCAGATTTTTGAAATTAGTAGTGGTGCTCATAGACCAACCAAAGGAACCTTATGATGGCTATGAGGGCAGAACACCTGAGGTTCGATATGAACCAAGGGCCATCGATAGGGGAATTGTGCTTTATTACCACCGGCTTCGATGTCTTCTAGAATACATGCACATCACTTTCGAAGACATGGTGAATGCTGGCGGATTCTAGAGATCACATTCGGCTTTCCAACGTACACTCAAGCAGCTCCAATCCAGGAGAGACTTCTACCGACATGAGTTTGGTGACCAGGTCTTTAAACCTCGGTAACCGGTTTGCGGACACAACCTACATCAGGAAGGGGGGGATGTTAATCCCATTTTGGATTAACAAATATGATCCTCAATTGAGGACATTAATAAGTGTCATGAAACGGCACTATAAAAGTTGTACATTATGAGATATTGGCCACCCAAGGCCTAGTAAGTGAGTTTTGAACACCCAAGTGTAAATAAGGGCCAAATGTATATAAGGCATTTTCTCATAAAGAAAAGACACATTAATAAGTGTCATGAAACGGCACTATAAAAGTTGTACATTATGAGATATTGGCCACCCAAGGCCTAGTAAGTGAGTTTTGAGCGCCCAAGTGTGAATAAGGGCCAAATGTATATAAGGCATTTTCTCATAAAGAAAAGACACAATCCCCTTTGTGCTACAGAGAGCTCTTCCTTGTGTCTTGAGAGAGATTAAAGGAGTGAGAGCATTCTAGCATTGTGCCTCTTTCATGCTTGTGTGAGAGAGTGAGAGAGAGAGTGATTGCCTTATGCGATGGTGTGAGCGACTCTACAGTGACAATGTGTAGGTGGAGCTTAACAAGTGAGCTTGGAGGCCTCAAGGGACTCAAGTTTGAAGCATTGGTAAGTACCCTTCGACAGTTGTGATCTATTGCTCATCCTTTAGGTGAATGTGTAGAGTTTCATCTTGGAGGTTTGGTAGCCCATAACACTTTACTAAACTGACCACGTAAGAAAGAAACATAAATTTTTATAGATGTGTAAAATTACAAACTTTCACATTATTTTTCTTACTTGGAAAGAGATGTCAAAGACACTGGTTTTTGTACCACCTATCCATGCTTTCAGCCATTACCTATGTTATCTAATTTTGTAGCACCGTGAGTGTAATGGGAAAGTAATGGAAGGGATTAGGTAAAATGGTGGTGAAGACTTCACCTAAACTCTTGCCCTTAGACATCAAACTTGGGTAAGAGAGTTGAAAGAGCTTGGACCACGAGATAGGCAAGCTTTAACATGATTCATTGACACAAATCAAGTGGTATGGCATTGGTACAATGGGGTAAATGGATATGTAAGCTTTGCATGGGAATTGGACTTGATTTTTCCATTGAGATTTGGTTGCCAAAACAAAGGAGGTTATGGCAAAAAAAATTCAAAATCTCATGGGAACATCGGATTGATGCATTCTTGAGCGATTTCTTGTAGCCCTATTGATCAAAGGATACTCATGCATATGTGTCAAAAATAATGGAGTGTTTTATTGGGGTGAACTGAGGGCTTTGGTAGTTCTGACAATTTTTTTTAGCAATACAAAAAACCCTAATTTAGTAAAAAAGGGTTCAAGTTTATTTGAATTTGAGCATAGGGTTGTGTTTTCCACACCTTAAGCTTTGTATCAAGCCCTTAACCTTGCCATTTGGACAAGCGAAAATCGGCATGATAAATTTTGTATTGGTTGCCCTATTTAGATTTTGACCTACCCACATTGAAGCAAAATTGGAACCATAATTGGATAGAATTATCTTAAGATTGTCCATAGAGCTTAAGAACCCCAAATTCAAACTCCATTTCAATGGTCGAAAGGGAAAATTTCTCACCAGTTGACTTTCTATAAAAGTCAAAACACAGAGTACTTTTGCATTTAATCACATATGTGGATTCTACACCCCATTACCTCTCCATACAGCTAAGGAGAATGCAAGTCAGAGTTTGGGAGCATATCCAACTAGAAAATGGTTGTTTTCATGATGTTATCAAGGTTGAAGTCCAAAGGCACTTATACAAAGAGATTATCAAGAATGATGGTGGCATATCAGAGGCAAAACAAGATGCAAGGCAAGATGCTCAAGGGGAGATCAATTGAAAGATCCCTGCCCCCTCCACGTAATGAATTCTTGGGTGCTAGCACTGGAAGTAGCACTTCTTGCACAGGATAGAGTCTCCCACTCGGGGCCTCGCCTATGAATATGTGGACAAGAGACTAATCTCTCGGTTCTTCCAAAATCAAACCCGAAAAAACTTCCCTCACCTAGAAAGCATAGGCGATTCCTCCAGGAAAAATTATTCTAATGTAGTCAAGAACCTTAAATTTCCCTTTTTCATTCCGACCGAACCCGCAGGTCACATGACTGGGTCAAGGGAGGAACCTGCACTTGGATCATAGTAGAGACCAATGCTTTTTTCCCCGTTAAGAGGCATAACCATTGATTCTTTTCCGTAGAACAAGGTTTATTCGTGATTTACTTCAACTATCGTAACTAAACATAATTGAGTCTTATTTTAGGGATCCATCAGTCCAGCCTATCCCATGGGTTAGCCAACCGCCCAACCACTATATTGATGGGATCCATTTAGAAATTGGGTTATGTTTTGCCCTGGGTATTAGGGAAAAGAGTTCCCAGGACCCCTAACCGGCGCTTCAGGCAAAATTCAAGATAGTCACACCACTTACACACCCAATATGAAATTACCTTTTTCACAGATTCAGCTGTCTTTAAAACAATATTTTAATGGAACCATAGTATCACTGATCATAATCCTCCAAAATATCCAGATCCAATTTCCAACTTTTCCACTCTCCACCCATAAAATCCAATTTCAGTCATTCCTTCCTCAACGTACCTATGTCATCATCGGCAACCAAAACGCTCACCACCTACTCACTCAGGGGCCTTTTCAATAGTTCCTAGCCCATAGTACCTAGGAGTTTAATCACATAAAAACCATATGAACTCTTACTTTGGGATCAGCAAGATCAACGAACAAGATCCATGTAAAAGAGCCATAAACTCATCCGTTGAAGACAAAAAAAAATAAAAAATTAAAGTCTTAGAATCCACTCATGATTGACACAAGCCAATCTCTCTAGATTCTTCAGATAGACAAAACATAGCAATGTCTCAACAGTCCTGAGACATGGGCACTGACAAAAGAAGAAAACAAAAAGGAAACTCAAAGATCTATCTTGCAAGTGGACCTTGGCAACACAACATCAAAACCTTGAACCATTGTCGCGTGCACAACAGGCCTCTCCACACTGAAACAATGCTTAGCTGATAGGAAAACAACTACAGTGGAGGAAGAATAGGTTTGGATCAAGTCTCTAACGATGGTGCTACACAGAGAATATAGGGAACCCACATCCTATCTGATCCTCCAGTCTTCTCAGCTCTTCCCCTGCTCTAACCCAAAAAGTTCTCCCACACTACACCTGACTCTTCCCTTTAAACTTGGAAATATAAGTAGGAATTCTATCCTGCAATAAACATATCTGCAGGAGCCCACTCAACTGCAGTATTTCACTGATGGTCTCTCCAGCCTCACCGCTATCAACCACACCTACATACTGCCTTAATTCTCCCTCTTCAAGGCCCATCTCGGCCTTGCCTACTTTCCATAACCTGTGTCACCCGCTTCTCACGATCGCCCACCCTCTTTCTATTTTCTTTTTGAGCATATGATCTTATCCACTGGACCATGTGCCTTTTTTTGCCACCTTGGATTCATTTCACTCCATCCTATGGACCTTTCATACACCTACACCCTATGTTTAGGATGGGCTCATTATGTTCCTCACAACATCTTTATAGGACTTTAACAAATCTAAGAGCCTTCCTCTGAATTTGAAAGATCCCTGCCCCCTCCACGCAACAAGTTCTAGGGTGCTAGCAGCGGAAGTAGCACTTCTTGCGCAAGGCAGAGTCGCCCACTCAGGGCCTTGTCCACGGATATCCGGACAAGAGACCAATCCTTCGGTTCTTTCAAAACCGAATCAGAAAAAAATTCCCTCACCCAGCAGACATAGGCGATTCCACCGGAGAAAATCTATTCTAACGTAGTCAAGTCATTAAAAAACAGGTTTCATAAATACAGTTTCTAACGAACTCTCATCTTTCCACATTGTTCCACATCATTTCTCGTTATTCCACATTCTTCTACATCAATTCACATTGCTTATTCCACATGGAGTCCTTATTCCACATCTAGTCATATGTATTCCCATCGTCTTCATCCATTCTCATATAATCACATCGTCTTCATCCATTCTAATCATATCATATTACATCTCATCACATCTATCCTTATCACATCACGTCACAACATATCTACATATCTCTCATCCATTCATATCACATCACATCCATCTACATTCATTCAGATCCACATCACATCCACATATCATTACATCATGTTCACATCTATTCACATCACTTCACATCTATTCACATCCATTCACATCTACCCAACATCACATCTCATCTATCCACATCATATCTCATCCATTCATATCTAACCAGATCCACATCACATCACATCCATTCACATCTCATTACATCACATTCACATCTCACCACATCCACTCACATCTCATCACATCCATTCACATCCATCACACCCATTCACATCCCACATTCATTCACATCTTGTCACATCTATCCTCATCTTATCACATCTTGTTCACATCCATCCACATCACATCACATTCATTCCATCCACATTACATCACATCCACATCTATCCATATCATATCTCATTCATTCCATCCACATTACATCACATCCACATCTATCCATATCACACCACATCCATTCACAGCTCATCACATTCATCCACATCCATTCATTCATTCACATTCACATCTATCCACATCCATCCATTCATTCACATGCACATCTATCACATCACATCTCATTCTCATTAATTTACATACATCACATCACATCCTTTCACATATCATCACATCTTATTCACATCACATCTCATCACATTCACATCCACATCCATTTACATCACATCACATCACATCTCATCCACATCTCATCACATTCACATCCACATCCATTTACATCACATCACATCTCATCCACATCTCATCATATCCACTCACATCTCATCACATCACATTCACATCTTATCACATCACATTCACATCTTATCACATCACATTCACATCTCCTCTTATCACATTCACATCTCATCTAATCACATTGCATCCATTTACATCCCATCACATTCATTCAGATCCACATCACATCTTGTCACATCCACTTTTAGTACCGTTTTTTTCTACTTTTGATACTGATAGGACTTTTCTAAGTTTCTGCCAATTTATTGGCCTAGCTAAAGGTACTTTTTCTCAATCCCATTGAATCTACATATTAGATTGTTGTTGAAGGTTTTAAAAAGCAAAAATAAACCTTATCAGAATTGAATAGTAAAAACTCAGAAAGAGCATTTACGTATTGTATTTTCATTCCTTAAGCTTCATTAATGAGAATTAATTCTAAACTTTTGTTTATTCATTGGATCCTCAATCCTCCCAGGGATTCCAGATTCTTTTTTTTGAATAAGAATTATCCAAGTTTTGCTCGATGGATATTTTCATATTCTTTCTCAAATTTCTCAAGCAAGATATATTCAATATTCTTCTTTTTGAGTAAAAGATTCATGGGATTTACAAAAATCAATTCTACCCATATTTTCCAATAAAAATAAAAATACTCAAAATTTCACTTTTGATAAATACTCATAATTTGAATTATGCCAAATCCTCTTTTACCATTTAATTACTTGGATCTCAAATATCATGGGAATTCCTCTTTTTGCATAAAAATAAATTTACTAAAAATTTCTCTTTTCTTTTAATTAAATATTTATGCATAAATACTAAAAATTTATTTCATATGAATATGATGAAAATCATTCTTTTTGCATAGGATGTCCAATCCTAGAATATGGTAGGAAGTCCTCTTTTAGCATTACGCATAAAAGTAAGATATGTATTATTTTCTGAAAATTTTGCCATAGCTTCGCTGCTATTACTAATAATTCTCAATTTTTCCTAAAAGAGTAAAAGCTTGTAATGAAAATATGATAGTAGTTTCTCTTTTATACTTAAAATTAAACTATGAATTTAAATCATAATTTTAACCATAATTATAAACATAACTATGATTATCTCATTAGATTAAGCTAATTTCAACATTCCTCTTTTTCCAAATTGTAAGGATAATCCATTTCTCATTTAGAATGAATTAAAATAGTTTTTACTACTCATAAACAATCTAAAAGAATTTACCATTATTTTAATAGCACAAAATCATGAAAATATCATTTTCTTACTCTCTAGCTCATCAAGCCTAGAGTTTAGGTTTGAATTAAGAGAATATAATTGAGAAGCATCCTTTTTCAAGGATTTAGCCATAAAGATGGATATTCTTTTAGAGAGAGAGATTTACTTAAAGAAAGCATTATAAATAAGCATAAAGACTTTCTCTTAATTAAACATTAAAATTTTTAGGAAAATCTTGATTTGAATTAAAACAATCATTTTGAAAGCTTCTCAAGCTTTACTTACATCCTAAAATAATTTTGGTATCTAAATTAACAATTATTTAAGAAATTACAGTAGTACATCTTAAACTTAATTCACAATTGAAATTACTTAAAGAAAAATATTAAAGATCTTTGAAGTTATATATCATATCTTTTCTGTAAAAACGTATAGCTTGTACTTTGAAAATAATTTGTTATAAAGGAAAAAGGCAGGCACATATAAAAGCTTCCCTTTTTCCTAATTTTGTTGAAGTGCATTAATTTTGGGCAAAAACATTCCTAATTTGTTGTAGTGCATTGAATTTGGGAAAAAACATGCCACCAAAATTTGATGCATAACATCAAACTTTAACATAATTATTTTAAATATTGATGTGATAATTAACATCAATCTTCAACATAACTATGCTAAATGTTCACATAATGTATCCATTTTTGAAACAATTCAGGCTAAATGTCTATGCAAAGAATCAAATTTGGAAAAACTTTACACCAAAATCCGTGCATAACTTTAAGCAATGCATCATAGTGTGCAATGCATCAAGTTAAGCAATGAATCAACTTAGGACATAGTTATACCATAATTATGTGTGTGTGTGTGTGTGCCTATACATTATCATCACCACATAAGGAAGTGGATGACATGGGGACCAACCTCATAATCAAAGTCAATTTATTTTATTAAGTCTAATGTAGCATAGAAACCTACATCCATTACTTAAAATTATCAAGTTAATGTAAGCTCCCTCTTATGTTGTAACACCATATTAGAGAATTTGGAAAAATCTCAATTCCCATTTTGCAAGATTGTAAAAAGGGGACCATGGTAAACCTTTTTAGGCTTTTGTCAAAACCCTCTCATGTAACATATTATTAAAGAGCTTAAAGCATAGTTCTAAATGCACATTCTCCGACAACTTTCAAGTTTGTATGTTTACGATACACCAAAAAGTAGATTGAAAAGAAAATTTCCAAAGTGTTAGGATTTTTCCAAATTCTCCAATATGGTCTTTTGTACTCTATTAATGCAAAAAATCATTAAACTATGCGTTGTTATAGAGACATGAAATGAAAAAAATGATGTGTTTCACGGTAAAAGAGATACAAATTCCTCTCCTCAAAGTTTTCAAGTAATTGATTTAGCATATTTTAAGCCCATAAAAATTAAATAGAGCCTTGGGAGCCTAGATGCACATGTGCGTGCAACCTCGGACAATATTAGGTAATAAATTGAAGATGAGAGAATTTGTAAAAATAGACTCCAAGAGTGAGTTTGGCACATGCTCCACATGTGCCAATTACCCCCAAGTAGGTGTTCAACTATTAACAAGATGGATATCCCCCTCGAAAAATAATTAACATCACCTAGAGTAAGGTGCATGTGCACATAAATAATTAAATGGGAGAAATATTAAATTGATTAAGGTTCCAAAAACCATGGTATTGGTAAAACCAATGTAGAAATTAGAAGTGGTTAATGCAAAACCTTGTGTTAGAAACAAGGGTGGTCAGCAATAGGTGGTTTATCCAAAGATGGGATGTCGTGGATATATCATATTAGTTCGCTTTAGTGCATGGGGGACTCATATAATTGTTAAGACTTAATCTACTTATAATTATCTTTAGTGAACTCCAATTTGTGATGTTAGCCTCAATTTCACTTGAGTTAGCCACCGTCAGTTACTTGAGTGCATGGTAGGCCATGCCATCCACTTGTCAAGGGGCATATCCATGCATGCAAAGGGGAACGCCTTGCTATAAAAAAGCACCCATTCCTTCACACAATTCCAATGCCTCCCTCAAGTGGTCTAGATTCTAGTTATTTTCCAGTAGACACTCTTATAATAGTAACTTGCAACCCTTACAGTGTCATAGTACCACCCATCCTTGTCATTCTTGTCATAGTACTTCTCAATTGGATATTTTTGGGCATAAGTACCTAGCTCGAGAAATTCATGGGATTCAATAGCAAGTGGGAAGACCTTTCTTCATCCTTACTATACCTTGCACCATCACTTTCAAGCTCCCACACATGTAAGTCCATTTATATTTTTTTAAAAATTTGAATAATTGTAGGTATAAATGGTACTTTTATTTATTTGAATTTAATGTTTTCCAAATCAATGGAAGAAATGCATTTTTGTCATTATTTAAAATTTTAAACTATTTGACCATCCAATTAATTATTTAATAATGGTTTTTTATTATTTGACCATTCAAACCTTAGAAGAATTGGGGAAATGATTAAAGGATGTATAATTTAGCCCACCCATTTAATTTTGTCTTGGGTCTACACCCTTTCATATTGTAATTATTTAATTACTGTCACCTTAGGATAAAATTTACACATGAATTGTTTGGGCATAGTCTATAAGGGTTGTGGCCATGCTTCTTATTTTTTACTAGAAATTTTGATGTAAATTTATACATTTAATCTATACTTGAATTAAGATAAACACTAATAAATTGTAGAAATGGATCAATATATATACTTTAAGCTTGACTACACCAAATGTGGAGATGGATTAAGGTATATACTTTAAGTAAAATCTTCAAAATAATTTCCCAAAATATTATCTTATACAAAGATCATGTACACATCTTTAGTGCATGTTTGGTGCACTTTAAATGTATTGGAATTTTCTCATAGATTATGCTTGAGTAAGAGTCAAAAATATTAGAATTGAAAATAAAAATATTTCCTCTAAATGTGCATGTGTACCCCTGTGCAGCAAGCAATACACAGAAATTTCTCATTAGAGAGTGATTTTGAAAACTTTTTAGAGTCCACCTCATTCCATATAAATATGATGAATCTCTAAGTACAGATCCTTAGGGATTGGCCCTAGAGAAATTAAGTGTAATTAATGAAATTCTAAAGAGAGAAGGTTTCTAGTGCTTCTTTTATATCTCTAGAAAAATGAGTTAAAAATAGGTTATTGCTCTATGATTAATCCTTGGAAGAGTTAGGGAATCAATAATGATTAATGATGAATTATCAGTATCCATCATATCTCATGCATTTATATGTGGTCCCACACCTCTCTCTTCCTCCCCAAATATGAAAAACGCAGGTATAAGGGACCCTAAAATTAGGGTTTTTTTTTTGAAATTTTCAAATTTTAACATTTTTTAATAAAAAAGGGTCCCTTAATCATATGTTACCCTCATAAGTACATTTTGAAGGTCATTTTCAACAATAACTATCTCATTTTCTTTTAATCATCCTTTCATCTTACTCTAATCTTTCTTTCATTGTTGACCTTAGTCTCTAAACCATGCCTCCTTTAGAAGATATTACTAACATAAGAAAACGTAAGATAGATCTTTATATTCGTGTAGAAGAGGAAAATGCATCAATAAAACGTCCTTACGTAAGACAACCATTGGATAATGCATCCACTTCTTTACTTAGGGCTCAAGGAAAGAAACATGTAGACTTATGGGTTGATGGCGTGCTTTATACACATGACCCACTAATCTTAGATAACCCACCATTCACTGATCTGACTAGTTTAGTATGTCACATTGGTGATGGAAAAAATGGGCTTCTTGGATATTGTAAACGTCTAATAGTCTGTGGGGCTTTCATGCAAAATATATACACATCAAATTTGCATCTAACACCATATTAGATAATTTGGAAAAATCCCATTCCCAATTGAAATATGGGATCATGGTGAACTTGTCCAAATTGTTTTAAAAACCCCCTCATGTGTGGCATATCATTGGAAAGATCTTGAAGAGTGGAACCTAGATCTTCAATCTCTGACAAATTTGGAGGTACCATGTTTAAGATATATACAAAATTATATGTAGTGATTGATTCCCAAAATATAAGATTTTTATCTAATATTGACTTATCTTCAATCAAATATTGAAGATTTAACAAAACAAGTGCAAAATCTAGAGAATAAGAATAAAGACCAAGAGATACAAATGAAGGAAAGAATTAAATAAGCTTAGACTCAAATTAGATCATTTGAAGAAAACCCCAGTTGGTGCAAGGGAATGCCAAAGAGAACTATCATAAATTGATAGGCTTGTAATAGGCGGTGGTGCTAGGAAAAGGAGAATCAACAAGGTGATTAAAAATAATTGAGTGTTGAATAATTTTAATAAGAGTTCTACAACTAAAACTTTACTTGAACGTTTATATTTTAGGAACTTTTTAATTGATGCATCGGTGGGGGGAATTACCAAACACATACCCAGAGTCTTTTGAAAGCTTGCATTAGGAAGCAAGACATGTTAGCTATTGTTCGTGACTCCAATTATAAGGGATTTCGTGATGTTTTAACGAAAGATATCATGAAGGACATTGAGGTGATTTTTAGTGCAAATGATATTCAAAGTGCTTGTGTGATAAAGCAGGTATAAGTCGCAAGGCTATGAGTCCATCTATGCTATCACAAAGGAGGATCTTCACAAGAGAGGGATCAAAAGCCACTTACTTCCACCTTTGTACAAAGTTGCATTGGCAAAGAAGACAAACAATTCACATGTAAGATTACTATCTCGATGAGTATTTCCATGTAGAGGGAACAAAAGTATTGAAGGAAAAATCAAAGGGTGATATCAAAGTATATTACGATGCCTTCAACAACATTTTTGTGGATTTAAAGAGACTTCAACAAGAAATGATCAAATTTTATAAAGTCTCTCATGAAGGTTAACATGAATTGAAGTTTCTTATTCATGGTGGTGAAAAAATAAATAACACGTATATCGAATCATGGGTTGATTCATGATTGTAGAGTCTATGGGATTGGTATCTTTTGTATTGAAGCTAGATGAGTGTCAAATTGTCAAAGGGCATAGATTGTAAAGAATGGGACTTACACTCATAAATGAGGCAATGGCATATGCAAAGGACAAGGACAAGGTGCCTTTTTTTTTAGTGTTCAATCTGAAAAAGAAAATTGGTGGTTAAGAGCTTTTGAGGTGCCAAAGGAGAACCATGAAATGCTAGATTGGATGATTCAAAGATGTCCTTGGGTTGTTGAGGTCATCACAAGCAACAAATAAATGGTGAACAACTTGAAGTTCTAGGTGTGGGTAGTGGATTGGCATTTAGGAGGAGATATGAAAACAATCAAATGTATGCTTGGTTGTAACACAAGTGCTACCTCTTTACTTGCAAATCAAAGCAAAAGTGCAATAAGGAAGATGAATTGCAATGGATTGATGGACTCATGTCATGAAACTTGGAAGCACCGTCAGATAGGGATGCGAAGGATCTTACATGGAATCCCATTATTTCATTCCCATGTGAAAAAATTCACTTCTACACATTGCATGCCATGATGAGAATATTTGATAAGTTGCTCAAATTGCACAATGAGACTTTGCATTCACTATGAAGCCGGTTGCTCGATTCATGAAAGCCATTTCCAAAGTGGAGTATCTCCTCAACTCTCTAGGAACATCAGAATAGTGAAGGATGCAAAGATGTCTGGAGATGATCACATTGTGGTGCAACAAGTATCAATGAGTGGAGCAAAGGCTAGGCGTTTTTTACACATGTCGGGGAAAAAATCTAAAGCAAGATGGGAGTTGTGGAAAGAGTTATGCAAGTGTACGACTGATTGTGACAAGGATGCAAGTCTTCGTAATAAGCGGGCAAAGGTTGGGCTTGTTTTGACAAGATGGTGTCGATCATGCTGTTGAGTACTACCAACGTTGAACAACGAAGCATATTGAAGACAACAATCACCAAGTTTACTTAACTGGTCATTGATAGTTGGGGGGAAACATCAATCACCCATTACATGCTACTTTTTTGTTATTATCACGTTGTTACAATCTATATGTATTTATAATCACTCGCATAATTTCTTGTTTCCAACATATTGCTTATGCTCATGGATCATATTACTTGGAAAAGTATGGTTCCCTTGACATGTGGAGCACCCAAGGAATGGAGAAGTCACATTAAAAGGCAAAGGGAATTTATTTCAAGAACACTTGTCATGGTGGAGGTGTGACACAAACAAATTACCTCATTGAAATGTTTGATTGGTTTTTTCGATACACATTGAGTAGAAGCTTATTGAAGGAGAAAGCAAAGGAATCTCAAGTTGCAAAAGCAATCCAACTCCACATGACGGAGACCAATAAGGCTAAATGGAACCAAAGTAGTGGGCCAACACGCCATGCTGCATGGCATGCTACAATGGTAAAAAATGGTAAATTTTGGGTGAAACAACATTAAATTGTAAAGGACATTAATTTTTTGTTGGTTTCACACTAAATTATCATTTTAAAAATTTGACCTAATTTTGAAGTGCCTATAATAAGACTCTATGGCCTCATTTTTGTCATTTCACTTTCACATTCCTCACTTTCTTATCCATGGTGCGAACAAAGAATACTGCACGTAAAGTATCTCCTCATTTTGCCAATTCTTCTTCAGGTAGTAGAAAGTGTCCTTGCAATCCTGACAGCACATGGAATCATCAATTGACAGAGCACACGCGAGCAGGAGCAGGGTTCTCCACCATGGGAAGGATAAAATATTCCACCTGCGAGGGCAATGTGCTGGGAAGACCCTCCCTGCCAATATGGGTCCCCTTCAAACACCAGAGGAAGTCCAAGCAGCAGGCAAAGGACAAGGAGGCTCTATCATGTGAGGGTAGTGCACCTCAGATTCTATATTTACAAGCACCACCACAGTAGCAAGTAGTAGAACCTCCACCACCACCTCGTCGTGGCAAGGGACCTGATTGGAAGAAGGCTCCTCATCCTCCAAGTCCTTAGAACCCGAATGTGCCTCCACGTACACCAAGGAGGAGGAGGAAATATGGAGTCAAGGCACTCCAGGAGATACGTAGATTTAAAAAATATGTGGATCTTCTTATTCCCAAGGCACCTTTCACACGTATTGTAAAAGAACTCCTATATAGCTACTCTCAAGATTTAAAAAATATGTGGATCTCCTTATTCCCAAGGCACCTTTCACACGTATTGTAAAAGAACTCCTATATAGTTACTCTCAAGACTATTCTGTGCAAAACCTTGCCTTGGGAGCTTTACAAAAAACTGCAGAATCTTTTTTGGTGACCTTTTTTGAGGATGCAAACCTCTATGCTATCCATGCCAAGAGGGTTACCATAATGAGGAAGGATCTTAAATTAGCTATGCTTTTGTGTTGTTGTCAAGACTTGTAATCAACAGTGCTGCTATGTAAAAACTTATCTTTATCAATAGAAAGCTCAATTTTTATTGTCTTGTCTCATTGTAGTCATGGATGTTTTATTTTTTAACACATTTTGAAAATTTTTAGTTTGAAATATTTTATATTAATTTACCATGAGCAAAATTGAACTCGATTGCACCATGTTTCTCACTCTAAGTTATAAAACACAAAAGTGTAATTTTTTGTAATAACTTCTAGAGAGTTTACAAATTTACAAAATTTTTTAATTCATTTGAATCACAAAATTGAATTCTGAATGTGTAACAAAATTTTCAGGGAAAACTATATATATTTTTAATTTATTTGAAACATTCTTTTAGAGCTTGTGCATGCCTTCCAAGCCCTCCCCAGGCCTTGGTGGTGGGGGGGCTGCATGTGTCCAAAAGGCCCCAGGCTAGCACGGGGCGACCAAGGGCCAGACAGGCGTGGGGTCTTTTGGGCACATGCAGCCCCCCTGCTGAGGCTTGGAAGGCATGTTATAGGATCTAAAAAATGTTTTGGAATGTTTTTTTAAAAATTGATTTCAAATATAATTATAAGAATTCAGTTAATTAATACAAACTCAACTATAAAATTGAACTCACTCCATTAAATTACAAATCGATAATCAACTGTCTGCAAATTGATAATCAATTGCATAGTAAAAAAATTCACTTGTCAAGAATGCTAGGGAAGCATTTTGACCGTCTTGTGATTAAGGTCGTGGAGACCTAACTGCTGATAAAGTTGCAACAGCTGACGGAGAGTCAACGGAGGACGTCTCGCCGCGTAGCATGGTCGGCCCCGAGGTCTTGACCAGCCTCGGTTCGATTTAAATGGTGAGCTTCTGGTACGGTGGATGAGGGACCAAGAAAGCGGCCTATGAGTGAAGCGCTAGGTGACCTGCGAAGGATCCTAGAGGGTGCTGACCATACGGTGCTCGGGCTCTGGATCATCGAAGATACCCACACGTGCATCGTGGAAGATATTGAAACAAGGAGTAAGAGTTGTTTTCTGAATTCGGGTGTGGATCTGGTTGATTGACCTTGCTGGTCCAACGGATGAGTCCATGACTCTTTTATATGGATCTGTTGGTTGATCTTGCTGATCTTCCATGGAGATTCCATTTTGTTATGTGAATATATTACCGATTACTATGAGCTAGGAACTATCGAAAAGACCCCTGAGTGAATAGGTGGTTTGAGCGTTCTGGTTGCCAATGATGCCATAAGTACACCGATGAAGGAATGATTGGAAATAAGGATTCAACCAGAGATTTTGAGGATTGTGATTAGTGACACAATGGTTTCATTAAAGGATTGTTTTAAAGATAACTGATGCTGAGAAAAAAGGCAATTTCATATTGGGTGTGTAAGTGGTGTGACTAGTTTTATGTTTGCATGAACATCCGGCTAGGGGGCCTGGGAACTCTTTTCCCTGGTACCTGGGACAAAACCAAACCAAATTCCTAATTGGATCCCATCACTACAATGGCTGGGCGGTTGGTTAACCCATGGGACTGGATGGGGTTAGGTTGGACTGATGGATCCGTAAATCGAGACTCAATTTCTGTTTAGTTCGATAGATGAAGTAAATTTCGGAGAAAAATTGTTCTATGGAAAAGAATCAACGGCTGTGCCTCTCAATGAGGAAAAAAGCGTTGGTCTCTATGATCCAAGTACAGTCTTTTTCCCTGATCTGACTATGGGACTTACGGGTTCGATCAGATGAGCTCAGTTAGTTAAGGCTTTTGACTACGTTAGGGAAAAGTTATCTTGGTGGAATCGCCCATGCTTTCCGGGCAAAGGAAGTTTTTCCGGGTTCGGTTTTGGAAAAACCGATGGATTAGTCTCTTGTCCGGATATCCGTGTGGGCGAGGCCCTGATGTGGGACCCTGCCCCGCGTAAGAAGTGCTACTTCCGCTACTAGCACCCTTGTATTTGTTGCGTGGTGGGGACAGGGATCTCACAGTGGTATTAGAGCCATTTGGCTAATGAGGATCAACCGAGAAGCCAAATATGTCAAAAATTTATCAAGAAGCACAAAAAGGTTGTAATTGTGTGATAAAATTCATACAATTTGATATTCAAACTGAAATTCATAAATTGGTAATTGGGTCTTCAGATGAAAGTACCACAATTGTATGGAATCCCTGACTTGCTTGAGCCCTAGACATAATGGTATATAGTTCCAAGAACCATGACTACCCATATATACCGAGGGTATAACTGCAGCTCTTTACTGGCAGTATTATATACGAGTAAATCTAAGACTTGAAATTATAAGCATTAATGCTATCCAGATGACGAATTTGAATGTGGTTGATATGATTTGAGAACTGATGAGTTGATTTGGATTCTGATTGAAAAATGATGATCCCTGAAATTTGGTTGAAATGTAATAAGCTGCACTGTTACCCTGCTTCTCCCAAGAGCCAAAAACTGTGAATTTACTCATAATTCATTAGTTTTTGACCTTCCCTCTTCTAAAGATGGTGGCCACTCTTGTTTCAAACAAGAGTAGATCCCTCAAACCATCAAGCCAAAGGAAAGCTCTCAAATTCTTTCGTAAGTTGGAAATTCTCTCTTTTTTCTATTTATTTTATGGTTTTTATGATTTTTGTCGTCTCTAAGATGAATATGATGTTATGCCTCATTGAAAAAAGGCATTCCCCTCTCTTCTTTAGTAAATCCAACCATTCTTTATCCTAGATGAATGATTAATAGATAAAATCAAGTTTTTCATAATGTTTCTCTTAAATGAGTAGAAAATGTTTACATAAGAATGATTTAAATACTCTTGGTGAAATTCTAATTAATTTTAGAGAGTTAAAAATTAAAAAATGGTCAGCCATACAAAGGAGGTTATGGCAAAAATTTTTAAAATTGTGTAAAATAAGTTTACTTTTTTTTTAAATTCAAAAAGAGTAATTCCCATCGTATATGTATTCCTAAAGTGTTATTTTTCATCCTAGGTATAGAAAAATGCATACTAAAAATATTTTATTAAAAAGGTGTTACTTTCTTTAGAATTAAATTCTATGCATAGAAGGAAGCATATTGAAATTGTTATTTTGATTATAAAAGTGTTATTTTTATCATAAATGATTTTTATGCATAAATGGATGCATAAAAGAAATTCTTTTATATTAAAAGAGTGATTTTCATCATAAATGATTTGTATGCATAAACATATGCATAAAAGTCTTTTTTTTATATTAAAAGTGTGATTTTTATCATAAATGGATTTTATGCATAAAGTAGATGCATAAAAGAAATTGTTTTATTATAAAAGTGTGACTTTTATCAAAATTGATTTTATGCATAAAGTAGATGCATAAAAGAAATTGTTTTATTATGAAAGTGTGACTTTCATCAGAATTGAATTTATGCATAAAAGAAAGTTTTTATTTTAAAAGAGTTATTTTTCATTGGATTTAGTTTTTATGCATGGGAAGATGCATAAGAGAAATTAATTTCTACTAAATTGGATTTATGCATGGAAAGATGCATAAAGAATTTATTTTTAATCAAAAAGTGTTACTCTCATCAATTTTGTTTCTATGCATAGAAAGATGCATAAAGAATTTTATTTTTAATTCAAAAGAGTTATTTTCATCAATTTTGATTTTATGCATAAATAGATGCATAAAGAATTTTTATTTTTATTCCTATTAAATTAAAGGTCAGGGAAGGAAGAGAGACATCGGGGCAAGGGTATAGTCACCTTTACCCCCGCAAGGAATTGGTGTGGTGCTCCATGTGACGACTAAATCATACCACCACCGAATGTCCCACAGTTAAGGGCAAGACCATTACTTTATTGTGCGCACTGTGTAAAATTGGGAAATCATGACATGTCAATGTGTAGATTTCCAAGGTTTCAAAATGTGGCACAACTACCAGCAAATAGAGCCCCATTGGCTTTGCCAGCACCACCTATGCAGATCTCTGCCACCACTGCTAAACAACCCAACTCTTCTTACTTACCTAGGGGGATGTTTCTCGGGTATAAGACGCTTTGCCCTTTGCCACCACCAGTTCTACCGCCACAACCACCACAAGCTAAGATCAATCAAGTAGTGATTGGAGAGCCATCAAAAGATGTTGAGATGGTGTGAGAATTAGAACTTAGTGGGGAATACTACGAGGACATGGGTGAGGTCACGCCAGAATATTATGTCCTATAGAATAATATGCGAGTACCTATGTCTCAAACCACGGTACAGTGGAAGGGTAAGGAAATAAACTCAAATCTAAGAAGAGGACCTTAACAATGCTATGGCTGCGGACCACATCGAGTAGCCGAGTGCCCAAACAAGAATATAAATCATACACACCAACCACAACAAGTGGCGACCATGCCCAATGACATGCCAGTGCTCACCTGCACAAATGTGATCATTTGATCAAAGATTGTCCCTACCGAGCAAGTGGTTTTGCTTCTACTGCTAATCAGGCTACCATCCGTACCATTAGTGTACAATCCGGGAAGATCACACCACTCAATGTCCTAACACAAGCTCAAGCTCAGTTAGGGGACAAGGGAAGGAAACGGGCAAATGCGACTATTTTTAGAACTGGCCACAGAGGAGAAGAGTGAAGAAATTAGGAAAGGGGGACACACGGGTTACAATCCAAGACGGATCCAAAGAAGATACAATTGATACCGGATCCACACAATAAAAGGAAGAAAAGAATCAAGGCATCAATATGGGAGGATTAGACCTGGGAAAGTAAGGAGAACATCCAGCAACTCCAAAGGGGGTTGGTGAGTATCCCAATGCCGACGAAGAAATAAGGAAGCTAGAAGATGCCAAGGCCTTAGTTGAAGAGTACCAACAACTTCATGAAACTAAGCCAAGGGCCAATCGAGTAAGGAATACCATCTATCCATGAGATGAACTACCTCAGAATAGGGTCTTGAACATGCCAACCCTGACTCCGGAGGGAACTGAAGAGAACTCCCAAACAAACACAATGACTAGAATGTTTGAGGAAAATGAGTTGGGGGGATCTATTCATTCCTTACCCTTGGAAGAATACGAGACACCTCGATGGGAAGAACACTCTATATCCAAGGAACCACAGGAGCCTCGCAGGGCTGTACTATCCACACCTGTCCAGATGCCCTTGGGGAAACTTTTACACAACTCACCCAGGATAGATGTAAAATAATGGGATGAGGGAGGTCTAAGGCCAGTCGATAATATTGATGATACTCTGCCACCCTTGGCAGAAAGACCCTTGAAGCATACCGAGGAAACGCGAGTCGTTAAGATACCAGTTACCCAACTGGGACGCTACTATGAAAGTGACGACACAAATGCTACCGTCCCGATTCATCATAATGGATACCAGGCATTGGCTATCCTGGATGGTGGGGCAGGTGTCAGCATTACCAAACGTTGCTGGGAAAACTGGGGGAAGCCTGAACTAAAAAAGAGAAGATCTAATAGTTAAGATGGCTAATGGAACATCTTTGAGACCCATTGGGCTTTTGGAAAATGTTAAATTCAAACTTTTTACGTTTCACTATCGTCATACATTTTTGGTCATGGACTTCCTATGCCAGCCTGATACATATGACATAATATTAGGATGACCCTTCGTGATGAGGGAATCCAAATTGGTGCATGATTGGGCCTTGGATCATGTATATGTACGCATGGACTCACAAATCTTGAAGATTGATCTAAGAGCATGGAAAGCACACCCCATGGAAAGGTGATTATTTGGTAACAACTCGGTCTCACGACGGAGCGAACCACATCCCTACTACCGATATGCCAACCTACAGAGGGGGAGACCAAGGATGAGGAGGAAACGAGAATGTATGCATCACTACCTCCCCCGAACTTTAGTGAAAATTGGATGCATGTGTTGGCTACCATTGATGTAATGCAACCCAAGGGAACCCAGTATTTGGAATCTAGAACCATCACCACGACTTCTATCTGCATGGTTAATTGGCAAACCATGCATGAGGAATCAGAAGGGGAGACATCAAGTACAGAAGGTATTGTGACACGAAGCCATACCAGTGTTCAACGTCTCAGATGATGGCAAAGACAGAAATGGTACCTAGCCTGACAAAACACCTTGCTACAAAGCAGACCTACGGATGCCCAATGGTTGAGATACCTTGAGGCTACAAAGGTACATGATGAATTCTCAAAGGATTGGGGCGAGGAGTTGAGCAAAATATCATTGGAAGGGAGGCACCAAGAGAAAATCACCCTTCAAGAAACCGATACACCCAAGCTTACAAAAGCGAGACACCAAAAATGCAACAAAGCCTTAGCTGAGGCAGAGCATGAGGCCAAGAAGATCATGGCAAAAGCCAAAAAGGACAATGAGGACAAAACAGATTTTCTTTGAGTACCCGACCATTTTAGCCGGTCAAGAAAAAAACGATAAAGCGAGAAATCAAAATTCTTCAAAACCTTTGTGGAGGTCCAAATGTGCCGGGTGCATGGACTGGCCGGAGAGGGGTGGCTATGGCTATGCCTGGCCGCCTGTTTTGATGGCTGGTTGCCTCCTATTATGCCAACAACGCCTCTGCACAACCTTCCTCTTTCATCAGCTGTCCTCTCAGAATGCGCTCCTCCGCCACCCAATGTCTTCAATCGCCGACCTTGCCCACACTCAACAGGCATTCTGTGGCGGTTTTCTACACCTGTGCCGTTAGTCTTCCGGTCACCTCTGCCTCCGCCTCGGTCTCCGCTTCCGCTTCCACTTCCGCCTCCATGGCTCACTAGATCGGCAAGTCGACCCATCACCCTGGCTCCCTCTCCAAGGCGCGCGTCTATTGCGACATCAATGTCGTTCGCCCCAAAGAATACTGGGACTAGGAATCCATCAATGTCCAGTGGGGGGACCAAGATGACTATGAAGTTGGACGTGGAAAATACAGTGGTCTTTGAAGGTGTCAATGTGGTCAACAATGAGCATTGTATCATCAAAATACTGAAGCCGATCAAGAAAAAAAGATAAAGCGAGAAATCAAAATTCTTCAAAACCTTTGTGGAGGTCCAAATGTGCCGGGTGCCTGGACTGGCCGGAGCAACGATCTCCCCCTTGCCCCTCGTTTTGCTCTGGCCAGTCCAAGCACCCGGCAGAGCCGAAGGATGGTCTGCGCCGCTAACGCAGACTATCCCCCCTGGCTCTGCCAGGGGCGTGGACTGGCTAGAGAGGGGTGGCTATGGCTATGCCTGGTCGCCTGTTCTGATGGCTGGTTTCCTCCTATTACGCCAGCAACGCCTCTGCACAACCTTCCTGTCCTCTCAGACTGCCCTCCTCCGCTGCCCAACGTCTTCAATCGCCGACCTTGCCCACACTTACAACAGGCATTCTGTGGCGGTTTTCTACACTTGTGCCATTAGTCTTCTGGTCACCTCCCGCCTCCGCTTCCGCTTCCGCCTACATGGCTCACAAGATTGGCAAGTCGACCCGCCGTCCCGGCTCCCTCTCCAAGGCGCGCGTCTATTGCGACGTCAATGTCATCCGCCCCAAAGAATATTGGGACTACGAATCCATCATCCAGTGGGGGGACCAAGATGACTATGAAGTTGTCCGTAAAGTTGGACGTGGAAAATACAGTGAAGTCTTTGAAGGTGTCAATGTGGTCAACAATGAGCGTTGTATCATCAAAATACTGAAGCCGGTCAAGAAAAAAAAGATAAAGCGAGAAATCAAAATTCTTCAAAACCTTTGTGGAGGTCCAAATGTGCCGAGTGCCTGGACTGGCCGGAGCAACGGGGGGCAAGGGGGGAGATGTGCAGGATGGGAGGAGTCCCTCCTCAGGGGGCTGAGAGGGCCGATGGTGGTGGTGGAGGTGGCAGCGATGGTGAGGAGGCGACTGAGAGCTGAGAGGGCCGTAGGCGATGGTGAGGAGGCGGCGGCGACGGTGGTGGAGGTGGAGGGAGAGGTGGAGGTGGAGGTGGAGGTGGAGATGGAGGTGGAGGTGGAGGTGGAGATGGAGGTGGAGGTGGAGGCGGTCCAGACAGGTCCCGAAGGAATGGGTTGAGAGAGGGGTTTCTGATTGGGAATATAAGAGATGTCCTTGGTGGTTTATCCTCTAAATCATGTGCCTCCAAGTGAGGAGCTCCTAGAAAAAGGTACTTTTTTGCTTTCTACTAAATTATATGCATGTAAATGTATATGTATATATATATGTAAACCTTCCTACTACCTATACAAATACATACCTATACATACATATAAATATATATAAACTATCCATATGCATATACATATTAGATACATATACATACATATATATACATATACAAATACATATGTAAACATATATGTACATATACATATGCATACATAAATACATACCTACATACATACACTAAATTCCTACATACATACAAAGTTCATGTTACATTTAAGATTTGGCATGTTAGATTTTAAAGAAACATTGTTAAGTTTTGAAGTTTATTTTGGGATTTTTGAGAAAATGCAAAGGAGATGCTGTCCAATTTTTTTACAAATTTGTACATACATACGTACATACATAGTTCATGTTACATTTAAGGTTTGGCATATCAAATTTTAAAGAAACGTTGTTAAGTTTTGATATATACATACCTACATACATATACATATAAATAGATACATATACCTACATACATATACATACACATACATATACATAGATACATATACATACACATACATATACATAGATACATACCTACATACATATACATATAAATATACATATATATATATACATATACATATGCATATACACATACATATACATATACATATACATATACATATGTTATATATATATATATATACATACATACATATACACACATATACATACATATATATATATACATACATATACACATATCCACACATATATATATACATGCATATAAACCTACATACATATATATATACAAAAAGGTCTGGGGATTTCTACCTTTTTACTAAATTATCTTGATCTATTTCTTGAAGAATTTAAGAATTACCAATCTGAGCTTGAAAGAGAGCCCCCAACTCAAGAAGACTCTAGAATACCTTCCCCACAGCCAACAAACTTGACCCAATCTCCAGTAGTTGGATCCTCGCGTGTGGCCCCCCAAAACCATCCACACCACTGTCACGAGTGCCACAATCACACCAAGAGCATACATCTACATCGTCTCAAGTGCAACGTGAGAGGCGAACAAAGAGACGTCTTGACATTATGCATGATGTTCAAGAGGGAGAGCCCACAAATGGAGAGAGACCCTCCAGAGCATCTTCAAGAGGGAGAGCCCACAAATGGAGAGAGACCCTCCAGAGCATCTTCAAGAGGGAGAGCCCACAAATGGAGAGAGACCCTCCAGAGCATCTTCAAGAGGGGGAGGTGTCAGGACAACGTGACATCATGGACATGACTAGTAAGAGTACTTTCCATCGCAAATTTATTTTGAGAAGTGTGTGCTTTCGAAATGCATCTCATTTTTTGTCTTGTTTACTTGCAGGTGAGAGATGTTTTTCACACATATTTGCTGGTAGACTTCCACACTCTTTCGGAGGGCTCAGATAGGTAAAAAGAATAATTTCACCATATAATTAGTTTTCCAAGTTATACTTACCAAAACCAAACATCATAAATATTTTATGATTCTTGAGTGATGAAGATTCCCAAGGCTCTATCTCATAGAGGTGCTCCCTCAGATACAGTGGCTCGCCTCGTATGGGCTGACTTTCCCACAGGTTTACAGGTTGTTGATGTAGATACGGATGGGTGTCCCTCATGGAATCAAGTTTCTTCATCATTGATACGTGCCACACTCAGTTTTGTTGGTTTGTTTGTTGGTTGATGAGGGTTGGTTTATGGTTGATGAGGGTTGGTTTATGTGTTTGAGTCTAATGGATCGACTTCCTGAAATATATTCCATGGGAAAGAAAATTGGATTGGTCATGCATCGAACAATGTCTGTTGGATTCAAGTTATTTGTATGAGAATGGAGAACGGGTAAGTCATAATCTCTCAAATATTTCCCTTTATGTATACATGTTATGTGGTATGGATATCCAAACATAATGTTTTCTCATTATGGTAGGTGGATACATTGGCGCTTAGTTTGTTCTATCAAGTAAATTGCCATGTCCTTATTATTAATTTCATTTTTGAGAAGAATAAGAAGCATCCATTCCAACGCACAATGCACGATGGTCTTGGAGCGCTACATTCGCAAAAAGATCTCCTATGTTCTTTAGGTGAGACAATTTTCATTGTGTTCATTTTCATAGCTACTTTTTCAAAATACTTAGATGCACGTTTATGATTGCATTTCATTGTAGGTGGCTAGTGGAGACCTTCTCAAGTGAAGGAGATGGTGTCTTGGACATTTTTGCAGGATGTGGAGGCTTGGGACGTGCATGCCAAGAGTTAAAAAGGCACTATCTGGGGATAGAGAATGACATGGAGGTAACGAAAGCATGTCTGGGAGATTCTCATCATTAGAGGATAGGTTGGGATGACACGTAGAAGAATGCTATAATTTGTGGATCAAAAGACGTTGTAATCGAGATTGTCATGGTTTGGAACTTTAAAGATCAAAAGACGTTGTAATCGAGATTGTCATGGTTTGGAACTTTAAAGATCAATATATACATTTTTTATCTTTAAAAGATTGTGTTTTATATTTAAGTAAGTAAGAAAGTATGTATGTATGTATATATGCTAGTGCATAGGTAGCTCTTGTATGTATGTATGTATATGTATATGTACGAGGTGTATGAATTTAGGTAGATATATGTATATATATAATTATATCAATAAGTATGATGTGGATCAAAAGACTTTGTAATCGAGATTTTCATGGTTTGGAACTTTAAAGATCGGTATATACATTTTTTTATCTTTAAAGGATTGTTTTTTATATTTAAGTAAGAAAGTATGTATGTATGTATGTATGTTAGTATGTACATTTTTTATCTTTAAAGATCGGTATATACATTTTTTATCTTTAAAGGATTGTTTTTTAAGTAAGTAAGAAAGTATGTATGTATGTATATATAGCTCTCCCCTGATGCTTTGTGAGAGAGTGAGAGCATTATAGCATTGTGCCTCTTTCACGCTTATGTGCTTATGCTTGTATGAGAGAGCAAGAGAGAGTGTGATTGGTCTATGTGATGGTGTGAGTGACTCCACGGTGACAGTGTGGAGGTGGAGCTTGGAGTTTGGAGAATTACAAGCGAGCTTGGAGGCCTCAAGGGACTCATAATCAAAGCATTAGTAAAGTACCCCATGACGGTTGTGTTCTATTGCTCATCCATTAGGTGAATGTTTAGAGTTCCCTCTTGGAGGTGAGGTAGCACATAACAGAGACTTCTTAACTAATATGACATAGCCAACTGACTGGCCTAAAGTGGCCATGCACATTTTTCTTTGACAACGTTTTCAATACAAAAACTAGCAGACGGGGTGAAGTCCTTATGGATTATAACAAAATCATCCATAGGGAGATGGGGAATGTAATGGTTTAGGATTGGGTATGGACCAATGGAACTACGCGAGCCCCCACCTTGCGGGGCCCAGGTGTTAAACTCCACCACAGCTTCCTACTGTATTCCAAATCAATCTTGGACCTCATCTCATCCAAATCTACCCTCTTTGGACTTCCGCCACCCATCTCCCAGCATGGCACGTCCATAAGTTGGAGATTTTTCTATGCAGTTTGAAACTCCTCCTCAGTTACGTGAGCTTGTTCCACGCTCTTCATTGCCTCTAGTGCGATCGCCCACTGTGCCCTCCATGGAATTTGTCAATGGTAGGAGGATATCCTCAAGGTAGCCTGTACCCTAATCATCTATAGGGAATTCACATTTCTTTTTGAGCATGCTAAGGCACTCATCCATGTGAATCCCACAAGATTTTTTGATGTCGTGCAAAAAGAGAAAGAGCTCCCCCCCAACCACCACTGGACATAAACTTTCGGTTTCTATTTCTAGAATGGGGTCGTAGTCATTGTCCTCTTCAATTGCCCTGTTGCTAGCTCTAGCCTTGAAGCGTCGATGGTTCTTGGCCAACCCCAGCGCACCCTCCGGGAAGTTTTTTTGGACAAGCACTGACTCACTAGGACTAGCAATGGGGCTGCCCTGTCTTGCTCACCCTTCTCTGGACAAACCCCCCAAGGTCGGGGGAGCTTAGCCTCACCTTCCTCGGTTCCTTCAGAAATGTGGAAGACAAAACATGCCAACCATGAGAGGAAGTGCTGGCCAATATCCCCTTTGCAGAGTTTGCAGACTTGTTTGTTTTCAAGCTCTATGAAGTGATTTGAGAGTGTCGCCATACGCTCAAATCTTTTAAGCCATTTTTTGAACGTTTTTTCATTGTGGGCTATGTGCTCGAGTAGTTACCATGGCACCCACAAGCTAGTATCATCCTGTAATGCCACTGAGTGCGGCCTCAAGTGGGTCTCCATCTACTTTTACTTACTTGCCCCTTCCCCCCCCAATTTATGAAGGCCACCCTCTACTTTTTGAACACCACATTTGTATTAATTAGGATGACAAGCCTAGTTGCCCCCTACTTTTGGAGAGGAGACCAAATTTGCACACTGCTCTCTTCCCATTGGTACATCGCTGATGAGGGTTAGCAAAGGGCCAAAAGATGTCCAAAGGCTCTCTAATGATGATCACATGTTTTGGATTATTTCCGGAGAGCAAAATAAGATCTGGGAAATCTTCAAGGAAGTCCGTAGAAGATGAGGGTGTTCTTGCACCTAGTTTTTTTTTGGGGGGGGTAATTCGTCGGATACCCTAGTGTTGCAGTTGAGACTTTTATATGGTTCTACAACTCCATCAACACACACTCATGGACTATGGAAACATCCAAGGTCTTGGGGCCACTAGGTCCAGCTCCTGGCTTTTGGCTAGTTGCCATCGAGACAAGCCTCACCATTGTTGAGCCTCACCATTATTGAGGCTCACCATTGTTGAGATCTTTGTGCAAGTGGTTTTGTTTTGGAGAGAGGAATCTCCAAAACAAAACCAACAACAGAGAGATCACCACATTTGAAGAGTATATTGAGGTCGAATGTTTCTTGTTTTGAGGTGTTCCACATGCGAAGAGTGTGTTGAGGTTGAATGTTCCTTGTTTTGAGGTGTTCCACAACAGTGATTTTTTATTTTTTGCAATGAATCTCTGGCTAATATGGAGCTATAAAAATTTGCTTCTATGAGGACTCAGGAGGAGGAATGTGAAGGTAAGTGATAGTTCTATTGTAGTGTTTTGTTTGTTTGATGGTGTAGTGTTCCATTTTTGACATGCGACTGAGATATATTTCTAGCTTGCATAGGTCAAGGGTGACAATGAAGCCAAAGAGATTATATTTTTTGGATGCTTAACTCATTCACATGTGTGAAATAGGAACCTCCTTGAAGGCTCCCCCTTTCCTTACCAAGGTGTCAAAATTGTATGATTACTTCAAAATATCTCATTTTTTTAGTAATATTTCATAATTTTTAACTAGTAAATCTTGTACTCAATCAACTCTTCATCTTATGTGGGCATTTACTCATTTTTGGGTATTTTGTTTTATTCATTGGATTTATCGCATCCCAACACTTGGATTAATCTTATTGGTCCATAGGAACCTTAATTGGACCATAATCCAAAATTTTTAGAAAATCTTGACCCTTAGGCTTAGGTCTTTATTAATCCTTTTGATTGATTCCTAATACACCTTTGGAAAATTTATTTTGATTTTTTGTTTTAGGGAAATATATTTTTGATATTTGTAGAATTTATATATCCAAAAATATCTCAATATTGAATCACCACTCTCTAGAATTTTTCTTCTCTCTAGACAAAAACAAGGAAAAATAATATTTTCTTGTATTCAGAAATAGGGAATGATTACAGGGGATTGAAGTAAAGGCTTATTCGTTATTCAGGCTGAGGAGGAATCTTATACAAGGAGTGTGCTGGCACTAGAAGTACAGGGATATGCTAGGCTCTTTGGACTTTGATAGGGAGCCCACACTAGTCCCCAAAGAGAAGTAAGTTTAAAGCTGTGTGAAAAGCTTCAAGCTTATTTTGTAGGAGAGTCTTCATGAACAAATATGCCAAGTTGTCTTGTGTTGTGTTGGCACATAAGCTAAGTTTATTTCCTCTCCTGCAGAGCAACTCTCCCTGACATAATGCTAGTGCATCTCAATGTACTTTGTACAAGCATGAAAAATTAGATTCCTTGCAACAACTGCCATAGTGCTTTGATTGTCAACAATGAAGATGGTAGTGGCTGATGAGGACTTGCTAATACCCAAATGAGCAATAAGGCGCCTCAGCCAAACACGCTCAACTATAGCTGTAAACGCTACCCTATACTCAACTTCAAAGCTAGACGTGGCCATAGTGGGTTGCTTCTAGTTGAGACATGATATACATGAATTACCAAGGCAAAAGCAAAAACCACTTTTGGACATGTGTGTGTCATAACATCTAGCCCAGTTTGAGTTTGTAAATGCATGCAGCTGTGAACCCCCCCTTGGGATAAAACAACCCAAAGTGCCTGGTGCCCTTAAGATAACGAAAGACTCATTTGACAACTTGCCAATGCTTTGTGACTGGGCTTTACATAAATTTGCTCAATATTGAGAGCACATACTGAATGTCAAGCCTGGTGTTACATAAAAAGATAAGGCATCCAAGAGCTTCTTGATACAAGCTAGCATCAAAAGGGTCACCTACATCTCCAAGGCTTAGTTGTAAACTCAACTCCATATGTGTGGCCATAGGTTTACAGTCTTCAAGATTGAACCTCTTCAACAATGCATCTATGTATTTCCTCTATAGCATAACATAGCCACATGTTTATAGTCTTCAAGATTGAACCTCTTCAATAATACATCTATGTATTTCCTCTATAGCATAATAATGCTAGCATTATGTTGCCAGTACTCAATGCCCAAATACTAGTGCAATGGTCCAAGATTTGACATCTCAAAAGACCTCTAAATAAACTATAAAAGCTGAAATATGATCATCATTGGGCTCTGTGAGCAGCATGTCATCAATGTATAACATGATGACTAATAAAACATTCTTATTTCTCTTAATATAGAGGATACTATTTGCTGGGTTGTTTCAAAAACCTTGTGCAACCAAGTATGCATGTATCTTTTTGTACCATACTATGGGAGCTTGCTTAAGACCATATAAATCTTTCTTCAAACTATATACTTTTCATTCCCGACCTTTTTGAACAAAACCATGCGGCTAAGATACATAGAACTCCTCATGGAAATCTCCATTTAAGAAAGCAATTTTGATATCCAAATAGCATACATTCCAAACTTTATGTGTTTCTAATGTAATGATACTCCTCATGATAGTCATACAAGTGGGTGCAAAAGTTTCACCATAGTCAATGCCTTTCTCTTGCGCATAACCCTTTGCAACAAGCCTAGCTTTATATCACTCAACACTACTGTCTGCTCTATGTTTGAGCTTGTAAACCCATTTTGTATCAATGGCCTTCTTGCCAAGAGGCAAGTCTACCAAATCCCATGTATCATTTTTGAGTATTGAATCATACTCAAATTGCATAGCCCTCATCCATTGTTCTGATTCCTTTGCTTCATTAAAGGAGACACATTCCTCTTCATTACATAAACTGGCAATAAGAGCATGACCTACATTAAAACATGAGATGCATGATGAGAACCTGCATGTGTTCTGCTAGGCAAAGGAGTGGCCACATAGTGTTTTCACTAGCCATTTTGGCATACTTTTTGACTCCTCAATTTCCCTTCTTTCCTCATCAACCACATCATCCACATTTGCCACATCAATAGGTTGATTTGTGGGCTGAAAAACATGCTAATTTTTAACTTGTGTGGGCTAATTTTCAGCATCCAAATGCTCTACATCAATGTGTTCTACATTGAACAATGGAAGGAGAGTGTCAAATATGTCTTGTGGAAAAGCTTATCCTAAATGTCTATCATTTTGCTAGTACCCAAGCAAGTAATCATGTAACTTGCAAGAGCTAAGTGATCGTTTGATGCAACCAAGGTGGTTGCATCAAGGTCACTGACAATGGAGACCTGCAAGGTGTACGAAAGAAATGCAGAGTAAAGTGAGTAGAAATTTTACTCATAAGATGTAGAGATCGATGTCGCTCTAAAGTGAAGCTTGTACACAAGATCTGGTGTGGTAAGTGTTTGATGATGCTTTCGTATGTATCTGCACACTCATTTGTAATAGATATGTCAATACTACTTCATATTCTAATAAAGAACAATGCAAATCTAGACCCTAAAGATATCTGTGAAAATTAAAAACTGCGTGAATGGGATCCAAAACACACTTGGAATGAAAATTTGACTAAAACTTATAGTGTAAAGTATTGCACACCTCATGGTGCTCTTTCTTCTCCTAGAAGGGCTCCTTGATCCAATTCAAGAAGACATGCGACTCAGGGTGAAAGGTAGGTAGCATCACAACGATGAGCGTATGCTCTGATACCAAATGTTAGAAATAGGGTTGCAGGAATGCACACACACACACACACATAGTGGAAAAGCTCAAGGGAGCACACAATGAGATGATAGATAGATAATGGATATGTGTTGTACAAAGATGATAAGTATACCTCAAGATGGGTGTATACTAGCACGGGGGACAAAATCTCCTAAAGAGGGAAAAAGTGCCCCAGCTAGTCCTAATGTGTTCACACATCACTACCAAATACGGCTACAACTATGTAAAGTTTAGCGTAATAATATTTTTATGCTATTATAAGTTCTAAATACACAAGGTAGAAAAGCTCCAAAGAGTGAAAATCTCAACCAAAAAACCTAAACATTTTAAATAATATTTAAAATATTAATCCCCAAGACTTTAATGCTTTTTTAGATTATTGCTAGACATTTCTCCTTTTCTCATGAGTTTTCTAGGTCCAACCACCACATTAGAGCCATGTATATGTATGCAAATGATTTCAATGCCTATACAATGTCAATCTTATCATGTTAAAAAAAAGAATTCCCAATAATATTTTTAATAAACATAGTCATAAGATCACAAAGCCATGTGCTCAGGCAAACTTGATTCTAGTTAATCCATTTAGAAATCCCATGCCATCATCTCCACGCTAAAGTCTTGCATATTAAAAGGTTACTATCTAAAAATCCAATAATGATAATGTATCCTATCTCAAAAGCCTATGACCTTGTCCTACATCTAGCCATTAGATGACTCCTCCTTCTTACACAAAATAAACTTTCTTTGTCCTATCCGTGGGAATGATTGTACTCATAGCATTCCACTACAAAGATTATTAATGGCTTAAATATTGTTGGTTTATCTTGTCTTTACATCTTGTCGGTATTTTATTTTATTCTTAGTTCCTCATCCTATGAAACTCTTGATTCAAGAAAAAGCCTTACATGTTTTCTTTTTCTGATTGGAACTTTTATTTTTCTTCTTGACTCAAATACCTTATTTTTTTCATTTCACATGTGATCTTGTTTTTGTTATTATTGATACTATAAATAGAAGATTCGACTATGAGCAAGTGTTGGTGATTGCATGTTGAAAGATTGTGTCCCGCTAGAAAATTGAGGGCACTTATTTAAGTGCAAACTTTATAATATAAGAGTTTTTAAGATAAAGCAAGAAGACGTGTATTGAAATTCAATACCTTTATGTGCTGCTAATGCAATGATACTCAGCATGAATGGTAGTCATACAACATGTGAGTGTAAAGGTTTCACCATAGTCAATGCCTTTCTCTTGCGGATAACCCTTTGCCAACAAGCCTAGCTTTGTATCGCTCAACACTATTATTCGCTCTATGTTTGAGCTTGTAAACCCATTTTGTACCAATGGCCTTCTTGCCAAGAGGCAAGTCTACCAAATCCCATGTATCATTTTTTAGTATCGAATCATAGTCAGATTGCATAGCCCTCATCCATTGTTCTGATTCCTTTGCTTCATTAAAAGAGACAGATTCCTCTTCATTACATAAAGTGGCAATAAGAACATGACCTGCATCAACATGAGATGTATGATGAGAACCTGCACGTGTTCTTCTAGCCAAAGGAGTGTCCAATTTTCTATCACGTAGTGTTTTCACTAGCCATTTGGCATACTTTTTGACTCCTCAATTTCCCTTCAAGATTTCCTCATCAACCACATCATCCACATTTGCCTCTTCAATAGGCTGATTTATGGGCTATAAAACATGCTAATGTTTAACTTGTGTGGGTTGATTTTCAAGTTTCAACATTACTTTGAGTACCCAAATGCTCTACATCATTGTGTCCTACATTGAACAATTGAAGGAGAGTGTTGAATATGTATTGCGGAAAAGCTTATCCTCACTGTCTACCATTTTTCCTAGTACTCCCAAGCAAGTAATCACATAGCTTGCAAGAGCTAAGTGATCATTTGATGCAACCAAGGTGGTTGCTAATATGGCCACTGACAATGGAGACTTGCAAGGTGTATGAAAGAAATGAAGAGTAACGTGAGTAGAAATTTTACTCGTAAGATGTAGAGATCGATGTCTCTCTAAAGTGCAGCTTGTACACAAGATCCGGTGTGGTAAGTGTTTGATGATGCTTTCATGTGTATCTACACACTGAGTCTAATATAGATCTGATAATACTACTTCAGATTCTAATGAAGAACAGTGCAAATCTCGACCCTAAAAATGTCTATAAAAAAGTGAAAACCGTGCGAACAAGATCCAAAACGTGCTCGGAAATGAAAATTTGATTGATAATTATAGTGTAATGTATTGCACACTTCGTGGTTCTCTTTCTTCTCCTAGAAATTCTCCTTGTTTTGATTCAAGAAGACATGTGACTTAGGGTGAAGGGTAGGCAGCAACACAGATGAGGAGTGTATGCTCTGATACCAAATGTTGGAAATAGGGTTGTAGGAATGCACACACACACACACACACACACACACACACACACACACACACACACACACACACACACATAGTGGAAAAGCTCAAGGGAGCACACAATGAGATGATAGATAGATAATGGATATGTGCTGTACAAAGATGATAAGTATACCTCAAGATGGGTGTATACTAGCACGGGGGACAAAATCTCCTAAAGAGGGAAAAAGTGTCCCAGCTGGTCCTAATGTGTTCACACATCACTACCAAATACGGCTACACCTATGTAAAGTTTAGCGTAATAATATTTTTATGCTATTATAAGTTCTAAATACACAAGGTAGAAAAGCTCCAAAGAGTGAAAATCTCAACCAAAAAACCTAAACTTTTTAAATAATATTTAAAATATTAATCCCCAAGACTTTAATGCTTTTTTAGATTATTGCTAGACATTTCTCCTTTTCTCATGAGCTTTCTTCTTAAATCTTGAGTAAATTTGAAATATTGAGTGTTTCCATTTTGATATTTACTAGTCACACTACCCCCACTTTTACATATTTCAAGAAATATCTTTTTAAAAAAACTTTACAATGTATAGAGACGATTTTTAGAAAATTAGAGTCCACACAAAATGTCATTTATCACTTAATGAGGTAGTCTAATAAAATGTGAGGCAAGTAAGAAGACCTTAGATGCGCAATCTCAGAGTCCGCATAACTAGTCTCAAAATCTATTATGTCAAGATCAAGATATTTTAAAGGCAATGTTTGGCTAGTCAACATGTGCAACCAACACTTTTACCACACTTAGATAGTCTAATAAAATGTGAGGCAAGTCAAAAGACCTTAGATGTATAATCTTTTTATTCTAGCATTAGGTCCGATGAACATATTCCCTCATTCACAATTCACATAGTAGACACCCATGTCCATGGTGTGTGATGAATAACCATGCCCTACTAAATTATGAAACCATTCCATTAGATAAAAGTGGATGTTTGCATATGATTTCTCTATAAAAGGTGGCTCTATATGTGACTCCAGACCCAAACATTGTATATTAGACCTCTTTCTTCATAGTTGAACACTTGAACCAGTAAGTGAGGGAAGGTGAAGAGGTTCTATCTTCCCATAATGCTTTTATAAATCAATATCAAGTAAGATGAAATAATTTCCACATTAAAAATGTCACATAATGGCCATTGTGCCCAAAATTTGTAATTAATTTATAGCCAATGCAAAAGGTCCAACCACCACATTAGATCCATGTATAAGTATGCAAATGGTTTCAATGCCCATACAATGTCAATCTTATCATGTTTTAAAAAAAGAATTCCCAATAATATTTTCAATAAATATAGTCATAACATCAAAGCCACGTGCTCATGCAAATTTGATTCTAGTTAATCCATTTAGAAATCCCATGCAATCATCTCCATGCTAAACTCTTGCATATTAAAAGGTTACTATCTAAAAATCTAATATAATGATAATGTATCCTACCGAGTCAAAAGCCAATGACCTTGTCCTACATCTAGCCATTAGATGATTCCTCCTTCTTGCACAAAATAAATTTTCTTTGTCTTATCCGTGTGTGAAGGATTGTACTCATAGTATTCCACTACAAAGAAACTTAAATGGCTTAAATATTTTCTTTTACTCATAGTATTCCACTACAAAGAATCTGATTATTAATGGCTTAAATATTGTTGGTTTGTCTTGTGTTTACATCTTGTCAGTATTTGATTTTATTCTTAGTTCCTCATCCTATGAAACTCGATTCAAGAAAAAACCTTATATGTTTTCTTTTTCTGATTGGAACTTTTGTTTTTCTTCTTGACTCAAATAGCTTATTTTTATCATTTCACATGTGATCTTGTTTTTGTTATTATTGATATTGTAAATAGAAGATTCAACTATGAGCTAGTGTTGGCGATTGCATGTTGAAAGATTGTGTCCCACTAGAAAATTGAGGGCACTTATTTAAGTGCAAACTTTATAATATAAGAGTTTTTAAGATCAAGCAAGAAGTCATGTATTAAAATTCATGATATTGAAAAGTACACAATGTTGGTGATCGTACTTCTAAAGCGTCAAGGCTACCTTAGGTTTATTCACTAAAGTTGTGGCATCATTCAATGGTGGAAGATGTATAGTTCCAACAAATCTTATTTTTTTGGTGTGTTTCTCTCTCTCTCTCTCTCTCTCTCTCACACACACACACACACACACACACACACACACACACACACAAAGTTCTTAATGACCCCATCTATGTTCCTCCTTTTAGTTAATCAAGCTTAGAAAGGCTAGTTTATTATTAATCTAAGTTCTAGATTGTGATAGAAACATAAGTACAAGGCATGATACCAATCAATTTAGTTGACAATTTTTTTTTGGGGATTTAAATAGATGGTGTCTAATAATTTCAACTACATGTGGATATCCTTTGTGATTATTAGAGGCTAGTTTGGGTGTGAGCACTCTTTTGAAAAATGGCAAATGGCAACAAGGAATTGCCAACTCTTCCCCAACCATGATGATTACACGTAAAGGGTGGCCATCAATTGCATATTTCAATGGAAGCATGGGCAAATGCATATGTGCCTTCACATGAAGAGGTCGTGAAATATTGTGGGAACCCAAACCGGGTGTATCCTAGAGACTGTTGCACAACTACTTGTGTTGTATCAGTGATAATTTTGCATAGAGAAGAGGCCTTGGGGGGATTGTTGGGTGTACAAGCAATGGGTTGTGCGAGAAGAGAGGTAAGTGCAATAGAGATAGGGAGTTCTTGTGGGCAATAGAGAGGAGAAAATACTATACGAAGGAGCCTGTGCAGAGAGAGGGTGGGTAGTTGGTCCTCAACACGATCTCCCATGAGGTCTTAAAGACCCTTGTCAGGTGAGATCAATGGATGCCATTGATACAATTTAGGTTGTCTTTTTGGGGCCATTGGATAAAGTAAGCTCAGACAAGTTAACTATGTTGGCGCATTGCAAAAAGTAAACTAAGGGTGAGAAACATAGAATATAATAGTTTGAAGCCACATGGTTCCAGTGCTTGTAGGTATATTGTAGTGGTAAGCATTTCCAATGGTGACCCAAGGTAAACTAAGGGTGAGAAACATAGAGAACTAAGGGTGAGAAACATTTTGGGGCCGTTGGATAAAGTAAGCTCAAACAAGTAAACTAGGTTGGCGCATTGCAAAAAGTAAACTAAGGGTGAGAAACATAGAATATAATAGTTTGAAGCCACATGGTTCCAGTGCTTGTAGGTATATTGTAGTGGTAAGCATTTCCAATGGTGACCCAATGTATCAAGCTCAAATCCTCTTTTGCACATAACATCTTGCTCCAAAATTCTCTAAGTCCTAAACCCAAATTCACCCTCATTCCATGATATAAACTACGAAGTAAACGATGATTTGTCGAATAAACTAAGAAGTAAACTATTCCTGTTTAGTAAACTACAAAGTAAACTAAAATGAAATTTTCTCAGTTTTTTGTAGTACGAAGTAAACTATGACTGCTTAGTAAACTACAAAGTAAACAAAGATAAAGTTTTATCAAATTTTTTACTTTACTCGGTGTAGTTTACTTGTCCGGTTTACTTTATCCGACGGCCCAAAAAAGGCATCGCGATTTTGATCAATGCCATCCATTGATCTCACCTTACAAGGGTCTTTTAAGACCCGTGAGATAGTGTTGAGGGAAAGTTGGTGCCTGCATACATACAAAGTGTGGATTTAATAATGTACATCCTGAGATGTGTACACGGGCATGTGTATTTACTGTTGCTGCTATTGAGATGCTGGTGCTTTGATGTTTGGATGCATGCTTAGTTATTAAGGGCTTGGAGCAAGTTGGACAGTATATGTAGTGGATCCTGGAAGGTCTACCTAAGAGAAAACCTCCAATAGTACTGGTCCAGCTGGGCAATGTGCATGAGACATATGTACACACTGAACTTTTGCAAGTGACAATCTTGCCAAGATCTTTAGAGAGTTGGTGATTGATCATTGCAGGTGATTAAATGTTACTTGGATTTTTATGTATATGTCTAGGAAATAAATAGCTATATCAAGGGCATAGTGGATGGATATCAAATTAGCTGAATGTGAAGTGATTAAGAAGTGTTGTACTTATGTAGATGTTCTTGTTGTTTTAAGAACTCTGGGGGTTGTGATGATAACCAAGGATGCAGTGAGACTTGCAAAAGGAGGAAAGAAAGCACATTGAGCCAAATGAAAAGCTTGTATGTGTTTATATTCATTGAAGGATGCATTAAAGGAGGCTCAAGGATTGTAGAATGCAAGAACATGTGATGGTGATACCATGATTAGTGTGATTGAGATCGTTTGTAAGGAGCTAGAGATGCCTCTAGTGGTGCATGATGAGGATGTTGATGTGTTGGATGCTAGTATGCATGCATGTGATGATGATCAGCATCGGGAGACCATAATGCCAGTGCAAGTGAGTACTTGTTGTTAGTTGCCACCACAGAGGGATATATTACTCAGTAGGATCCACAAGTGGTGGCAATAGGGAGCCCTATGGGAGGGGTTGATGCCACGGGTAGCAGTGAAGCTGAGAATCCAATGATGGTAGCCAAGGATGAGTTTAGATATGCATTGGGAGTTGATGGTGATGCTTTAGAGTCTTTTGTGGGTGATATTGCATGTTGTGACTAGCCATGCAGCATACATAAAGCCAATGAAAGGCCAAGCTTGAGGATAATGCATGGTTGAGTGAGATCAGCATGTGGGCTAGTTGTATACTCAGGTTGGTTATGTGACTTAGCATGGAGATGGTGACATGCCACACATGTTTTTGATACTGGGGATGATGGAAGCACATGAAGTGCTGAAAGGACACTCTACAGTTGTTGACATGTGTTTTTTTTAAGTGTGTTCTTGTTTTGGTTAGATGTGGATAGTGTGTGTGTGTGTGTGTGTGTGGGAGGGGTGGGGATGTCAGATCCTATACATATTCAAGAGATGTTGCATGTGGAGTAGAAATGTTATTGATGTGAAATAGGTGCCTAGTAGAGCTTGGTGTTGGGGTGGGGCTCGGTGATATAAGCTTTTGAGATGAAATAGCATAGAGACATGGTGACAATTCTTGAGGTCTCAGGGATGAGGCTTGTTGACATGGCTCACATTAGGTGGTAATATGGCACATGTGGATCATTAGTTAGAGGTTGGGATGTGCAGGTTTACATTTGGTGTACATAAGTAGTATTTGACTTCTTGATAGAGCTGCTAGGTAAGCACCACACACACCTAGCAACTGCTAGGTAAGCACCATACACACTTAGCAGCAGCAGTTGGGGGAGAAAAAATTGGCAGATTTTTTAAATGGTATCACATTGACAAAAGAGGTCTCGGCTTTCTTGGAATGATAGTATCTTTGCAATGCCCATATGCAGATGCTACACCCCTAGGAGTTTTTCTATACCTGCAGCAAACTTTGCAAAAGATGGTCGACTATGCAATCCCACACACGTCTACACGGATAAGATTCTTCTTGTGGTGCTTTTGTCTTTTGACAATTCCCATAAATTATTGCATCCTACTATAGCCTTTCATATATAGGCATTGCCTTCGGCTCTCTTGCACACCAAGCAATTGCCGAAATCAATGTATCGGCCTTAATCAACTTGATGCTAATGTCTTTGATGGAACCCCAATCTTCACTATCATGCAGACATCTAGTTGTATACCTGGAAAACGACCAACTGGTTGAATCTCTCTCTCTCTGCATCGATGGTGCAGATGCAAGCCCATTTGACAACCTAGATCTTATAAAAATATAACACTACGGAAAGATAAATAGCAAAACAAAGTGTAATAGACAATGCAATAGATAGAGAATGAAGAGAATTTGAAATTTTGAGATAGGTACAATGTGATGGTGTTGTCCACCCGTGCAGTCTCAAGTAGAGCTTAGATGGGGATCTAGATAGACTTTGGATGGAGGAAGCACTAAGTGTAGAGGCATCAGGCTTCTTCTTGGATGCATCTGGTATAGGCACATAACATTCATAGCCAAACATTCTGAAATGGGACACTGAAGGTTTCTTACCAGAGTAGGCCTCTTGTGGTGTGATACTCTTGAGTGCCTTTGTGTAGCTCTGATTGAAGATGTAAACTACTGTGCTTACTGCTTTAGCCCAGAAAGTGTCTTTAACTCTTTTTCTTTTACCATACTTCGAGCCATCTCCATGAAGGTCTGATTACAATGTTCTACAACAATGTTTTGCTGAATTGCGTGAGCAGTGGTGAGTTGGCACACTTGATGCCATTCTCCTTGCAATAGCTATCAAATTCTGTTGATAGTAATTCTCCTCTTTGATTTGTATGAAACTTTTTCACCTTCTTTCATGTCTCATTCTCCACAAGCTTATGCCACTATTTAAACTTGCCAAACGCTTCCAGCCTTATCCCGAAGGAAATAAACCCACATCTTCCTATTGTAACCATCGTTATTAAGAGCATAAAGTGAAACTTTTTCACCTTCTTTCATGTCTCATTCTCCACAAGCTTATGCCACTATTTAAACTTGCCAAACGCTTCAGCCTTATCCCGAAGGAAATAAACCCACATCTTCCTATTGTAACCATCGTTACTAAGAGCATAAAGTGAGAAGATCCCCCCGATACAGTATTAGACATCTTATCATAGAGGAGTCTTTGCTATATTACTGCTCTCCTGTGGAAATCCCTTGTGTTGTTTGCTTATCCATCATGCAAGCCTCACATGGTTCTACATTTCTTTTTTCTACATCTCTTTCAGCATTACAATTCCGATGTGACATTATTTTTTTGGGGGATTTAAATAGATGGTGTCTAATAATTTCAACTACATAGGGGATCTTGAGCGATCCAAACATACATTCACACCCTATGAAGTTGACGCATTAGAGCTTCAATATTGGAATTATCAACGAAGTTGTTTAGCTTCTTATAATAACATCCTCGTCATATCCGGTTTACCAGCTTTGGTGGGGGGGGGGGGGAGGGGGCGTGATTATGCATGCAAACGTGTTTGTCCAAATCGAAAAATACAATAATGTGAGCTATGGTGAGCTTGATGGAGGATGGGTTGAAGCTCCAATAGAGGATTGCTATAAGAAAACCTCTCAACTTGACCTTGATTAGCAGTTTCTATAACTCTCCCTTCCCCTCTTCCCACTCAAAACTTGACCTTGATTAGCATTACATTACATTCAGCTGCCAATTATGGAGCATATTCTGTCAAGCCTCATGTTGGCAGGACTCCTATGCATTTTGGGCGGTCAGCTGGCCCTTGGAAGAGGAGGGGTAGACCTCATGGTGGAGAACACAGCAATGGTGGACAGAGAAACAATGGAAGCTTTGAGAGTAGAGCTCATTCACATTGACTCATTGATGGACTCCCAAAGCTTAAACAGCCCGGAGAGGCTCAGGAGGGCTGTGGAGGCAAGCAAGCAGAGAGCTGAAGTGTTAGCAAGGAGGGCAAAACCAGGACCACCATCAGCTTCTAAAGAAGAAGCAGCAAGCCCAGCTCCTGTGTATAGCACAAACCAAGGTGCTTACCTTGTGGATCTAGCCTTAGGAACACCCCCTCAGAGCTTCAATGGAGTCCTTGACACAGGCAGTGATTTAGTGTGGAGGCAATCTAATCCTTGTGAAGAGTGCTTTAATCAAACGGGGCCTCTATTTGAGCCCTCTGATTCCTCTACATATGGAACTGTGTCATGTGATGATCAGCTTTGCAATGCTTTGCCATTCCCTCTATGCGAGGGCAGCACATGCAACTACTACTATTCCTATGGGGATGGCTCCACCACCATTGGGGTCCTGAGCTCGGACACTCTCACCATGGGTGGCCTTAGTGCAAAGAGCTTTGTGTTTGGAGCCGGATTTGATAACTATGGAGAAATTGGCACCCTTGGAACTGCAGGTATTGTGGGCATGGGAGCTGGCCCCCTCTCTTTGCCCTCACAAATCTCATCAACCATAGATAGTAAATTCTCTTATTGCCTTGTCACTTGGACCGATGCACCTTCTATAACTAGCCCCCTTCTCTTTGGTGCTAGTGCCCAACTCAATGGAAATGGAGTCCAATCCACCCCCTTTGTCACAAGCACCCCCCAACCCACCTTCTACTACCTCAACCTCAAGGGTATCAGCTTTGATGGAACCTTGCTTGACATCCCACCTGGCACCTTTGATATACAACCTGATGGCAGTGGTGGCATCATTATAGACTCTGGCACCACTTTCACTTTTCTTGTGGATGCTGCCTACTCCCTTATTAAAAGCTCATATTCTTCTAATATCACCCTTCCTCCTAAAAATGGCTCTCCAGTTGGGCTTGATTTGTGCTATGACAACTCTAAAAATGCCAAGGTGGATATACCCCCCCTCACCTTTCACTTCGATGGCGCTGACGTGGACCTTCCGACAGAGAACATATTTGTAGACTTCCAAGGGTACTTCTGCTTGGCTTTTGTCAGCACTCCTCCCCAACTCAATATAAACATCTATGGCAACACCCAACAACAGAACTTCCAATTTCTTTATGAGAAGGGGTCTGCTGACCAACTCTCCTTCAAGCCTACCAATTGTGAGACTCTCTAAAATCCTCATTGCATGATTTGATATGTTGTAGATATATGTCACATACTAGCCATGCTTGAACTTTATAAAAAGCATGGATAAATGTGCCTAAAGAAGGAAAATAAATAGTCTTCAAAGATCAAAGCAGGCTCACACCTCTTTTCAAAATTGAGCATGCTTATAAATAGTTATAAAAGCGTGAGGGGTTGGAATAAACTCATGTCACAAATCTTAGAGTCAACAATATATTTCGTTGAATATTTTGTCTAAGCAATCTTGTCAATTATTTATTACCTTTTGAAAAACTTTTATTTGGGATAAATTACTAATGATCTTAGATTGAAACAAAGAATGTTAATGAAAACATCAAGTATATAAAATCACTACATTCTTAGTGGTCACGAGATTTAAAGTGATTACATGTACATTATTGCCTGCAATTGTTCGTTAAACCTACAAGCTAAAAAAATTCAATGTTCTAAAACAATGCGAACTCTTATTTCGAAGAGACGGAGAGAAAAAGCCACACACACACACATATATATATAGATATATATATGTATATGTATATGTATATGTATATGTATATATATATGTATATGTATATAAATGTATACATATATACATACATACATAAGTTTGGATGAGATCTTGGCTCGGTAGCATCATGTGAATATCCTCTGTGATTATTAGAGGCTAGTTTGGGTGTGAGCACTCTTTTGAAAAATGGCAAAAAGGAATTGCCAACTCTTGTAGGGCTCCCACAACCATGATGATTACACGTAAAGGGTGGCCATCAATTGCATATTTCAACGGAAGCATGGGCAACAAATGCATACGTGGCTTCATAGGAAGAGGTAGTAAAATATTGTGGGAACCCAAACCGGGTGTATCCTAGAGACTGTTGCACAACTACTTGTGTTGTATCAGTGATAATTTTGCATGGAGAAGAGGCCTTGGGGGGATTGTTGGGTGTACAAGCAATGGGTTGTGCGAGAAGAGAGGTAAGTGTAGCAGAGATAGGGAGTTCTTGTGGGCGATAGAGAGGAGAAAATACTATAGGAAGGAGCCTGTGCAGAGAGAAGGCGGGTAGTTGGTCCTCAACACTATGAAATACACAAGTGAATAGGGTGTGTGGTGTGGGAACAAGCCCTTGGCTAGAGGCTATAAAAGAGAATCTGTAAATGTGAGAGAACCTGTGAAAAGGTGAGAAGAATCTACTGGGAGAGAATAAAGGGTAGCATGAGGAGATTTAGGAGGTGTGGAGATATTCTGGGAGAGGTGGAGAGAATCAAGCAAAATAGGTGGAGTGAATCAAGGAGAAATCAATGGGATTAGATGCTTGGATATAAACTCTATAAATTGAGGCATTGGCCTAATGAGAATTTGCTCGTTTTTTATTATCCATGCCTACATTAAGCTATTAGTTAATTGCTCACTAATCACGCCTTAATTATCATCTAATATCTTTGTTAATGATATTGATTCTAGCATTTGATCCACCATAGCTCATCACATTGCAATAATTTTAATATGGTATCAGAGCCTAGCCTAGAATCCATCAAGTTTATGAGCCCATTATCTAACTAATTAGGATTAGCAGATGATTATAAGAAATCATTACTTTTTTTAGCTAATTTCAACTAGCCCACTGTACCCCCAGCCAGTGGAGGGGCTTGATCCCCCTCCAAGAGAAACATTAGCTCAAGCCCTTGTAGACGTACAAATCTATCTCATTTGTGCTCTAGCCAAGCAAATCAGCACAACAAAGCGCCTCTACCACAGCTCACGATTTTTGCTAATCTGCAGGCACCATTTTTTCTGAGAAAAAATGATCTCTCTTCTTCTCTAGTTATTACAATGGGTCTAATTCCTCTTGGCCCTAGGGGTTTTCAAGGGTGCTCTATAAGCTGGTGAAGTTAGAATTTGATTTGATCAAGTCTATAGTGAGATCCAAGCTCTTCATCAAATCTGTAGGTAACTTTGGTAAAAAAGCCCAAAAGAAATGTCAACAAAACATTTAAACATGTTTCTCACATGGAGCAAGAACTCAAGAACTAGCTCATGGCCCCAGCCATGAAAGAAGAAGACCATCTTTTTCCAAGAGGAGGATCCACACCAAGAAGAAGAGCTAGAGGAAGCATTGAAGGAAGACATGGACACGAGAAGAGAAGCTGCCACAACAAGAAGACTGAAAGAAGAGGAAGACATGGATGCATGAATAGAAGCTACCATGACAAGAAGACTGAAGACAAGAGAAGATGTGAGGCTCCAAAGAGTGAGGAGCCATGTGAAAATCTCAGAGAGAGAGAGAGAGAGAGAGAGAGAGAGAGAGAGAGAGAGAGAGAGAGAGAGAGAGAGAGAGACCCCACAACCCAATGTAACCTACCCCAATAGAGTAAAACCACCTCTGAGCCACCGATGATGTAGGCCATGTGGTAGATGTATGTGTGAGCACTTTAGTCAAAGTCATGGGCACTTGTAGTAGCCTTGGACACATAGAGAGAGAGAGTGTGTCAAGGACTATGAGTTTAGGGACTTGAGGCACTGGTCGCGGAGGACTTTTAAGTAAGAGGGAAACTTGGTATAGGGTCCAGGTGTGCTAGGATTGTTCACTTGAGGGGAGGTGTGCTAGGCACTAGTCGCGGTGGACTATCAAGTAAGAGGGAAACTTGGTATAGGGTCCAAGTTTGCTAGGAGTATTCACTTGAGGGGAGGTGTTGAAATATACAAGTGAATAGGGTGTGTGCGAGAACAACCCCTTGGCTAGAGGCTGTAAAAGAGAATCTATAAATGTGAGAAGGTGAGAAGAATCTATTGGGAGAGAGAATAAAGGGTAGCATGAGGAGATTTAGGAGGTGTGGAGATATTCTCGGAGAGGTGGAGAGAATCAAGCAAAAGAGGTGAGTGAATCAAGGAGAAATCATTGGGATTGGATACTTGGATGTAAACTCTATAAATTGAGGCATTGGCCTAATGAGAATTTGCTAGTTTTTGATTATCCATGCCTACATTAAGCTATCAATTAATTGCTCACTAATCACATCTTAATTATCATCTAATCTCTTTGTTAAATGATGTTGACTCTAGCATTTGATCCACCAAACCTCATCACATTTGATCCACCATAGCTCATCACATTGCTGTAATTTTAATACCTATCTCCCATGAGGTCTTAAAGACCCTTGTCAGGTGAGATCAATGGATGCCATTGATCAAAATTGCGACGTCTTTTTGGAGCCTTTGGATAAAGTAAACTCGGACAAGTAAACTACGTTGGCGCATTACGAAGTAAACTAAGGGTGAGAAACATAGAATATAATAGTTTGAAGCCACATAGTTCCATTGCTTGAAGGTATAGTGTAGTGGTAAGCATTTCCAATGGTGACCCAAGGTATCAAGCTCAAATCCTCTTTTACACACATAACATCTTGCTCCAAAATTTATAAGTCCTAAACCCAAATTCACCCTTATTCAATAATGTAAACTACGAAGTAAACTATGGTTTGCCAAATAAACTAAGAAGTAAACTATGCCTGTTTAGTAATATACAAAGTAAACTAAGATGAAATTTTCTCAGGTTTTGTAGTAAGAACTAAACTATGATTGCTTAGTAAACTACAAAGTAAACAAAGAAGTAAGAATAAACTATGATTTGCCAAATAAACTAAGAGGTAAACTATGATCGCTTAGTAAACTACAAAGTAAACAAAGATAAAATTTTATCAATTTTTGTACTTTACTCGGCATAGTTTACTTGTTTGATTTTACTTTATCTGATGGCCCAAAAAAGGCGTCATGATTTTAATCAATGCCATCCATTGATCTCACCTTATTACAAGGGTCTTTTAAGACCCGTGGGAGATAGTGTTGAGGGAAAGTTGGTGCATACATACAGAGTGTGGATTTACTAATCAATGCCATCCATTGATCTCACCTTATTACAAGGGTCTTTTAAGACCCGTGGGAGATAGTGTTGAGGGAAAGTTGGTGCATACATACAGAGTGTGGATTTACTAATGTATATCATCCTGAGATGCGTACACGCGCGTGTGTATTTACCCCTACTACTGTTGAGATGCTGGTTCTTTGATGTTTTGATGCATGTTTATTTATTAAGGGCTTGGAGCAAGCTAGACAGTGTATGTGGTGGAGCCTGGAAGGTCTACCTGAGAGAAAACCTCCAATAGTAGCTAGTCCAACTGGTAAATATGCATGAGACATATGTAAATATGCATGAGACATATGTACACACTAAACTTCTACAAGTGAAAATCTTTCCAAGATCTTTAGAGAGTTGGTGATTGATCATTACAAGTGATTAAATGTTACTTGGATTTTTATGTATATGTCTAGAAAATAAATAGTTATATCAAGGGTGTAGTGGATGTATATCAAATTATGCATGAGACATATGTAAATATGCATGAGACATATGTACACACTAAACTTCTACAAGTGAAAATCTTTCCAAGATCTTTAGAGAGTTGGTGATTGATCATTACAAGTGATTAAATGTTACTTGGATTTTTATGTATATGTCTAGAAAATAAATAGTTATATCAAGGGTGTAGTGGATGTATATCAAATTAGCTGAATGTGAAGTCAAATTAAGAAGGGTTGTACTTATGAAGATGTTCTTGCTGTTTTGAGAACTCTGGGGGGGTTGTGATGATAACCAAGGATGCACTGAGACTTGCAAAGAGGAAACAAAGTACATTGAGCCAAAAGAAAAGCTTGTATGCTTTTATATTCATTGAAGGATGCATTGAAGGAGGCTCAAGGATTGTAGAATGCAAGCACATGTGATTGTAGAATGCAAGCACATGTGATTGTGATACCATGATTAGTATGATTCAGATCGTTTATAAGGAGCTAGAGATGCCTCTAGTGGTGCATGATGAGGTTGAGGATGTGTTGGATGCTAGTGTGCCTACATGTGATGATGATCAACATCGAGAGACCATAATGCCAAGTGCAAGTGAGTACTTGTTGGTTGCCACCACAAAGGGATATATTACTCAGTAGGATCTACAAGTGGTGGCAATAGGGAGCCCTATGGGAGGTGTTGATGCCATGTGTAGCAAAGAAGCTGAGAGTCCAATGATGGTAGCCAAGGATGAGTTTAGATATGCATTGGGAGTTGATGGTGATGCTTTAGAGTCTTTTGTGGGTGATATTGCATGTTGTGACTAGCCATGTAGCATATATAAAGCCAGTGAAAGGCCAGGCTTAAGGATAATGCATGGTTGATTGTGATCAGCATGTGGGCTAGTTGTATACTCAGGTTGGTTATGTGACATAGCATGGAGATGGTGACATGCCACACATGTTTTTGACACTGGGGATGATGCAAGAACATGAAGTGCTAAAAGTACACTTTATAGTTGTTGACATGTGTTTTTTTTAAGTGTGTTCTAGTTTTGGTTCGATGTGGATAGTGTGTGTGTGTGTGCGTGCATGTGTGTGTACGTGTGTGGGGGAGGGGTGGGGTGGGGATGCTAGATCCTATACATATTCGAGAGATTTTTCATGTGGAGTAGAAATGTTGTTGATGTAAAACAAGTGCCTAGTAGAGCTTGGTGTTGGAATGGATGCCATAGGGATGGTGGTGGTGTTTTGGGGTGGGGCTCGGTGATATAAGCTTTTGAGATGAAGTAGCATAGAGACATGGTGACAGTTTTGGAGGTCTCAAGGATGAGGCTTTTCGACATGGCTCACATTAGTAGGTGGTAATATGGAACATGTGAATAATTAGTTAGAGGTTGGGATGTGCAGGTTTACATTTGGTGTACATAAGTAGTATTTGACTTCTTGTTGATGGAGCTACTAGGTAAGCACCACACACACCTAGCAATTGCCAAGTAAGCACCATACACACCTAGCAACATTTGGGGGAGAAAAAATGTGGCAATTTTTTTAAATGGTATCAGATGGGCATAAGAGGTCTCACATTTCTTGGAATGATAGCATCTTTGTAATGCTCAGATGCAGATGCTACATCCCTAGGAGTTTTTCTATACCTGTTCTGTAGGCAAACTTTGCAAAAGATGGTCGACTATGTAATCCCACACATGTCTACACGAATAAGATTCTTCTTGTGGTGCTTTTTGTCTTTTGACAATTCCCACAAATTATTGCATCCTACTATAGACTTTCATATACAGGCATTGCTTCCAACTCTCTTGCACACTAAGCAATTATTGAAATCAATGTATTGACCTTAATCAACCTGATGCTAATGTCTTTGATGGAGCCCCAATCTTCAATATCATGTAGACATCCAGTTGTATATTTGGTGAACGACCAACTGGCTGAATCTATCTCCCTCACAGCAACGATGGTGCAGATGAAAGCCCATTTGACAACCTAAATCTTATAAAAATATAGCACTATGGAAAGATAAATATCTTATAAAAATATAGCACTATGGAAAGATAAATAGCAAAACAAAGTGTAATAGGCAATGCAATAGATAGAGAATGAAGAGAATTTAAAATTCTGAGATAGGTACAATGTGATGGTGTTGTCCACCCATGCACTCTCAAGTAGAGCTTAGATGGGGATCTAGATAGACTTTGGATGGAGGAAGCACTAAGCATAGAGGGTGAGCTTTGGATACGTTATCTTACGATGACTATATCCATATATAGTGCTACAAGTGGTGTGGTAGATGTGTATATAACAAGGGTGGTTATGTAGCACAGACATGATCACCACCCTTGAAACATAGCCAATCAACCACCATCCACTAATAATGAGCCCATATTGTCAAGCTAGGGACTCTTATCCTTGGACCCCTGCCAAGGGGACCGCTAGCCTCCTTTGGACCTCGCCGGTGTGCTGCCTTGGGTCCGAACAAACGCTTGCATCCCTATCCATCTGCTAACCATCAATGGTCATCATAATGACCCCATTGGTGGGATCTAAACTGGGGTTCCCACCAAAGACACGTACGTGCACTAATGGCTTCATCTCATAATAGGGTCCTTTATAAATGTGTACTAAACATAGATGTGAGATACATACTGAGAGGCGGGCATTGAGTGTATACTAACATCCCCCCTCAATATCTGGCGGAAGACAAACTATGCTCTTTGTCCAACGCCAAGTCGATGAAGATGCTAAGTGAGTTGATCCTTCCCTCACACATATTGATATAGAATCTCAATGTACTTTGTTTGAGCATGAAATACAAGGTTCTTGGTAATAGCCATGCAACTTTGGTTGCCACATTGCAAGATTATAGTTCCACTAATCTAAACTCCCATGTCTACTAAAGTCCTCCTCATGCCTCATCCATGTACACCAATTTAGGAAATTTGAAAGATATTAAAGATTTTAGCACAATTCTAAAATTGAAGTCCCTCGAGGTCCAAACTAAAATTTGAGCCTCTCATTCGTGAAGGCAATGTTCCTTGAGGCCCAAACTTACACGAGCCATTCATAGTCTATGTTATGTGAAGTAAATTCCCTTAGAGGCTTAAACTTGAGTTTGAGCCTCTCATATTTTATCATATGTGAAGCCTATTTCCCATCACTATGAGAGGCTCAAACTAGACTTGGAGCCTTGTGGAGAATTGCCTTCAAATGGATATTGTATGAGTCTCCAGTAATAGTTTTAGCTTCTAAAGACATATCTTCACACAAAATAGACTACAAGAGGCTCAAATTTGACTTTGAGCCTTAAGGATAGTTTTCCTCAAACACAATAGATTAGGTGAGGGCTAAGAACATCATACAATTAAAAGTATCATGTAACAATAATGTATCCACTACATCTCTTTAACAATATCTTTATAATCATGTTCTTTATCCATCCTCATTCTCCAAAAATAGAGAATTTCATAAGGATTTGAAAAAATGACACTTGAATAAATGCCCAAATTTCTAAATTGATTCCGAATCATTGTATTTTTAGAATATATAAATTAGCATTAGAAGCACTTCTAAAATAAACCCAATCTTTGTGAAAAATTAGTCTATCCTGTGATACTATGCCCTTAGAGCCCATTTAAGCTTGTACAATGCCTTCTTTAGTGTGCAAACTTTGCTTTTTGATCTGGGCATCTCAATTGGAGGTTGAGGTACATATAACTCCTCCTTGAGATATCAAAAATGCTGATTTGAAATCCACGTGAAAACTAGCCACTATTTGGCAAGTACCACGCTCATAGTTGCCATGTGAGACATGGGAGAAAAGGTTTCAACAAAGTCAAAACCATCCACCTATGAAAATCCATGTGAAAGGAACCTAGATTTTTATTTTTCAAGTGTGCCATTAGCCTTATAATTAGCTTTATGAATCCATTTGGCACCAATTTCCTTTCTATTTGGTGGTTGGCCAACTAGCTCCTAGGTGTTGTTCTTTATAATGTTATCATACTTAGACTGCATCATGGCTTTCCATTTTGGATGTGCTAAGGCTTTATCCAAGGTGGCTACTTCTTTATTGTTCCCATTGTCTTAACCCATTAAGGCCATGTCAAAAATGAGATCATACACTCTTCTTTGGTCCTCTATTCTCCTTGATCTACGTGGTCCATCCATTGAATATTCTAACATCTTAGGTACAAGATTGTTCTCATCAAATAGCTAGTATGTCCACTTTAAAAGTGGATTTTTGTGTGGTGAAACAACAAGCGAGTGTGATGTGTGAGAGTCTTTGTCCTCTCAAAACTCCTCCTCCTTGAAAGGAAATCTAGCTGGCGGGTTGGGCTCATGGTGGATTATTTCTCCAACTCATGATAAAGTTGATGGACTTGTCTCCTCCACGGCTTCACAAACACCACATCTCGATTGGGGATTATCTTCTTCACCTCTAGATCATAGAATCAATAAGCCTTTGGCTCTTGACTAAATACACTTCTTGCTCTTGGTATCAGGCTTCTTCTTGGATACATCTGGTGTAGCCAAACATTCTGAAATAGGACACTAAAGGTTTCTTACTAGAGTAGGCCTCTTGTGGTGTGATACTCTTGAGTTCCTTTGGGTAGCTTTGATTGAGGATGTAAACTATTGTGCTTACTACTTTAGCCCAGAAGGTGTCTTTAACTCTTTTTCTTTTAGCATACATCGAGCCATATCCATGACGGTCTGATTATGATGTTCTACAACAATGTTTTGCTGAATTGCATGAGCAGTGTGGTGAGTTGGCACACTTGATGCCATTCTCCTTACAGTAGCTATCAAATTTTGTTGAAAGTAATTCTCCTCTTTGATCTATATGAAACTTTTTCACCTTCTTTCATGTCTCATTCTCCACAAGCTTATGCCACTATTTAAACTTGCCAATTTAAACTTGCCAAAAGCCCACATCTTCCTACTGTAATCATCGTTACTAAGAGCATAAAGTGAGAAGATCCCCCTGATATAGTATTAGACATCTTACCATAAAGGAGTCTTTGCTATATTACTACTCTCCTGTGGAAATCCCTTGTGTTGTTTGCTTATCCATCATGCAAGCCTCACATGGTTCCTACAATTTTGAAAATGTAGCATTTCTTTTTTCTACATCTCTTGCAGCATTGCAAATCCGATGTGACTAAATCGTTCATACAAAAGCCTACTCGTGCTCTTATTTGCAGTCATTATAAGGGAACTCACAATTTTTATAGATTGTTATGCCTTACTCCTTTGTCAATATAGTATCACAATAATGTTTTCTTGAATTTTGTTAAAGAATACTTCAAGCCTAGGATCTATCATTACAACAACTAACAATAGATTCCTCTTTATTTAAGTTATATAGAGCATGTTTGATAGGTTCTTCTCTTCACCTGTAGGTTTCCATAAAATCGATGGTTCTAGACCCTCTGGGTGGACATTTAGCATTATTCCCAACAAAGAGATGCTTCCAAAAACTATATCAACCATTTTTACTAGTCATGTGTTGGGATGCTCCACTATTCAAAATCCATGAATCATCAACAACTGGAGCATGAGAAAATGAGAATACATCTTCAATAGCAACCCAAAGTTCAAGCTTGATCTCGATGTTGTTAACTAACTCCTTTCTCTGCCATGAAGACTTTAGGGTGATGTTCTTCTGATTGGTTTGTTTCTTTTCAGCAACAGTCTTTGACAACATGACCCTTCTTGTCACAGCCATAAAAGACTTCAGGGTGATGTTCTTCTCATTGGTTTGTTTCTTTTCAACAGCAGTCTTTGACAACATGACCCTTCTTATCATAGCCATAATAGCTTCCTTGAAACTTCTTCTTCTTCTTGTTAGAGTAGAAGATGCCACACCTTGACCTTTAGAATTGGCCAAAAATGTAGCATCATTGCTATCATCACGGGTCTTCACCACATCTCCTCCTCAAGCAACATAGCACTAAATTCTTCAAATAAAAGAGCTGGTACTCTAATTGCTATAATCAAGCCATTATACGTTTGTGAAAGAATTCGGATGCACCTCCAAGCTAGTTCCTCACTTGTCTTTTTAATCCTCATACTAGCCATTTGATCCCGTAGATTTTTGATCTGTGTGAAAAATGCTTCATTAGCTTTTCCTTTAGCAAACTTCTCAGAATAGATTTTGGATCTCGTACCTACTCCTTAGTATGGTCCATGCCTCCGATGCCTTAGTTTTGTGTTGAATTAGAGTAAGAACATAATTACACAAAGTGAATCAACATTGCACCTCTTCCATGCATGAATAAGTCTAGAATTTGGTGGAAGTAGTGTGTTCACATTGTTGCTGGGGTCCAAGTTCCCACACTGGTACTACATCCGCTCCCAGAATAGTTTCTTGAAGCTCATAAGAGTCTAGAATAGTGCTAGTTTTTACTTTTCAAAGAGTAGTTTGTCCCATCAAGATCATCTTTAATGAAGGCTGGTGGATGAATGCATAGGATTGGTGCAACTGGCAGCATAACAGCTGAGGTAGAATCCATCACTCCTAGTATTCAATGTAAAGAAATACTAAAATTTATGCACTATTTTTGTTAAAAGTACCTAAGCTTTGATACCATATAAGAATATAGCACAACGGAAAGATAGATAGCAAAACACAATGTAATAGGTAGAGAATGAATGGAATTTAAACTCTAAGATAGGTACAATGTGATGGTGCTATCTCTCCATGCACTCTCAAGTAGAGCATAGATGGCAACCTAGACAGAATCTGGATGGAGAAAGTATTAAGTGTAGAGGATGTGGATACTCACAAGCATTAGATACCTTAGCTTGTGATAATCATGTCCATATATAGTGCTAGAAGTGGTGTGGCAATGCGTATATAACATGGGTGGTTATGTGACATAGACACACGACCTTCAAAACACAAGTGGTTACATGGCATAGACACATCGCCCTCAAAACACGACCAATCAACAACCACCCAATAATAATGAACCCATACCATCGGCATGCCAGGGGATCCCGCACTTGGACCCCCCATTCAAGGTGCTATCCTAGGTCCCAGATACTAACGCTTACACCCTCGACCATCGCCTAACCAGCAATGGTTAATAAAACGACCCCATCAGTGTCTAGGTCAGGGTTCCCACCAAACACACATGCACCAATGGCTTCTCATCATAATGGAGGCCTTTACAAATGTGCACCAAACATGATGTGAGATAAATGTTGAGAGATGGTGTTATCGATTATGGAAATTATTGAAATATTTTTGTGGATATTTATTTTTGATTATTTGCCACATGGTCAGTGACTTACCACCAGGTACTAGTCGCACCATATTAGGTAGATAGTCACTGGAATCTTGTGGATGTGTTTTTGATAGCAGATTAGTAGCAAGGCTAGTGTGGGTGGCAAGATGATGGTTACACATTTTTGGTGTGCATATTGGATGCACATTTTGGCATTACTATGTTCATGGTGATATTATATTTCTGTTGACGTTATATTTATCCAACATTTTATGTAGTGGCTTGGTGGCCATCATTATCTTTGTACATAAAATGGTGGCACACATATTTATTATGCATAATTGTTGTAGGGACATATTTATTCAAATGGTTTGTTTACCCTTAGTAGATGGTTCATATTAACTTATGCATGATACTTTGCTAAAGTCAATACCCAAAGATGGTTCACATTACTTCATGCATGAAACTTTTCTAAAGTTTCAGGGCAAGGCCCAAAGTGGAGTGTAAAAGTTACTTTTGGCTCAAAAGATAATAAAAGCAGATATCTAAATACACTTGTTTGAAAGCGTGAGCCATCAAGTAAGTGGGAGGAGATTTTACCCAATGTGTGTGTCATGCATCTTGTCTTCTTTCATGTTCCTGCAAGTTTATTTTTCAATAAGCTATGGTGTTTTGAGAGAGAGGTAGAGTGAGATTTCTCCGTTATTTTATTGAATTTGTGCATTAGGGCTATAACCCTCTTGCAACAGTGGTACCAAAGCCAAGCCCACATCCAGAAGTGTTGCAGCACCAGTCCTTGGTAATCGTGTCACCCGTGCTGGGAAATGGTTTGTTTACCTTTAGTAGATGGTTCATATTAATTCATGCATGACACTTTGCTAAAGTCAAGGCCCAAAGATGGTTCACATTACTTCATGCATGACACTTTCCTAAAGTTCAGGGGGGCAAGACCCAAAGTGGAGTGTAAAAGTCATTATTTTTTTGGCTTATAAATAAAAATAAAAAATATCTAAATACACTTGCTTGAAAGCATGAGAGATGCATAAAGAAAGTGGGGGGAGATTATACTTTATGTGTGTGTTGTGCATCATCAAAGCCCAAAGATGGTTCACATTACTTCATGCATGCCACTTTCCTAAGGTTTAGGGGCAAGGCCCAAAGTGGAGTGTAAAAGTCATTTTTGGCTCACAAAATAATTAAAAAAATATCTAAATACACTTGCTTGAAAACGTGAGCATTAATAAAGTGGGAGGATAAGAAAGTGGGAGGAGATTGTACCCAATGTGTGTGTCATGCATCTTCTCTTCTTTCATGTTCCTAAAAGTTTATTTCTCAATAAGCTATGGTGTTTGAAGAGAGGTAGAGTGAGCTTTTAATTATTTAATTGAATTTGTGCATGAGGACCACAACCCTCTTGCAATAGCGGTACTAAATTTGGGCCCGCATCCAGAAGTGCTACAGCAAGTCATTGGTAATCGTGTCACCCATTGGCGAGTGACGAGCAAAGAACCAGTCCTCGGTAAGTGTGCCACCAGTTGCACAAAGAAGCATATCCTAGAGACACATAGTGCAAACACTAGCCCCCAGCTTGTAGAATTGGGTACACCCGACGGCGGTAGCCAAGTACATCCTAACATAGGGCTTAAGTCCCAAGGCCTTGTAGAGGATCAAGGTCATTAATTGGGGCAAGTGAGTAAAGCCCACATAGTGCAAACGCTAGCCCCAGCTTGTAGAATTGGGTACACCCGACAGTAGCCAAGTACATCCTTAGGGCTTAAGGCCCAAGGCCTTGTAGAGGATCAAGGTCATTAATTGGGGCAAGTGAGTAAAGCCCACAAGCTCTCTCCCTTCTCTTTCACATCTTGGGTACATGCAAATGAAACCAACACACTATAGATACCCCTCTTCCCACTCCCCATGTTTTAGCTTATGGATTTTTCATTTCCTTCTCTCCTCTCCTCATTCACCCTTCCACTTTTTCATAAACCGACCTCCCCCGAAATTTCTCCCCACGTCACAACATATCCACATCACATCTTATCCATTCATATCACATCACATCCATCTATATTCATTCAGATCCACATCACATCCACATATCATCACGTTCACATCTATTTACATTACTTCACATCACGTTCACATCTATTTACATTACTTCACATCCATTTACATCACATCTATTTACATTACTTCACATCCATTTACATCACATCACGTTCACATCTATTTACATTACTTCACATCCATTTACATCTACCCAAGTCCACATCACATCACATCTCATCTATCCACATCATATCTCATCCATTCATATCTAACCAGATCCACATCACATTACATCCATTCACATCTCATTAATTCATATCTAACTAAATCCACATCACATCACATCCATTCACATCCATCACACCCATTCACCTCACATTCACATCTCACCACATCCACTCACATCTCATCACATCTCATCACATCCATCACACCCATTCACATCCCACATTCATTCACATCTCGGCACATCCATCCTCATCTTATCACATCTCATTCACATCCATCCACATCACATCACATCCATTCCATCCACATCTATCCATATCACACCACATTCATTCCATCCACATTACATCACACCTACATCTACATCTATCCTCATCCATCCATTCATTCACATGCACATCTATCACATCACATCTCATTCTCATCCATTTAAATTACATCATATCCTTTCACATCTCATCACATTCACATTACATTACATCACATCTCATCACATTCACATTACATCCACTCACATCTTATCACATCCACCACATCTCCTCACATCACATCTTATCACATCTCCATCACATTCACATCTTATCACATCACATCCACTTTTTGTACCGTTTTCTACTTTCGATACTGATAGGAATTTTCTAAGTTTCTACCAATTGCTTGGCCTAGTTAAAGGTACTTTTTCTCGATCCCATTGAATCTACGTGTATCAAAGTGTTGTTCAAGGTTTAAAAAGAGGGAAAATAAACCTCATCAGAATTGAATAGTAAAAACTCAGAAAGAGCATTTAAGTATTGTATTTTCATTCCTTAATCTTTATTAAAGAGAATTAATTCTAAACTTCCATTTGCTCACTCATTGGATCCTCGATCCTCCTGGGGATTCTAGATTCTCTTTTCTAAATAAGAATTATCCAAGTTTTCTAAATGGATATTTTCATATTGTTTCTCAAATTTCTCAAGTAAAATATATTCAATATTCTTCTTTTCAAGTAAAAGATTCATGGGATTTACAAAAATCAATTCTACCCATATTTCCCAATAAAAACAATAATACTCAAAATTTCACTTTTGATAATACTCAAAATTTCACTTTTGATAAATACTCATAATTTGAATTATGCCAAAAATTCCTCTTTTATAATTTAATTACTTGGATCTCAAATATCATGGGAATTTCTCTTTTTGCATAAAAATAAATTTATGAAAAATTACTCTTTTCTCATAATCAATTAATTATGCATAATTATAAAAAACTTATTTCTCATGAATATGATGAAAATCATTCATAAATTTACCAAAAATTACTCTTTTCTCATAATCAATTAATTATTACAAAAAATTACTCTTTTCTCATAATCAATTAATTATGCATAATTATAAAAAAACTTATTTCTCATGAATATGATGAAAATCATTCTTTTTGCATAGGATGTCCAATCCTAGAATATGATAGAACGTCCTCTTTTAGCATTATGCATAAAAATAAGATATGTATTATTTTTTAAAAATTTTACCATAGCTTCGTTTGCTATTATTGATAATTCTCAATTTTTTCTAAAAGAGTAAAAGCTTGTAATGAAAAAATGACAATAGTTCCTCTTTTATGCTTAAAATCATACTATGAATTTAAATCATAATTTTAACCATAAAATCAAACATAGCTATGATTATCCCACTAGATTAAGCTAATTTCAACATTCCTCTTTCCCTAACTTAGTGTCAGAACATTATGCCCAATAGCTATTAGTATAGGCAGAAAGCATAAAGAAAATGCATTTTTTCTTCCTTTCTTCCCAATGCCAAAGCTGGGGCAATGCTGAAATCTCTGACATTGCATATTGAATTTCAAGATGTGTACTGTACATGTAATAAGGCATCCGATAGTTTGCTGTGTGATAAGGTGCAGCATCAAAAGCTTTATTAGAGGTAGCAGGATTCCCCCTCAATGTCTATGAAGAACTGGATACTTAAATAGTGCAAAAGCCCAATGTCTAAACATCAAATGCATGCTATAACGTCATGAACAAATCATCAAGGCCAATTTTTGTTGAATCTGTTGAATGTCAACTAGTAGAACAGAAGGCTGAATACATGACTGTAACCCAGTTATCACCCTTCAATGCATCAAAAAGAGAAGGTTTCTCCTCATCTAATGTGAAAGCAGCAAGGGCAGAATCAATAAAATAAGATGCATGTCCAAGAGGCAACGCATGTTCAACTTGACATGCTATCATCAGGGAACTCAATGGTTGCATCCTCTTCAATTAATGCATCACCCATGGTAGTAGAGAAATATATGAAAGTGGGGCTACTGACTTGACTGATTATTAGTAGAGGACTAATTCAGAGCCAAAGTGGGCTCATCTAAGTAAGCATAAGCAAAAGGTGTTAGCACTATGAACAACAGTAATGTATAAGCTGTCAAGGTCCACCGAATGCCAATACATTATAAAAATAACTTGTTTCAATGGTCAAGCTTACAAGGTGGAATCAGCGAGTCGGACTGGGCTGATTTAGTAAACATGGAAATGTAAAAGAGATGTGTAATTCTTGACAAATTGATGTAAAGAAACCCTAAATTATACATAGTGACAAGGCAACCAAGCTAAGGACAATGTAACAGTCTGACTCCATTAGCAGCACAACCAAGAGGTCAAGTACACAAGTGACCACAGAAATCACCATCAGTAATACACATCATGTGTTTACCCTCAAATGCAAAAGCCGTCGAGGTAATTTTGCTAACAACTATTATAGAGCATAATCAACTAGGATAGATCATCACCAAGATCAATGTCAGGCATAACACTAACTGACAATCCTAATTTAGAGTATGGATCATCTCCAGGATCAATATCCAGCATAGTAACATCGTGCATTTTACATAAGATGAACCAACAAACTGACAATCATGCATGTGACAAGTATTCCCCCCTTCGATCGGTCAGCAATGTTAGGAGCTTGTCTCGGAGCTACATAGGTGGCAACTCTTGAACCATAAACTAACACAAACCAACAATCTACAAGTTAGGAGCTACAAGTGGAATCTACGGTCGTAGAATCTATAGGTTTCTACTAAATTGGAGTCAATAGGTCAAAGGTTGACGTGGGATTAATAGGTCAACATGTCAAAATTTGATGTGGCATTTGCAAGTTGGAAGCTGACATAGCATCAACAGGACAAAAGTTGATGTGGAATCAATAGGTTGGAGACTAATTTGGAATCAGCAGGTCAAAACTTGAAGGCAAAACCGTCAAGTTAGAATTAGCTGACTGATGGATGCGGAACTAGTTGATGAATGGACATTGAGCCAACTAACGGATGGAATCTAAATCAGCTAAGGCTAAGCTGATTGACATAGTTGAATGGCTAAACAAGCAAAATTGACAGACATAGAAGTCTAATGCCAAATGGAAAGTTGAATTGGCTGACTAGACTAAATTGATGGACACAGAAGTTCAATGTTAAAAACTGAAAGCCAATAATCAAATAGTAGCAATAACAATAGAAACAACAAAACTTGGCGGATATTGAAATCCAATGCCAAAAGCTTCTGAAAGCTTGAGCTGAGTGTAGTGCTACTGTGTGTACCAAAATGTACGACAGCTGAAATAAAGCTAACTAATGTACAGAGGAGGCAAAAACCCTAGATCTCTGAAAAGTGAAAAGTGTAAGATTTTACCCAAGAGCTATGTGGCGATGAAGATGAAAGGATGTATGATGGAAAAATTGAAGAAGACCACCAATGTACACCTGATTCACTGCTTCAAAAACTAATGGGGTGAGGAGCTATTGGCTCTGTAGCCAAGCTTAGAAACTAGCTCTGATAAACTCAACATATAAACTCAACAAGAGCCACTGCCAACAACAAAAGGAAATGCGTCAAGGCCAATGGGAAGGAAGTGGAGTCAAGAATAGATGTGAATGTTGGCATGCCAACAGTCGAAGAATGCAAATGTAGTCTCAGAAAATAGGACTCTGACAACACTGCTCTCTGATACCAATGTTGGAAGGGAGAAGATGCTTTGCACACTCACATAGATACACATGCACACACAATTTAATAGAGCTCAAAGAAAGAGAGAGAGACTAGAAGTGAAGCTAGAAAGTACTCAATGATAATGATATGAAATGAGTGGAGTACAAGATTACAAATAGAAGCCCTAGCCCTAGCACTGATGTGGCTAACATGCAAGAGTGTGTTCACATTGGGAAAAAACTCTTGCCACCAATAGAGGGTAAAAGTTCACGTGTGTAGGGATGTTCACACATGAGGGACTTCTGGGCTAACAAATGTGAAGCATGAGGCTCCTACACTTCCTCCAACTCCCAACCCAAATATTTTAGGGATTTTTTCCCCAAGGTCTTCTACGTTTATGCTTGATAATCCTAGGGCTAGGGCTTCCAACAAGCTAACCGAGTAAAAGGTTCTTGATGATGATACAACAATAGGAGTTAATTGTGGTTTTGGCAAAAGAAAGGCACTCCCACCACCTGATTTTGATGCATTGGGAACTAATTTTAGGATGGGTTTGCTTGCATCTTCTCTTTTGAGCCATGTTCTTAATTCCTATGATTATGGGTCACTGACTCTAATAAGGGTTGGCATGCTTCTAGAGGGAACTCCTAAAATGAAATCCATGAGTCTTGTGACAATATTGATCTGAGAGTGTGTAGTAATTTTTGGTATAGGGGCCTCAAAAATCACGTTGTCTATGAAAGGTTTACTTACACTTTGTCCCTAGTTGTAAGCTTCTCCTGATCTAGCATCCTCGTTATTGCTTGTGTCATCAATTATTATGGAAGTGTGGCTCATTTGATGGATCTTGGTGCATTGACTCCTTTCTAGAGGAATAGGAAGGTTCTCTAGATTCTCCATCATTCAAAGCACTTTCCTCAAAGGGTGGACTATGTCCACCCTAGAGGAATAGGAAGGTGCTCTAGATTCTCCATCTTTCAAAGCACTTTCCTCAAAAGGTGGACTGTCCTACTAATCTCCTGGACCATGTGTACATAAAAGGAGACTTGGCCCTAGGCCAATTCAGTTTGGGTTTGGTTCCTCACTAGTGACTACAAGATTTTGGCTCATAATATACCAAATTTTATGAAAATTTGGTCTATGTTACACCTAGGAGGAATGGATGTTCATAGTGCATGTCAACATAGTAATGTACATGGAATCTTATGGTATAAGAATATGCATTGGTGTTGAAAATAGGGTTGAAAGAATGCGCGCATGAAAACACGTGCATGCATGCACACACACACACACACACTGAGATGATAGAAAGATAATGAAAACACGTGCACGCATGCATGCACACACACACACACACGCACGCACGCACGCACGCATACACACACACACACACACACAATCACACACACGGAGTGGAGAAGATCAAGGGAGCACACAATGAGATGATAGAAAGATAATGAATGTGTGTTGTACATGAAAACACGCACGCATGCACACACACACACACACACACACACACACACACACACATAATCACACACACAGAGTGGAGAAGATCAAGGGAGCACACAATGAGATGATAGAAAGATAATGAATGTGTGTTGTACATACACACACACAATCACACACACGGAGTGGAGAAGCTCAAGGGAGCACACAATGAGATGATAAAAAGATAATGAATGTGTGTTGTACAAAGATGATAAGCATACCCCAAGATGAGTGTATACTAGCATAGGGGAAAGAACCTCTTATAAAGAGGGAAAAAGTGCCCCAACTGGTCTTGGTGTGTTTACACACATCACTACTAAATATGGCTACAAATCCTCCCTGGAGTGATGATGTGAACAAGGGGTGAGATGGCACTAGAAGTTTAGAGATGTGTGTAAACACACATCTCTACAAATATGGCTATAAATCCTCCCTGGAGTGATGATGTGAACAAGGGGTGAGATGGCACTAGAAGTTTAGAGATGTGCAGGCTCTTTTGATGGTGATAGGGAGCCTAGATTAGTCCCCAAAGGCTCGGGGGGTTTACCTAAAAATATATAAGTATAGCACGTGAGTTCAAATGAAGGGTTTTTTAATTCAAAATTTTAAGGTAAATTTACAAAAGGGGTTTTTTAATCGATTTTATAAAAAAACCCATATGTATATAAAGAAAAAGGGATCATTTTATTCATGAGAAATTCACAAGAAAGGGGTTTTTAAAATACCCCTTGAATGCACATGATACAAAGGGTTTCTTAGTAGTGCACCCCCCAAGCCCAAAGGGAAGTAAGTTTAAAGCTTTGTGAAAAGCTTCAAATTTCTCTCATGGGAGAGCCTTTATGAACAAATCTGCCAAGTTATTTTGTGTTGGCATATAAGCCAAGATGATTTCCCTGCAGAGCATCTCTCCTTGACATAATGATAGTGCACCTCAATGTACTTTGTGCGAGCATGAAAAACTAGATTCCTCACACTACCATAATGCTCTCATTGTTAGTGAAGATGGTAGTGTGGCTAAGGACTCACAATACCCAAATCAACAATAAGGCGCCTGAGCCAAACACACTCAACTATCGCCCTCCTGCACTCAGCTTCACAGCTAGAAGTGGCCATAGTGGGTTGCTTCTTGCTGAGCCATGATATACATGAATCACCAAGATGAAAGCAAAAACCACTCATGGACACGCATGTGTTGTAACATCCAACCTAGTCTAAGTCTATAAATGCATGCAGATATGATTTGCCCCCCTTGGGATAAAATAACCCAAAGTGCTTGGTGCCCTTTAGGTAATGAGACTCGTTTGACAGACTGCCAATGTTTTGTGACTAGGCTATGCAAAAATCTTTTTATGCCTAAGCCAATGTTTTGTGCCTAGGCTATGAGACCACATATTGAATGTCAAGCCTAGTGCCACATAAAAAGATAAGGCATCCAATAGCTTTCTGATACAAGCCAATATCAAAAGGGTCACTTGCATCTTCAAGGCTTAGTAAACTCGGCTCCATAGGTGTAGCCATAGATTTACAGTCTTCAAGATTGAGCCTCTTCAATAATGCATCTATGTATTTCCTCTGTAATAATGCATTTGTGTATTTCCTCTATAGCATAACAATGCCATCAATATGCTGCCAAAACACAATGCCCAAATAATAGTGCAATGGTCCAAGATCTGACATCTCAAAAGACTTCTCTAAATTAGCTACTATAAAAGCTAAAATATGATCATCATTAGGGCCTGTGAGTAGCATGTCATCAACATGCCATGTCATCACCAAATTTGGGGACTTCTTGAATATGCAAAATTTCCCATCATGTTATATATCATTGGAAAGGTTAAGATTAGATTCCAAATGTCCAAACTCTGCTCACTTCTAAGTTGAGTTGTAAACATTTCACCATGATCCCATCTTTGTAGAGAAAGAATGTGTAGTAGCATTCCTTAAAGGGCCCAATTTTAGTCCAAATTTTCCCTAATGAGCATGACGTGCATCAACATGAGATGCCTAATGAGAACTTGCAGGTGTTCTGCTAGGCAATAGAGTGGCCAATTCACTATCATGTAGTGTTTACACCAACCATTTTGGCATACTTTTTGACTTTTGAATTTCCCTTCTGTCCTCACCTCAATTGCATCATCCACATTTGCCTTATCAATAGAATGATCTGTGGGTTGAAAAACATGCTGATTTGTAACCTATGTGGGCTGATGTTTTGGCATCCTTTGAGTACCCAAATCCTACATTGAACAATGAAAGGAGAGTGTCAAATATGTCCTACAGAGACAGACATTTTGATGTTTTTTATATGAAAGCGAGGGCTAAATTGCATCTTCTATGAATACAACATCTCTACTCACAAGAATCTGCTTTGGTAGTAGGATGATAGAGATGGTAACCTTTACTTTCTAAGCTGTACTTAAAAAAATACATTTAACAACTTTATTGTCAAGCTTACTACAAATTGCATAAGTACATAAGAAAGATAACCAAAAATGCATAAGTGCTTGCGCCACAAGGGACTTTCTGCCATTCCAAGCTTAAAAATGTGTAATTGTATGTAGGAAACTTTTTCAAAACATATGTTGCACACAAGACTACTTCTTGCCAGAAACCGTGAGGTAACTCCTGACTTTTGACCATACAACATGCCATCTCCACAAGAGACCTATTTTTGCATTCAGCTACACCATTTTTTTAAATAGTATAGGGCACAATACATCGGTGTTTTATCCTATGATTACCCATGTATGCATGAAACTCCTTAGACATATACTCCCCCTCTCAATCAGTACTAGGGTACCAATCTTATATGTACAAGCATTTTCAACCATAGCAACAAAGTGCCTGAAGCACATAAAAACCTCTGATTTGTTTTTCAATGGATATACCTAGGTATGTTTGGAATAATAATCAATGCATGTGATAAAATAGAGGTAGCTCCCAATAGATGGTGTCATCATTGGAGCACATACACCACTATTTATGTAGAAGCTACAATTTTTAGACAGCTTTAACTAAACCATCTTTGGGAAATGATGCCTGCTGCATTTTTCCAAGAATACAACCCTTATAAATATGTTTGATAGGGGCTTCAAGATGTGGCAACTCTGGCACCATGTCATGTTTATGCAAACACAACAGACGGTCAAAGTTCAAGCAACCAAAGCATGCATACCATAACTTAGCATTACCCATTGCCTTTATGGCAAAAACTGTACATACAACATGCCTTTGTATTTCATATGCATCTAGCCTGTAAAGGTCGTGAGACAAAGTACCAAAAGTAACATTTGTATTATCATCTATGATCATGTGAACAATACATCTATCATCCACAAGCTAAACCACTAAGCCAGCCTTAGTAATGGTAGAGATAGGTAATAAGTTTTTCTTTATCCATGGTACATATAATACATTTGAAAATGTGATGTTGTTCCACCATTTATAGTAGTGAGAACATCTTTACCAACTCCTTTTACATGATATGAGGAGTTGTTTGCACATATAATAGTGTTTTCCTACGAAGAAGATTCAAGTGATCAGAATAAATTGTGATAAGTAATGTGCTTACTAGCACCACTATCAAAATTCCAAACATGTACATCTGTTATAACACCCATGCATACATCCTTATGAGAAGGGTCAAAATTGTACTCCACAATGAAAGCCCAATCATCATGTGTAGTTTGTAGATTCTTTGTTTTTTGCATTAGATGCTAACGCATCAGCTATACCTAAGTCCTTCTTTTTCTCCTTCTCCAGTCATTTCCTATACTCGTATATAGTGACCAGGTTTCCTGCAATAGTTGCATTTACCCTTTTTCTTTGGCTTGTCGCCTTCCTTCTACAAGCTTTCCTGATGACTCTAATTTTGACTTGTAACTATCTTGAGGAAAGGATTTACCTTTGCCTCTTTGTTGGCTGGTAGGCAAAAGCCCGATCTCTTATATGCATGACAGACCTATTTTTCCTGGATTACTCTTGTTATAAGAGCACAAAAACCAACTCATCAAACTTCAAGGCATTTGGATTGTATTTCATAATGAGTCTGATAGAGGTAGAATCAAAACCTTGATGCGATTCCAACAATGCATTCAAGATAGTAGGCACCAATTAACTATCAAGATATACTTCATCAACACTAGCCAACTTTTTCTTAAAATCCTTGATTTTCATAAGGAAAATTTCCATGGAGTCACCCTCGTCCATACGCTCTAACTCTAATTGCTTGCATAGATAAGCAACATGTGATTTATTAAGTACTTGGTATAATGACACAAGTGCATCCCACACATGTTTAGCAGTCTTGCATGACCAAATGTGAGGAATAGATAAGCAACACATGCTTCATTACGTACTTGGTATAATGATGTAAGTGCATCCCACTTAAGTGATACTCCTCTTGGACTAATAAAGCAAGCAATGCATGTGCCTACGTATCTCTTCCATCTAAATTTGTGTGTTTCTATGTAGGAGGTATGCTATTCTATGGTAATATGCACCATGTGAAACGGAGTCTGTGTCTACAGATGTGCCTTTTGCATCATGTTCATCAAAGGAACCAGGAGGTTTCTACCACAACCACCACAACATTCCATAACCCTTTGGCTACCAATACATGTTGCATCATATACCCAAGCAAGTAATGCTTTGATGCAACCAAGGTGGCTACTTACACAAGGCCACTGACAATGGAGACCTATAAGGTATATAAAGAAAGAAATACAGAGTAAAGTGAGTAGAAATTTTTCTCATAAGATTGTTAATCCCATTTGGATTAACACCATGATCTCCTCGATTGAGGACATTAATAAGTGTCATGTAAAGGCACTATAAAGGTTGTAAATTATGAGACATTGGCCACCCAAGGCCTAGTTAGTAAGTTTTGGGTGCCCAAGTGTGAATAAGGGTCAATTGTATACAAGGTATTTTCTCATAAGGAAAGGACATAAACCCCTTTGTGCTATTGAGATCTCTTCCCTTATACTTGTGAGAGAGTGAGGAGTGAGAGCATTCTAGCATTGTGCCTCTTTCATGCTTGTGTGTTTATGCTTGTATGAGATAGTGAGAGAGAGTGTGATTGGCCTATGTGATGGTGTGAGAAACCCCACGGTGACAGAGTGTGGAGGTGGAACTTAGAGTTTGGAGCATACATGCGAGCTTGGAGGCTTAAAGAGACATGAGTTAGAAGCATTGGTAAGTACCCCACAACGGTTGTGTTTCATTGCTCACCCATTAGGTGAATGTGTAGAGTTCCCTCTTGGAGGTGTGGTTAAGCATAACATTTTTGGCGCCGCTGCTAGGGAAACACCTCTGTTTCTTCCATACTCTTTGAGCTTTAGCTCTCATTAAATAGTATTCACTGTTGCCTTTGCATTTTGGTAATGCATTGTGTGGAAAATGGAAGGACAAGGTGTGTGTGGTTGAGAAATAAATTATAGTTTTGATAGTGTGAATGTTGTGGAAAGTAGTTTAGGAAAGGATTCATTGGTTACTCTTGATAAGTTTGATGTTAGCACCACACAAAAAAAACACCAATGTGAAGAAGCAAGTTGTGTGTTGTTTTCTTCTTTTTTCAAAAATTCAACAAAAGCAAAAACACAAGGGACCATTGATTGAGCCAGGAACTTGCATTTAGTTCCCTAGCATTGGCACAATCTAATTTTTATCAATTGGATAAGTATTATGCACCCAAGACTACAAATTGCCGACGCGGAAAACTTCACGTGAAAGTGCAGGAACTTGCATTTCATTCCCTAGCATTGGCACAATCTAATTTTCATCAATAGGATAAGTATTATGCACCCAATTGGATAAGTATTATGCACTCGATTGGATAAGTATTATGCATCCAAGACTACAAATTGCCTACGTGAAAAACTTCACGTGAAAGTGCAAGAAGTTGTTCACGACATGAACCATTTTCCTGCAATTTCACATCGCGACTCGCTCACAAAATTAGTGCCGACATTTTTGCCAAAAATCATAGGATTACATTCCAAAAATAGAAACCCTTATCCTCACACCTCTAACATGATTCAGTTTGCCAAAAATTGGATCACGTGAAAGTGCAGTAGACTTTCACGACGTGAACCATTTTCGAAGTAGTTCAGAGCGTGTGAAAGATCCCTGCCCCCTTCGCGCAACGAATTCCGAGGGTTCTAGCAGTGGAAGTAGCACTTCTTGCACAGGGCAGAACCTCTCACTCGGGGCCTCGCCCACCACGGATATCCCGACAAGAGACTAATACCTTGGCTCTTCCAAAATTGAACCAAGAAAAACTTTTCTTGCCCAGCAGACATAGGCGATTCCTCTAGGATATTTTTATTCTAACGTAGTCAAGAGCCTTAACTAACCAAATTGATCTGACCGAGCCCATAAGTCACATGGTCAAATCAAGGAAAAGACTTTCACTTGGATCATAGAGTCCAACGCTTTTTTTCTCATCAAGAGGCACAGTCGGGATTTACTTCAATTATCGTAGCTTAACAAAATCGAGTCTCATTTTAGGGATCCATCAGTCAAGCCTAACCCCAATCCAATCCCATGGGTTAGCCAACCACCCAACCACTGTAGTGATAGGATCCATTTAGAAATTTGGTTATGTTTTGTCTCGGGTACTAGGGAAAAGAGTTCCCAAGCCCCCTAGCCATCGACGTTTCAAGAAAACTTCAAGATAGTCACACCACTTACACCCCCAATATGAAATTGCATGTTTCACAGATTCAGCTATCTTCAAAACAATCTTTTTATGAAACCATAATATTACTGATCATAGTCCTCCAAAATATCCAACTTGAATTCTAATTTCCAATCATTCCTTCATCAGTGTACCTATGGCATCATTGGCAACCAGAACGCTTCACCACTGTTCACTCAAGGGCCTTTTCAATAGTTCCTAGCTCATAGTACCCAAGAATATAATCACATAAGAAAATCCAAATGGATTCTCCGTTGAAGATCAGCAAGATCAACCAACAGATCCACCACTGTTCACTCAAGGGCCTTTTCAATAGTTCCTAGCTCATAGTACCCGGGAATATAATCACAAAAGAAAATCCAAATGGATTCTCCGTTGAAGATCAGCAAGATCAACCAACAGATCCATATAAAAGAGCCATGGACTCATCCGTTTAGGACCAGCAAGGCCAATCAACCAGATCCATGGACTCATTCGTTTAGGACCAGCAAGGCCAATCAACCAGATCCATGCCCGAGTTCAGAAAACAACTCTAACCCCTTGTTCCAGTTTTCTTCCTCGACGCATGCATGGGTATCTTCGATGACCCAGAGCCCGAGCACCGTATGGTTAGCACCCTCTAGGCTCCTTCGTAGGTTACCTAGCACTTCACTCATAGGGTGCTTGCTTGGCCCCTCATCCACCGTACCAGAAGCTCACCATTTAAATCGAACCAAGACTGGTCAAGACCTCAGTCAACGACCTTGCTACGTGAGACGTCCCTCTGTTGACTCTTTGTCAGCTGTTGTAACTTTATCACTTATGCCTCCACGACCTCATTCACAAGATGGTCAAAATGCTTCCCCAGCATTCTTGAGATAAAACAATCATTTGAAAACAGGTCATAAATACAGTTTCCACATTGTTCCACATCGTTTCTCATTATTCCACATGAAACATCCCTGCCCCCTCCGCGAAACAAAATTGGGGGTGCTAGCAGCAGAAGTAGCACTTCTTGCACGCAGGGGCAGAGCCTCTCACACGGGGCCTCGCCCACCACGGATATCCGGACAAGAGACTAATCCCTCAGTTCTTCCAAAAACCGAACCTAGAAAAACTTCCCTCATGCCCAGAAAGCACGGGCGATTCCTCGAGGATATTTTTATTCTAACGTAGTCAAGAGCCTTATCTAGCCAAACTGATCCGACCGAACCCGTAAGTCACATGATCAAATCAAGGAAGAGACTTGCACTTGGATTATAGAGACCAACTCTTTTTTCCTCATTGAGAGGCACAGCCATTGATTCTTTTCCATAGAACAAAGACTATCCGGGATTTACTTCATCTATCGTACCATAACAGAATTGAGTCATATTTTAGGGATCCATTAGTCCAACCTCAGTCCCATGGGTTAGCCAACCACCCAGCCACTGTAATGATAGGATACATTTAGGAATTTGGTTATGTTTTGCCTCGGGTACTAGGGAAAAGAGTTCCCAAGCCCCCTAGCCGACGCTTCAAGAAAACTTCAAGATAGTCACACCACTTACACACCCAATATGAAATTTTCTATTTCACAGATTCAGCTATTTTTAAAACAATCTTTTAATAAAACCATAGTATCATTGATCATAATCCTCCAAAATATCCAGGTTGAATTCTAATTTCCAATCATTCCTTCATCGGTGTACCTATGGCATCATTGGCAACCAAAACGCTCACCACCTGTCTACTCATGGGCCTTTTCGATAGTTCCTAGCTCATAGTACTCGGAAATATATTCACTTATAAAAATCCATATGGACTCTCCATTGAAGATCAGCAAGATCAACCACAACAAATCCATAAAAAAGAGCCACGGACTCATCCGTTAAGGACTATCAACCAGATCTATGCCCGAGTTCAGAAAACAACTCTAACTTCTTGTTCCATTTTCTTTCTCGACACACATGTGGGTATCTTCGGTGACCTAGAGCCCGAGCACCATATGGTCAGCACCCTCTAGGCTCTTTCGCAGTCACTTAGCGCTTCACTCATAGGCCGCTTCCTTGGTCCCTCATCCACCGACTGGAAGCTCACCATCTAAATCAAACCGAGGCTGGTCAAGACCTCAATCGAGACCTTGCTACGTGAGATATCTTCCATTGACTCTGCGTCAGTGCTGCAACTTTATCACTTAGGTCTCCATGACCTCATTCACAAGAAGATGGTCAAAATGCTTTCCTAGCATTCTTGATATAAAACAGTCATTTAAAAACAAGTCATATATACAGTTTCTAACGAACTCTCATCTTTCCACATTGTTCCACATCATTTCTCATTATTCCACATTCTTCTACATCAATTCACATTTCTTAATCCACATCTAATCATATGTATTCCCATATTACATCATCCATTCTCATCTAGTCACATCTAGTCACATCATATTACATCATCCATTCTCATCTAGTCACATCATATTACATCATCCATTCTCATCTAGTCATATCTAGTCATATCATATTACATCTCATCACATCTATCCTCATCACATCTCATCGATCCATTCACATTTACCCATATCCATATCACATCACATCACATCCATTCACATTGCATCTCATCCATTCACATCTATCTCGATTCACATCACATCCATTCACATCACATCTCATCCATTCACATCTATACCGATTCACATCTCATCCATTCACATATATCCTGATTCACATCACATCCATTTCACATCACATCACATCCATTCACATCACATCACATCTCATCCATTCACATCTATTTACATCACATCACATGTCATCCATTCACATTTCATCGTATCCATTCACATCCATCTCATTCATTACATCCACATCACATCACATACATCCCATCCACATTACATTATATCCACATCTCATTCTCATCCATTTACATCACATCACATCCTTTCACATATCATCACATCACATTCTTTCACATATCATCACATCTCAATCTCATCTCATCACATTCACATCCACATCCATTTACATCACATCACATCCCATCCACATCTCTTCACATCCACATCCACATCCATTTACATCACATCACATCCCATCCACATCTCTTCACATCTACATCCATTTACATCACATCCAATCCCATCCACATCTCTTCACATCCACCTCCATTTACATCACACTCATTGTATCACATCCACTCACATCTTATCACATCACATCACATCCCATCCACATCTCTTCACATCCACCTCCATTTACATCACACTCTCATCTTATCACATCTTATCACATCCACTCACATCTTATCACAATCTTATCACATTCACTCACATCTTATCACATCCATTCACATCTTATTCACATCGTAATCACATTTAGTAACTTTTTCTACTTCGATATCGATGATGGGATTTTTTTAAATTTTTGCCAATTGCTTGGCCTAGTTAAAGGTACTTTTTTCTCGATGGATATTTTCGTATTCTTTCTCAAATTTCTCAAGTGAAATATATTCAATATTCTTCTTTTGAGTAAAAGATTCATGGGATTTACAAAAATCAATTCTACCCATATTTCCTAATAAAATTAATAATGCTCAAAATTTCACTTTTGATAAATACTCATAATTTGAATTATGCTAAAAATTCCTCTTTTTCCATTTAATTTCTTGGATCTCAAATATCATGGGAATTCCTCTTTTTGCATTTAAATGATTGAATTCCAAATGTCATGGGAATTCCTCTTTTATCATCATAAAATAAATTTATCTAAAATTTCTCTTTTCTTTAATAAAAATATCCATTATTTCAAATATGCCAAGAATTCCACTTTTACCATTTAAATGATTTTATATTTTATTATAATAGAGACCATTTACAAAGACTATTTACATTCAATTACAAAAGGGAGTAACAAAATGTACTAATGTCATGGGGGTGTATTGGTTGAATGAGGTATTGAGCTTCTTTTTAAGCATGTTCATTTTGTGTACTCACAATATTACACACTTAGATTATTCTCGCAATTATTATCTTGATTATCATCTTGATTGTTGAACACATTGTAGTAGCTATCATCGAGTCTCAATGTATTCTTGTTGTTGTACAAAACATGGAGACCCCAAAAGAAATGAACTTTTTTGAAGAAAACTTGTGTAGTTATTTGTCTGAAATGGACAATGTAGCGAGATATTTGCCTTGTTGCTCATATTGATCTAGCATGGCTAGCAGTCCAACGTCAATCACTTTATCTCTTCACTTTAGATCTAGCACTTGTCTATTATAGAGCTAAAAAGGATTTCTTGATCCATGACACATCCATTCTAGATCCTATTCCACCACTTGGACATTATAGAGCTAGACTTCAGTGGATGCAAGCTCCACCAAACGATAGATCTAGACTCAAAATTTTAGTCGTATTGTATGACTTCCAAAGGTTTAGGTCTACCACAAAGTCAATATTAGATAAAATGGGAAAAATCCCTCAAAATGGGAATGTATTTAAAAATTTTATTTTGGCCATAACTTGAACATGCAAACTCCAAATTTGTCGGACAAAGTAGATCTAGATTCTACTTTTCAAGCTCTTTCCAATGACATGTCACATGAATATGTTTTGACAAACTTTTGGATGAGTTTACCATACCCCCACTTTTCATGGGAATGGGATTTTTCTCGCTTTATCTAATATTGACTTCACACATGGATACTAGCTCCTCCATGTGGTAAGGCCAAAATTCCATGAAGAGACCATGGCTGCTACCTCCACCACATGGTGGAGCTAGAGCTCAATAAGATACCACATGGTGGAGCTAGCTAGCTCCATGAAATTATACAGCTAGACTTCAATGGATGGTAGCTCCACCACATGGTAGATATAGACATAGAATGCTAGCTCTACCACGTGGAGCAACAACGCATTGAAAGAACCAAGATCTACCATTTGTTCAATCTAGACCCCCAAGTAAAAACATTGATACAAGAGATTGTACATTGAGAGTCCCCTTAGAGTAGGATGCACTCTCCAATTTTAAGACTGCACTGTAATGAACAAAGTGTTGCCATATATATATAGGCAGTGATGTGTGTGAACACACTTAGGACCGCCGGGGCACTTTTTCCCTCTTTAGGAGGTTTTTTTCTCCCGGCTTGTATATACGCCCATCCTTCTAGGGCTAACTTATCTTTGTACATTGACACAATCTAATACACTTTGTGTTGTGTGCATTTTTGCTTCTTCTTCTCCAAGCTTTGTGTGCTTTCCTGCAACCCTAATTCCAACAATTGGTATCAGAGCAGGCATCGGCTCCCAGGGCTACACCGTCAGCACCCTTCGACTCACGTTCTCCGATTGAGGTGAGTTTTCACGAGCGCTTGCAGGTCCCGGTGAATTTGCATCTGAGGTCGTTTCGGGCTCCGTTTTTGCATTTCAAGTTCTGCACAGGTGTTTTCGTCATTTTCTGCAGAAATTTCGACAGTGCAGTTTTCTGCAAAACAGGCATACGTACTCTATTGTGGACCGTGCTACATAGCACGAGTTGTTTTCTATTCAGTCTTTGCTTCATTACAGGCAGCTTTTGCATCAGTTTCAGTCAGTGGCCATGGCTGATAACAGCAATGATGTATTTCGCATGTTGTCTGCTGAAGACAAACTGGATGGAGACAGCAACTACCCACTTTGGGCATACATGATGCAGCATGTTTTGGTTGCAAAAGGAGTGTGGAACATTGTGCAGGGTATGGATGTACGTCCAGGTTCTGTGGATGTAGGATCTGTTGAGGATGTTGCAGGTTCTAGCAGCTCTACTGTTGGTGCTGTTTTACCCACTGCTGAACAAGCTCGTTGGGATGGTAAAGATGCACAGGCTCATGCCTTGATTGCACTTTCTGTCAAACGTAACATCACCCCACATATTCGTTCAGCTAAAACAGCAAAACAGGCTTGGGATATTCTAGCTGGTTTGTATGCAGGTCGTAACGAGGCAAAAATCGCTTACCTGCGTAAAGAGCTAGAATTGAAGATTATGCAAGAAGATGATGACATGAATGTTTTTCTTGCTGAGATTAAAGATCTCAAAGAACAGTTGATTTCTGCAGGTGAGATTATTCCTGATCATTCTCTTATGCAGACTGTTCTTGATGCTTTACCTGAGACATATCAAACTTTTGCTTCCACATGGAGACTTCTTAATGAGGACAGACCTGATGTTGTCAAGTATGATACTTTAGTCAACAAGCTCTTGCAAGAAGCGCAGTCCAGGCAAAACAGGGCCAGGCAGCGTGTAGTTGATCAAGCATTTATTGCTGCCCAGCAGAGAAGAAGTGGTAAGGCAGCCCCTTCCACTGTTTCTTCTCCTATTAGTAGGTCTGCAACTTCTTCTCCTTCCACAGGTAGTAACAATAAGTCTGAGAAGGCTCTTGATAAAGGCAAGAAAAAGACCAGGTGCAACTATTGTAAGGCAAATGATCATGTCATTAAGAATTGCCCTAAGCTAAAGGCTAAAGAGGCAAAGAAGAAATAGTCAAATGCAGCCACAATAGCGGATGCTTCTACAAATGCAGATTCTGCAAATGTTGTGCAGGATACAGAATGGAGTTTAGCGTGTATTGCCAGTATGACCCATCTGTACATGATGCATGTTTGGCAGTTTCTGTTGACTCTCATGTTTGGTATTTTGACAGTGGTGCTACAAAGCACATTACCTCGCATCGTGATATGTTCACTTCTCTTGAGGCTGTCCCTAATGGGAATACTGTCACATGTGCCAATAATGCTTCTTACCCAGTGAAGGGCGTTGGTAAAATTATGCTTACTGCTGCAAATGGCAGCGCTTTCACACTTTCAGATGCTTTGTATGTGCCAGGGATAAAGAAGAATCTATTGTCTGTCTCTGCGCTTGCTAGACTTGGATTTGTAGTCAAATTTGTGGATGACAGATGTACTGTTCATGATTTGACTTTTGGTGATACGATTATTGCATCTGGAACCTTGTTTCGTGGGCTGTATAGGCTCAATTCTTATGACAAGTGTGTGGAAGATTCAGCAAATGCAGTTTCTGATGAAAAGGCAGTTTCAGATGCAAAACTATGGCATGCTCGTTTTGGTCATCTGAACTTTGCTAGTTTGCTGCGTTTGCAGAAATTTGATATGGTTGCTTCATTGCCCCCTCTTGAGGCACCATTGAAACATGTTTGTGAAGGCTGTATTTTGGGCAAAATGCAACGTTTTGTGTTTCCAAAGGATGGTTCTGTGCGGGCCACTCGCAAATTGCAGCTTGTACATAGTGATGTATGTGGGCCTATGCAAACTCCGTCATTTGGTAAACACTTGTACTTCGTGACTTTCATTGATGATTACTCAAGGCATGCATGGGTATATCCACTGAAGGCAAAGTCCGAAGTGTTATTGTGCTTCAAACAGTTTTTTCCTATGGTTGAAAATGTATCCAATTGTACTGTGGGCACCCTCCGTACTGATCGAGGGAGGGAGTACATGTCTAAAGAGTTTGATGCATTTCTGGCTAGTCGTGGGATAAAACACCAATGTACAGTGCCATATACCCCTCAGCAAAATGGTGTTGCTGAGAGGAAAAACAGGTCACTTATGGAGATGGCACGATGTATGGTCAAAAGCCAAGCTTTGCCACATGCGTTTTGGCTTGAGGCTGTCATGTGTGCTGCATATGTACTCAACAGGTGTCCCACTAAGGCCTTGCAGTCTATTACTCCATATGAAGCTTGGCATGGCAGGAAGCCTTCTATTGGTCACTTGCGTGTCTTTGGTTGCTTGGCCTATGCTTTAGTGCCTGTGCAACAACGCAGAAAATTGGATGATAAGGCTGTCAAATGCATTTTTGTTGGTTACAGTGCTGAAAGCAAAGGTTACAGATTGTATCATCCACAGTCAAAGCGTATCTTGATTAGTCGAGATGTTATTTTTGTAGAAGATGCTGTGCAGCCTTTGTTATCATGTACCAAAGAGACAGGTGTGAGCTCACGGGATGTATTTGATACATTGTTGCCTCTGTTTACAGGTGGGAATTCAAATGTAAGTCCTAATGAGGCAAATATTCAGCCTATGCAGATTTCAAACGACATCATAGATCAGCCTATTTCTGATGCAGATTTACAAGATGTAATTCATGAGGATAGGGCTGAAAATGAGCAGGCTAGAGGTATGCCTAAATGGCTGGTGCAAACCTTGCGTGATAGTAAGATTGATGCACCTATGCCTAGTCGTACTCATTCAGGTTTTCAGCATGCCTCTTATGCATCAGATTGTTATGCTTTGGCTGTGTCTAGTATGTGTGAAGAGGAAGAACCTCTTTCATTTGATGAGGCACAAAATTCAGAAAATTGGTTGGCTGCAATGCAAAGTGAATATGATGCTATAATGAAGAATGGTACATGGTCTTTGTGTGATTTGCCTATTGGTAAAAAGGCCATTGGATGTAAGTGGGTTTTTAAGTTGAAACGAAAGCCAGATGGCAGTGTTGATCGCTATAAGGCTAGACTTGTTGCAAAGGGTTATGCTCAAGAAAAGGGCATTGATTTTGATGAGACCTTTGCTCCCACTTGTCGTATGACTACCATTCGTAGCATTTGTGCATTGGCAGCTCATAATGGTTGGAATGTACATCAGCTGGACATAAAGACTGCGTTCTTAAATGGAGATTTGCATGAGGAGGTGTATGTATCGCAGCCTCGTGGTTTTGTTCAAAGAGGGCAGGAAAACAAAGTGTGCAGGTTAAAAAAGGCTTTATATGGTTTAAAGCAAGCTCCACGAGCTTGGTATGAAAAAATACATGCATATTTGACTGCACATGGGTTTCAGAATAGTCCAACAGAAAGCACTTTGTATGTTAAACGTGTGGATGGTGTACATCTAATCATTGCTCTCTATGTCGATGACATGCTGCTCACAAGACCAAATGAGAGTCATATTGCTGATTTTAAGGCTGATTTGAATGCCTATTTTGAGATGTCAGATTTGGGGCATTTGCATCATTATTTGGGGATACAATTTAAGCAGTGTGATGGAGGTATTGCTTTGTGTCAGACAAAGTATATTGAGACATTGTTGCAGAGATTTGGCCTTGAAGACTGCAAGCCTATTGCTACTCCAATGGAGACAGGTTTGAAGCTGAGTCTTCATGATGCTGGAGATCACTTTGATGTCACACTCTATCAGACAGCTGTTGGTTGCCTCATTTATGTATGCATTACGAGGCCGGACATTCAGTTTGCAGTCTCACAGGTGAGCAGGTTTATGCATAGCCCAGGGTCTCAGCATTGGAAGGTAGTTAAACGCATCTTTCGCTACTTGAGTGGCACCATACATCTTGGGTTGTTTTATCCCAAGGGGGGATCGTTGCCGCCAGATTTACATGCTTTTTCGGACTCAGATTGGGCTGGTTGCTATGACACAAGAGTGTCCACAAGTGGTTTTTGTTTCATGCTCGGTAGCTCATGCATATCTTGGTTGAGCAAGAAGCAACCTACTGTGGCCACTTCTAGTTGTGAAGCTGAGTACAGGGCAGCTTTCACAGCTACGGTTGAGTGTGTGTGGCTCAGACGGCTTATGGCTGACTTGGGTGTTAGACAGGAGTCTGCCACCTCTATCTTCACTGACAATCAGAGTGCATTGGCAGTTGCGAGAAACCCAGTTTTTCATGCTCGCACAAAGCACATTGAGGTGCATTATCACTATGTCAGGGAGAGACTCTCAGCAGGAGAGATCAGCTTGGCCTATGTGCCAACACAGGACAACCTCGCCGATCTTTTCACAAAGGCGCTTCCTCGTGAGAAGTTCGAAGCTTTCCGCAAAGCTTTGGGCTTGCTTCCCTTTGTGGACTGATCTACTTCGGGCATGGCACTCCCCTATACATGAGTGCCAGCTCTCGTTCACACCATCACTCCCAGGGGGATTTGTTGCCATATATATATAGGCAGTGATGTGTGTGAACACACTTAGGACCACCGGGGCACTTTTTCCCTCTTTAGGAGGTTTTTTCCCCCGGCTTGTATATACGCCCATCCTTCTAGGGCTAACTTATCTTTGTACATTGACACAATCTAATACACTTTGTGTTGTGTGCATTTTTGCTTCTTCTTCTCCAAGCTTTGTGTGCTTTCCTGCAACCCTAATTCCAACACAAAGACTAAATAATTTGAAACAAGAATTTATAATTTGACATGGTGAAAGTTTCCTTATATGCACAACTACTACAAATTAACATTACTAAAGATAGAAAGAGTCTCCTTGCAGTAGGATGACCTTTGTCAAAATGATAGTTAAAAGTATTCACCTACTCTTACTAAAAAAATAATAATTTGCAAAGTTTGACCAAAAGATAAAAGGATAAAAGAAGTCCCCTTAGAGAAGGATGCACACCATTTATGACTCAATTATAATAAGACATTGTAAAGGAACATGAATTTATTGCTTGTGCTAGAATTTGTTCAATGCTTTGCAAAGGCAAACATTTGAACAGTATGCTCCATAAGAGGCTTGATTACAATATCATATTTCAATATATGGCTTTTTATTACATTAAAAAAGGCCAAATTACTTGCATCCTCTACATTTGATTATATTAGGGACAAACAAAATGAGCTTCATGGTGGTGTATTACTTTCATGATGCCTCCTCTTGTTGCTTTGCTTGATTTTCACTCTCTGCTTGCCTCTCTGCCGCCTCAGCTTCAGCCTCCTCTCGTTGCTTTCTTTGAATTTCAAGTTGTTCGTGCCTCTCTGCCTTAGCATCAGCCTCCTGCCTGTTGCTTCCACACCTCTGCCTTTTTCCTATTCTCTACTTCCACACCTCTGCCTTTTTCCTATTCTCTACTTCCAATTTCTCTTCTTCAAGCCATTTCTTCATCACATCATCTGAGAATTGGTTAGGTTTTTCTTCAAAGGCATTATCCCATGTATACTCTTGCCGATCTTCATTCTAAAAACAACCAATTTCTTAAATCTTCTATCAAGAAACTATTCCTTTCCTTGGAAGGTTGATGGTATAATTCTGGGACTATTAACCAGGTTCCTCTCTCATTCTTAAACACCTTATAGTAGCTATCATCAATTATCAATGTATTTTTCTTGTTGTACAAAGGATGGAGACCCCAAAAGGTCTCAAGCTTTTTAAAGAAAACTTGTCTATTCTACACAACCCATGTGGATTTTGAACAATTCTCTTGTGAGAGAACACCTGCAAACTTGGGCTTTTGTTGTGGAAATACTGTGTCAATTATTCCAGAGAGCTTAGTTCTCCTACATGCACTCCAAATAAAAACATAAAAGAATTGAATACACCAATCTAAGAACTCATGTGCATCCTTGTGACATAGGACATAACGATATTGGTTAATTAGGTATTTTACCAACTCGTTGCTATGAGGAGGATCCTTCTCATCATATTGGGTTTCGACAACATGGCACAATAAACCATTAAGGTTTAGAATAATAGCCCTCCTATCATCCTCTTTGCGTAGGGGTACGCATATTGAGTCTGACGAATACCATGTCAGTATGATAACCCCCTCAGAGGGATGCACAAAGTGCAACCTTGCATCAATTTCCCGTAGACGGTCAAGACGGCGCTGAACCAATTGTCTTTGTACACACTGGATTTTCTTGGACATGTGACGTACTAATGCTCTGTGTGGCAAAGAAGTCGCCTCTGCCAATTAGAATCAATCACATGACCTGGAAAAAAATGAGCATGCTTAATGATAAAGGTGGGCATGTGGGGGAAGGCATGTTACAACTACTCTTATGAAAAGATAGATTTTAAACAATTACAAAACAAATGTGACTATGCACGCTAACATTAAACTATATACTGTTCTAAAATGTTGACTTTAGTTGCATTACAAAATGACCCAAGATGCAAAGACTCTTTCCATTTGATTCTAAAAAGACATGACAAAATGTGCTAGCACAGGTATCAGAATGTGGTGAAATTAGAATGCATTGATCTAGATCAACCACGTGGTAGAGCTAGAATGCACTGTTCTAGCTCAACCATGTGGTAGGGCTAGAATATTTTTAAATCTAGTTCTACCATGTGATAGAGCTATGTGATAGAGCTATATCAAAGTATTCTAGCTTGATCCCATGGCAAAATTAGAAATAATATTTGAAGTTCAGCTCTAGCACATGGTAGAGCTATATCAAAATATTTTAGCTAGACCCCATGGTAGAACTAGAATGGTTTGAAGTTCAACTCAACCATGTGGTGACATGGAAGAGCTAGAATGCATTGATCTAGTTCTACCAGATGGTAGAGCTAGAACGCTTTCAAGTCTAGCTCTACCATGTCGTGGAGCTAGAATGCTTTGAAGTCTAGCTCTACCATGAGGTGGAGCTAGAAGGCATTGATCTAGCTCTACCATAGTCCAAATATGTAGGAATTAAAATCATAAGACAAAGATCAAGCTTCCATACATTTTCAAATTAGGAGGCCCCTTATAGTAGTAGTGCACTCCAACATTTATAAAATTATTTGAAGAGTAATACATTTGCCACTACTTTAAAAACTAGACAAAATTTCTTGTCAATTCATGATTACAAAAAGATAAAATTCCTCCAAAAAAAATACAATCCTTGTGACAAATGGCTTCTTTAAGTGAATACTCCTTGGAACAATATCCTTGAAATAAATCTACAAGAAACCATCATAAATTAAGTTTTTTCATTGTGAATACACAATTGTTGTATAAAATCATGTATTTAGTTATAATTATCATTTATGTTGGGTAGTACCTTAGTTATTTCTATCCTGTTGGAGAAGATTGTACTCATTTAACACCTTGTTTATGAAAGCCCTTGCATTGGCTGCCTTCAACTGCGTTGTGGTAGAACCCAATTTTCTAGCTAGAGAAATCACTTGTGGTCCCCTCATGCTAGCAATACTGACTCGTTCTTTTGCCATAATTTCTATTATCTCTTCTCTTTTGTTTTCATATTGTCTCGCTAATACCTCTTGATTGTCGACATACTTTTGTATAATCTCTGATAGTGGTAGCCTATCAGTGTAGATTGTCTTCTGTGACCAATTTAATTTGTGCTTTCTCCACAAATCTACCACACCTCTGTATTCATTTTCATTGGATACTGGAGGTTGTCCAATGATCTCACGCACATCTTCACTCTCATCAAGCTGCAATAAGTAAGGGAGCAGCTCATCAATGAGAATATTATCGACCATCTTTTCTTCATCAAACTTTGTAGGATATATACAATTATTATCAAAAGAAGCACATCCCTTGTATGGAGAGTCATCAATAAGAACCGTTTTACGAGCATCACAATCAAAACATGAAGCAATTTTTGACAATGGCTTGAACATTGCCTGAACTGTTGGATTATCAGGTCTAGCTATTTTACCACTTTTATCCTTCTCGCAAGCCTCTTGAGCCCAAACTACACAAAAAGGCAATATCTCTCCTGCTCTGTCTTGTAATATTCTCAATATTTGAAGAACATTACTCTCTGTCTCGTCGCTGTTGACCAGATCCCAACATTAATATTTTTTAATAAAATCTTCAAGAATATCGTTTTGAATCCATTTGAATAGGTTCATGTATTGAAGATGGTTGTTGTTGACAACGTTTCAATAGTAGACCATTCAAGTCCAACACAATTGTCAACACTGATTTCTTGGAGATAGCAGTGTCAGTACTTCTTGGTACTTCTTCTTTGGGCTGGAAACTCTCACCCATCATTAGGAACTCAATGGAGTCTTCTTGGACCCTTTTATTTGGCAGTTTAAGGGAGTCAAACCTTTTCTCTTAATTTGAAACATTTTCTAATTTGAAGCTTCAAAACGGCTACTTTATTTGAATTTGAATTTTGGGAGAAAAATGGAATTTAAAATCTAGCGGATAAAACCATATCATGTAACATATCTATGGAAAGCTCTTGATGCGTAGATCACGGATCTGTAATCTCCGCTCAAATCGGAGCTTGTATGTAGAAGTTATGGAGGTCCGAAAATTGTAAAATTGCCCCCCCCCCTTTTTGGGGGAAAAAGTGCACCCTTTGACCACTCTTACACCTCTCTTACAAACCCATGGTTTTTGCTTACATGGCGGGCTCCTATTTGTCAAAAAGTTAAACGTTTCCATAACCTTATGGCAAATTAAAGGGCCCAAAAAGACTCCATTGAGTTCCTAATGTGCTTCATTTGTTGGAGACTTAGGTACCCCAATTTCATTGTCAAACCTTCTAGATGGATATCACTGAATGTCTGGGAGAAGCTCTCATCCACAGTTTGATTGTGGCATTCCGTAGCTACTTCACTTGGTGCTACTATCTCAATTTCTGGATTTAAAAGAAAAAAAAGTAACATTGTCTCAACAATATTTCAAACTAAAAGAATTTACAATTGTAACACTCACTCTTAACACATGTTTATTGGTGTAATCTAAAAGGAAATCATGTTTGGATACCAATTATCAATTCTACTTGCTCACTCTAGAATTGGAGGGTTTAAAATGGATTTCCAAATACACCCATTATTCTAGCTCTACCATTTGTTGGTAGAGCTAGTTTGCAAAGGGAGCTCTTGTTGTGGAAGTAGGCCTTGAGATCCACCCTTGAGCTCCAAGAGTAGGTGGAGGTGAGAAACACAAAACCACTCAGCTATATGGTAAAGCTAAAATTTTAGATGTTTTAGATTTTCCATATGGTAGAGCTAGAATTTATAAGTCTTGCTTTACCACGTGGTTGAGTTGGGGATCAAGATAGCTTCTTTATGGGTGGAGCCAGTAGACTTCCATAGGTTCTAGGTCTAGACTTCAATGGGTTCTAGCTCATCGCACGTGACAAGAACCAAGGAGCTAGAATTGCATTTGAACTAGCTCTACCATCATGTGGTGGAGCTAGAAATGCATTGGCCTAGCTCTACCATATGGTAGAGCTAGACTTAAATGGATGCTCTACAAAAACTATCTTTGGGGGGGTGCATTGGCCTAGCTCCACCACTTTGAAGAGGTAGCTAGACTTTAATGGATTCTTGGTCCACCACTTTGAAGAGGTAGCTAGCTCCACCAAATTGTAGACCTATTAAAAGCTAGATCTACCACAGGGTAGGATTGAAGTAAATGAGAGGATCTCTAGCTCTATCATCTTAGATTTATAAGCAAGATTTTCAGATTCACCAACTGGCCATTGTGCGACCACTAAGTAGGCTTTCCAAATTCACCAATTGGTTATGTAAAAAGTGAATTTGTCAATGAACATGTTAGGATCCATAACTTGGTGATTCTAGATTCCAAAGCCCAATTTGGAGAGAGCTACAAAAATAATAAAAGCATTGTATAAAATCAAAAGAACTAAATACTGCTAAAAAATGAACCAAGGATATAACAAGTCAAAACATCACCAAATCAAAGTATTGAAGATACAAGGAAAGCCCATTAAGAAGTTACATACTTAACATCTTCATTATCTATATCAAGAAATCCAATATCCAATATTGTCGCTTGTGTACTTGGATCAAGAACATCTGCTAGTCTTTGAAAGGCATCTCCCTTGCTGAAAAACGCTAAGGATGTGAAGAACTACAACCACATTTTCTTTCCATGGTCGATACTTTATTTCAAAATCAAATTCCTGTAGGGTTTGCATCCATCTCCTTTGACGCATGTTGATATCCCTTTGGGTGAAGATCCACTTCAGACTTTGATGATCTGTCCTCTTCATCAAGGTGAACCTTTGTCCTAAAAGATAATGTCTCCACAACTTCAGAGCATACACTACTGAGAGTAATTCCAAGTCATGGACGACATAATTCCTCTCATGTGTTCTGAGTTTTTGGGATTCATAGGCCACTGCATGACCTTCTTGCATCAAAGCACCGCCTAAGGCAAACCCACTGGCATCAGTAACTACCTCAAAGAGTTTGGTAAAATCTAGCAATTTAAGGACAGGGTTGGTTACTAAGGCTATCTTTAGCTTGTCAAAGGCACTCTGACACATTGCAGTCCACTGAAAAAGTGTACTCTTCTTGAGAAGGTTATTAAGGGGGATGCTATCTGAGCATACCTAGGTATAAAGATCCTATACCATCTAATTAACCCTAGGAATCCTCTAACTTCCTTTACTGACTTGGGTTCTGGCCATTCTATGACTGCTTGGATCTTTGTGGGGTCAGGAGAAATCCCATCCTTTGACACTACGAATCCCAAGTATTCAACCTGGTCAACAGAGAAAGAACATTTGCTCTTCTTTGTTGCAAAGAGTTGGTGTTTCCTTAGGATTTCCAGGACCTTGCGCACATGATCTTCATGGTCTACAACATTCTTTGAGTATACCAAGATATTATCAAAGAAGACAAGAACAAAATCATCCAAGTATTCTCTAAGAATATCTTGCATAAGATGATTAAATGTTGCCAGGGCATTAGTCAAAATTCAAACGACATGACTACGAACTCATAATGCCCATAGCGACTATTGAATGCTATCTTTGGGATGTCCTGCTGCTTGATTCTGATGAGGTAGTACCCGGATTTGAGATCTATCTTTGTGAACATTTGGGTCCCACTTAACTGATCCAGAAGCTCATCAATCCTAGGAATAGGATACTTATTCTTAATTGTTAAAATTGATTCAGTCCTCTGTAGTCAATACTACAGAGTCTTAACATTCCACCTTTCTTCTTTTGAAAGAGAATGTGTAAGATTCCTCCCCAGCCCCTCAAGATGTCCATTTTCTTCCCCTGTAATCAATCCCCTTTTCAGAATAATAAAAGATCTTGTTTCTACCTGTTTTGGCCTAGAGAGAGAAAATATTCTAGAGAGAGATAACTCAGTTTCTAGATATCTTTGGATGGAAAAATATCCTTTCTTATTAAACTAAATTTCCTTGAAATAGAAATTCAAAAAGAACTTTCCAATGTGCAATTGAAATTAATTGAAAATAAGTAAAAAGGACCTTATCTTGAGGGTCCAGATTTTTTTAAAATTTTGGATTAAGGTTCCTATGGACCAATAAGATTAATCCAAATGTAGGGGAGGAGATAAATTGAAGAATAAAAGAAAATCCCCCAAAAATGAGTAAATACTCACATAAGATGAAGAGTTGATCAAGGACAAGGTTTATTAGTTTAAAAAAAAGAGATATTTAGAGGAAATGATGCATTTTTGACACCTCAATTTGGGGAATACCCCTCATGAAGGGGGCGCCTATTTCACATGTGTGTATGAGTTTTAAACTCACAAATAATGAGATATTTTCATCTCTCCTATTTCAACTAGATCCAGAAAGTAAGCTAAACTGACCTAAAAAAGGTCAAAAAGTGACCGAACTGATATAGAAAATTCTAGAATCAGTTTGCTTGGATAGAGGCTCACTTTTTCCTATAAATAGAAGCCTCCCCCTTTGTAAAATCTTAATGGTGTTTATACACTACTACTCTGCTTTTGTGTCCTAAGCCATTTAACATTGAATTTCTTGATAATTCAATTATTTTTTGGCATAATCCTCTCCAAGTGAATTTGGTGGCCACTCTTGCTACAAACAAGAGTAGAACCCTCAATCCCTCAAGCCAAAGGAAAGCTTGCAAGCTCCATGTAAGCTTAATTCTTAATTATGGTGAATTTTTAAATCTATGATTTTCTCAAATTTTATGCTTTGTAAATGTTAAATTAAAATCTGATGCTATGCCTTGATGGAAAGGCCACCCCCTTCTCTTCTTTACAATTCAGCCCTTCTCAGTCCTAGAAAGTTTAATTAAAAGGTTGATTAAACTCTTTTCATTGTTTACTCTCTTGATTTTTAGAAAATGGAGTAGATTAGAGATATTAGAATTCAAATTGGATTAATTCAAGTCATAAATTGAATGATAAAATTGAGAAATGGTCAGCCATACAAAGGAGGTTATGGCAAAAAAAAATTTAAATTTTGTGGAACTAAAGTTTATCATTAGGTTATTCGAAAAGAGTAAATCCCTCCGTTTGTGCATTCCAAAAGATTTATTTATATTTCAAATTATCATTCTCATTAAAATTGAATTTATACATAGAAAGATGCATAAAAGAATTATTTTTATTTCAAAAGTGTCATCCTCATTAAAATTAAATTTATGCATAAAAGATTTATTTTTATTTCAAAAGTTTTATTCTCATTAAAATTGAATTTATCATAGAAAGATGCATGAAAGATTTATTTTTATTTCAAAAGAGTTATTCTCATTAAAATTAAATTTATGCATAAGATGCATAAAGGATTTAATTTTATTTTAAAAGTGTTATTTTTCTTAAAATTGAATTATGCATAAATAGATGCGTAAAGAATATTTATATTAAAAATTTTAATCCTCTTAAATTATATGTTTAAATTCTGTGAATAGAAGTGATGAGAATATGAGGTGAATAGATGTGATGAGATAAGATGTGAATCAGCAGATGATGATTGAATGGATGGATGGATTGTGAACAGAGATGATGTGAATTAGATAGATGCAAATGGATGGATGTGATGTGAATTAGATAGATGCGAATGGATGGATGTGATGTGAATTAGATAGATGCGAATGGATGGATGGATGTGAATTAGATAAATGCGAATGGATTGATGGATGTGATGTGAATTAGATAGATGTGAATGAATGGATGGATGGGTGTGATGTGAATAGAGGTGATGAGATGAGAGGTAAATAGATGTGATGTGAATTAGATAGATGTGAATGAATGGATGGATGGGTGTGATGTGAATAGAGGTGATGAGATGAGAGGTAAATAGATGTGATGTGAATTAGACAGATGTGAATGGATGGATGGATTTGATGTGAATAGAGGTGATGAGATGTGAGGTGAATAGATGTGAGATGTGATGTGAATCAGATAGATGGGAAAGAATGAATGGATGGATGTGATGTGAATAGAGATGATGAGAATGTGAGGTGAATAGAGATGATGAGAATGGATGGATGTGATGTGAATAGAGATGATGAGAATGTGAGGTGAATAGATGTGATGAGATGTGATGTGAATCAGATAGATGGGAATGAATGGATGGATGTGATGTGAATAGAGGTGATGAGATGTGAGGGGAATAGATGTGATAAGATGTGATGTGAATAATATGAATAAATGGATGAGATGTGATGTCATGTGAATCAGAATGTAAATGAAAGATATGAGATGTGAGTGAATGTGTATGTGAAGAATGGATGTGAATGAGTATGTGAAAGAATGGATAAGGATGTGTATGTGAAGAATGGATGTGAATGTGTATGAGAAGAATGGATGTGAATGAGTATGTGAAAGAATGGATGTGGATGTATGTGAAGAATGGATATAGATGTGTATGTGAAAGAATGTGATGTGATGTAAAGAGATGAGATGTGACATGAATATATGTGGATGTGAAGTGATAGATATGAATGTATGGATAGATGCGAGTAGTCGTACATGTGAACGATTGGATGGATGTGGATGAATGAGATGAAATGTGTATGAATGAGATATGATGTGGATAGAAGTGATGTGATATAATCGTGATGAGAATGAATTTGATCGATATGAATGAAAGAGAATGTGATGGATATGAATGAGTGTGATGTGATGGGATGTGAATCGGGATAGATGTGAATGAATGAGATGTGAGGTAAAATGAATGAGATGTGGTCTGAATGGATGAGATGTGAATGAATGTGATGTGATGAGATGTGGATATATGGGTAGATGCGAGTGGATGAGATCTGATGATAAATTGAGGAAAGATGTGATGAGATGAAAATGGTGTGATTGGATGAGAATAGGAATACTTATGAAATGGTTGTGGAATTAATTAATGTGGTTTGATGTTGTGGAGCAATGTGGAAAGACGAGAGTTCGTTATAGAAACTGTATTTTTGAACTATTTTTAAATGACTGTTTTATGTCAAGAATGCTAGAGAAGCATTTTGACCGTCTTGTGAATGAGGTTGTGGAGACCTAATCTGATAAAGTTGCAACAGCTGACGGAGAGTCATTGGAGGACGTCTCGCATAGCAAGGTTGGCCGAGGTCTTCACCAGCCTCGGTTCAATTAAAATGGTGCACTTCCAGTAGGGTGGATGAGGGACCAAGGAAGCAACCTATGAGTGAAGTGCTAGGTCACCTGCAAAGGATCCTAGAGGGTGTTGACCATATGATGCTTGGACTCTGGGTCACCGACGATACCCACACATGCGTCGTGGAAGATATTGGAACAAGGAGTAAGAGTTGTTTTCTGAATTCGAGCATGGATCTGGTTGATTGACCTTGCTAGTCCTCAACGGATGAGTCCATGGTTCTTTTATATGGATCTGTTGGTTGACCTTGCTGATCTTGAAGGAAGATTCCATTTTGATATGTGAATATTGCCGAGTACTATGAGCTGGGAACCATCGAAAAGACCCCTGAGTGGATAGGTGGTGAGCGTTCTGGTTGCTAATGATACCATAGGTACACTGAGGAAGGAATGATTGGAAATCAAAATTCAACCAAAACTTTTTGGAGGATTATGATCAGTAACTATGATTTCATTAAATGATTGTTTTTAAAGACAGCTGAATCTGTGAAAAAGGCAATTTCATATTGGGTGTGTAAGTGGTGTGACTAGTTTTAAGTTTGCATGAATATCCGGCTAGGGGGCCTGGGAACTCTTTTCCCTGGTACCCGAGACAAAACCTAACCAAATTTCTAATTGGATTCCCATCACTACAGTGGTTGGGAGGTTGGCTAACCCATGGGATTGGATAGGGACTGATGGATCCCTAAATTGAGACTCAATTCTGTTATGGTACGCTAGATGAAGTAAATCCCGGACAAAAATTATTCTATGGAAAAGAATCAATGGCTATGCCTCTCAATGAGGAAAAATGCGTTGGTCTCTATGATCCAAGTGCAATCTTTCCTTGATATGACTATGGGACTTACGGGTTGGGTTAGATCAATTCAGTTAGTTAAGGTTTTTGACTTACGGGTTGGGTTAGATCAATTCAGTTAGTTAAGGTTTTTGACTACGTTAGAGAAAAATTTATTCTGGAGTAATCACCTAAGCTTTCCGAGCAAGGGAAGTTTTTTCAGGTTCAAAATCGATGGATTAGTCTCTTGTCCAGATATCTGTGGGCGAGGCCTCGAGTGTGGGACCCTGCCTCGCACAAGAAGTGCTACTTCCATTGCTAGCACCCCTAAATTCGTTATGCGATGGGGACAGTGATCTTATAGAATGGGCGCACCCCAAGGTGAGACATTGGGTCTGATGAATCCTTGCTCTAACAGTTGTCTTAATTGTTCCTTAAGTTCTATGGCTTCAAGGACTGGCATTTTGTATGCACGTTGGGCTACTGGTGGCTAATCTCCAAGGGGTTAATTCGATCTCATGATCTACTTCACGAGATGGAGGCATCTCAGTCAGCTCTTCAGGAAACATATCTGCATACTCACTTAGCCACTCTGGTTCTTTAGCCTTGCATTTTATGTCTACTAGATTCATTTTATGTCTACTAGATTCATTTTAATGACATACACAACTTTCCTCTTTCTGAGCCCTTTTAATAATTTTGGAAACCTTGACTAATTGTAGCACTAGGGATCCAAAAATTCCAATTCCTTGAACTTTATTCTCGTGCCTGATTCTTTTGGAGCCAATCCATTCCAAGGATTCCATCATATAATCCCAGGGGTAGGACTCTGAATTGGCACTCTGTTACGTTCCCATCTAGGCTAAACTGAATAAGGTCAATCTCAAGGTGAGTGAAAAGAATCTTCCCACCATTGGATAATTCCACTTGCATAGGTTTCCCTGATTTTTGATTTAGGACTAATTTACGCAGACATCCTCGGGAAATAAAAGAATGAGTACTGACAAAATCAATCAAAAGCTTAAATTGCTTACCCTTGTACTCTCTGCGGGTGTCTGGAGGACTGAGAATTGATGGTTATTCCCCTTATGCTCTATTGCTACATAGATCTTTCATTTCTCTTCCTCTACTTCCTCAGCTATGGTGACTGCTTTGGCTGTTGCAATCTGAGGTGGAACTCTCTCTCTTTGGTTATTCCAATTCTAGGAGGGAGTTCGGAGACTGCTTTGCATGGAGGTTGCAGGCTGAGCTAGCACTCTTCTTGGGTTACCCTGATTCTAGCACGGTGGGGGACCCAGATTGGACTGAAATGAAGGAGTCAGTCTCTAAACTTTGGGACCCTGGCTTCCTTGGCCCACCAAAGGAGATGGGAAATCCTTGAGTTGGTGCCCAAATCCCTGACATCCGAAGCATTTGTTTTCGCTTTGAAGCTCTTCCCTTTGTATTCTAGAGAGAGCTAGAGTTCCTGCGGAGAATACACTTTGGGGGAAAGTTCTTCCTTCATTTCTGAAACTTTCCACTGTCCACATTTTGGTTAGGACCTTGGTGTCTCTTTGAAGGTGGAAAGTTGGAAGAACTTCCCGGTGTGTGAAATCTTTTAAAGGATGAGGGAGGTAGCCTTGGCAGACTTTCACGATGAAGGCTTTGGCAAAGTCCTTCGCCATTCTGATAGCATCTGCCACATGGACACTGGCTTGGCATTCTTGTCCAGTGGGTCCAAGGGTTCATTCATTCCCCAAACGAACCTGACTATGAGTTGCTCTTCATCTAGAGGTGGTAAATATTTGAGTAGAAGAGCAAAGGCCTGGTGATATTCTTCGATGGTTTTGCTCCCTTGCTTTAGCTCTAAGAATTCGTTCATTTTGGTTTCCAAAAATCTAGGGGGACAAAATCTCTTCCTCAAATAGGTTTTAAGGTTGTTCCAAGACTGAGTATTCCTATCTAGACGGTTGGTGTCACAATGGTTCCTCCATGCTACCTTGGCTGTTTCCACTATTTTTAGCCTGGCAAGAGCCATTTCGCTTTGCTCATTGTAGCCTGTGACATCAAAATATTCTTCCATAGCTTCCACCCATTTCTCCACAGCCTCGCCCAAGTTCTCCCCTTCTCCTTTGAAGGGTCCTGGCTGAGCTCTATGAAGAGCCTTGCGAACGTCGGGGTCAAGCTCGTCATCTTCAGAGAGAGGGTCTAGATGACGACCACGGTTTCCTCGTCTCATGATTTTGTCAAAAATGATATATTATTAAATTTTTATTTTGATATCATCCACGAGATCCTAAGACTTAAGGGATTTGGAAAACAATTTCTTAAACAAGATAAATGATCTTATTGGAGATCTATGACATATGTCCCCGGTAACAGATTTTTGTCAAAAATGATATATTATTAAATTTTTATTTTGATATCATCTACGTGATCCTAAGACTTAAGGGATTTGAAAAATAATTTCTTAAACAAGATAAATGATCTTATTGGAGATCTATGACATATGTCCGATAACAGATTTTTCTTTATCAGTTTGTCCATAAACAATCACTTATACAACAGGGAATTTTTCTCCAAAAAACATTTCTTTATTTTTATAAAAGTTGCAATATGTACATAGAGCAGCTCGCGGCTCCAAAAATCAAAATCTCCTCAGGAGAGATGCATAAGATGGCGGTACAATGGGCCATAGCCATGCCTTGATACAAACGTTCTCTTACTACTGCCAAGGGAGCTATTATCTTCTCCTCAGGAATAAAGTGACAAAGGAGTCTGTAAACTTGGCATGAAAGTCTGGAATTTCGAGGCGTTGAATGATATAGAATAACACCATGTACCACTTTCAACTTCATCAGAATCATGGCGGCCAATGAGAGGTTCTGCCTCAGCATTGCACGACGCTGGTCACAAAAGGCATGGACATACTGCCCTGCAAACCACTTATACTATCGTCTCTCCGCTGGGTCAAGAAAATATAAATCCTCAAAATGGCATGTGAGTCTGACTCGGCTTGTTCGAGTTGCAGAGTGGAAGAGATGAGATGCTTGAAGGCGAACACAGTCATGTGTTGTGATTGGGTGAGGTCGAGAACACCAGATAAGTATGGAACTTCCATCTAAAAAAATAATTTCTTTGATTAAAAATTCTTTATTAATGAGACTTGCGGAACAAAAATACATTATGAAAAAATATTTTTTCTGAGTTTTTTTTAACTATCAATTTCTAATAAGAATTTGTTTATCCTTATTAGCTTTCAACAAAGCTCTGATACCAACTGTGGGATCCCTGCCCCCCCTATGGTGCCTTGTGTCGGCGGCGGCGAAAGCGGTGTCGACCTCTCGCGCGGGGCGGGGATCCACACTCAGGGCCTCACCCATTGACGTCCGAGATGAGAGACTAACCCGGGCAGTCCCTCCGAGACTGGGCCCGAAAGACTCCCCTCGCCTGGAAGGCACCGATGATTCCACCATGGGAAAAATCTTCTAACGGGAGAATTACTCTAACCAGTGAAAGTCTTAACTAGATAGACAGATCTGACCAAACTTGAAGTCACATAGTCAGATCAAGAAGAGACTTGCACTTGGTCCATGGAATCACCGCTTTTTTTTTTCATTTACGAGGCACAATTGTTGATCCCCTCCCACAGAACAAGGTCTTCTCAGGATTTAAACTAATTAACGTAACTAATCGTATCTAGTTGTTCTCAGGAATCCTCCGATCCAGCCATCCGGGCCATGGGTTAGCCAACCACCCACCGACCACTGTATTGGTGGGGTTCCTTTATAAAGATTTGGTTGTGTTTTTTCCCAGGTACCGAAGGAGAAGAGTTCCCAGGCCCCCTAGCCAGCGATTCATTCAAAAATTAAGGTAGGCATACCACGTACACACCCAATATACAATAATATTCTTTGGACTCTCCATTAAGGTAGGCATACCACGTACACACCCAATATACAATAATATTCTTTGGACTCTCCATTGAAGACCAACCAACGAGATCCAGTATCAAAATTTGGTTCCCAAAAATCTTTCCAAGACCGTATTAGGTATTACGGGAAAAATCCCGCATTATGGGAATTTTGAAATTGAGAGGTTTCATGTATTATGGGAATTTCCCACTTAATGTGGAAAAAGTTATTGTGGAATTTCTTAATATAGAACGGAGGAAGGTAGTGTTGATAATCACCGTTCAAACCAAAAAAGTGGGATTAGTATTTGTGCATAAACATATTTGAAAGGAGTTTGATAATCATGTAGGAAGGTGGTGTTGATAAACACCATTTAATAAGAAAGTGGTATTTGTTTCTTTGCAAGGACTTGCACCAATTGAGTTGTACACTGCACAAAATTTATGAAACAATTGAACAAATAAGATAGAAACATTATTATATCAAAAAGATCTAGGAGGCACAAAGAAAAATTTCATTCAATAAGTGAAAATAAAAAATAAAGAAGATACCAAAGTACATCTCTTTTGGATATTAGAGTTATATTAACCTAAAAATCCACATTGTCAATATTGAATCTACAAATGCTACTCCTCATTGAAGGAACCATCAATATGAGCTTCTCCCTCACAAGCCAAGCCTAAGCATGCTTTTGCTTTACGGGCTTCCTCATTAATTTGTGGCAATATCCCTTCCAACAATTAGCATAAGCTTGAGCATCTGTCAAACCTTTCTTCCTTGCACAAGGTCCCCAATATTGAATCAAGAGTTTCTTGTAATTTGGTGATGTAGGCTCATCATCAATATCCGATTCAGCCATAGCAAGCCAAACTGGATAGATGTTTGTGTCATCTGGGTGCAACATGACAAAGTGTCCTTGCTGAACATGTAGCATAGGGTTAAATGCCTCTTTTATCCCGTGCAGGCCCATAATAATGATCATTATGTTCTTCCATACCTAAGAATCTTTGTGCCTACAATTGTTCAACATTCATATCATCTAATTGATGGGACCCTTCAGATTTTGGCCGAAAATCTATCACGGGCCTATAATATCTTGGCACAAATGAACCATTACTTAGATTCTGCTAAAATTTTATGTAACCCTTCAATCTTGATAGTACTTTTGCATGGATCTTTATATGCTCGGCCATTGGTAGTAGAGGTGGATCTCCTTTTGGTAACCTTGGTTTACCTTCATTGTCTGTCTTCCAAAGACAGATACTTTCACTCCAATTATGAATAGCTATATGTGCCTTAAATTGCATTACCGGTGTGTCTCCTTCCATGAAGAACCTGAATAGAAGTGGTTTGGAGTGACCTATAAGTGCTTCTTGCCCATCACAAATGTAGCCATCACAATATGCCTTGAAGTCAGGGACCTCTGTAAGCAAGAAGGGAGCTGGAGAAGAAGTTGAGCTGGTTCTTAAAGTATCCATCAACAAATGTGGAAAAGTAAAGGTTTGCCCCACTCTTAATTTCTCTGAAAACCTGCTAAACATGGCATCTATATCCTCATGTGTATGTCCGACCATTAGAAATCCCAACTGTATAGTTTTGAAAGCACCCTGTGCAACAAGCAATGACAAATAGGCAAATAAGTACCGATTTTTATTTTCTCCAGCACAATTATCTAGTTGTAGCAACAAGTTTTCTGGCAACTTGTGAGACGAGGAAACCCAATTCATTGTGTCTCCCAGATTTATACATGGTTCAACAATGGGATATTTACCATCACTCATATTGTGGTTGTCTAAAGCTGTCCTTGAATTTAAAGCATGTAGAACAGAAACATTGCTCCTTGGAAGCCCACTTGTTACTAGATCACCAAGAGGATGCTTATCCATCCTCTCTAAGTTATGTAAACAACTTGCGATTGAGCCAATTGTTAGATTGGGATCAGATGGCCATAAACCATTCAAAATAAAGTGTCCATAATGACCTTCTGCATGGCCATGAGTGATCATACCAATCAATGCAATTGGTAAATTATATCCCAAATCCACACCCTTGGGAAGGACCCGTAGTCTGGGAATGGCTGTTTTCTTTTGATCCATCTTGTCATGGATGATGCATACATACTTTTGTGGTTGGGTTTTTCTGAAAATATGTGCCATGCATAGTATAAGCTCCTGCAACTTTGTTGTTGTTTGCATGTGAATATCTCTTTCACTGAGGAGCCTTGCTCTTTCTTCTAGACTAGGTTTGGCTTCTAGTTTTGCCTTGAGACCACTACCTGTAGAAAGCACATCATATACATAATTTGTACGAGACTCTTGAGATTGTTCCCAAAAGTCCTGTCGTATCCTCATTAGTACATCACGATTGATTAGCTGACAACATTTTTTTGCACAATAATCAATGGATGAAATCCTTTGAACTGATTCACGTGACATATAAAAGGCAGAAGCTAGTTGTGGTCTCTGCTTTGGAATCCTGTTTATGAAAGTGTAGCATCTTTTTGCAGAGGTTTGGGCAACATTAACCTCATTAGTTACATCTCCATCATTATCCTCATTACATACATCAGCATGTTTAGCATGCATGCCATTAAGTGGAACATAGCGTTGCAATGGGCTCCCATCCATCATTGTCAGCTATTTAATAGGCCATTTAACTAGGGTGATACTATCCACTTGCGGCATAGTTTGAAATTCATTTGCACTTTCAATAGCCACACCCACACAATCATCACCAAGTTGTTAATAGGCCATTTAACTAGGGTGATACTATCCACTTGCGGCATAGTTTGAAATTCATTTGCACTTTCAATAGCCACACTATCATCACCAAGTTGTTGAAAGTTGACACATTCAAATGGAAACACATATAAGATAGTCCCTTGATTGATAGTCTGCATCATGCTCTCATCCTTTAGAAGAACCATCTCATTCTTCCAAGATTGTCGGATTTGCATGTCAAGTTTTGGAGATTTTATCGGTATTGCATCTACAATTGGAGGTTCCACAGGCTCTTCTTGATCTGCATCACTGCATCTTTCACTCCACTCTCCAAATTCTAGCTCCCTTGTGAAAGGCCTTAAAAGCATTTTTGGCCAACGAACATTACTCCATAATGCATTTTTTAGATAAATGGTATCCATTGTAGGGAATGGTAGTTCCACATCCTTCAAGCATTCCTCCACAAGTAATGACACATTTCCTTGACCAAGCTTTGTTCCACTACAAGTGGAATTTGGATCAATTCTACACATGCAGCCAATACCAACAGAATCATTGTTCAACATCATGTAGACCCTCCCTCCAGATTGAAAATCCATCCTGCACATAATCATGTTGGACTTGTTAAACTAGTAATCAAATGTAGCAAGCATTTGTTTTAGATTGGAACCTACATCAGACTCCACCATGAAGTATAGCTCTACCATGTGGCCGAGCTAGAACTAGTTCTATCATATGGTAGGGATAGAACCCATTGAAGACTATCTCTACTATGTGGTGGAGTTAGACTTTAAAGCATTCTAGCGATACCAATGGTGTCCAGATAGATTATTTTGATATAGCTCTACCACATGGTAGAGCTAGATCAATGAATTCTAGCTCCGTTACATGATATAGCTACATTGATGCATTCTAGCTCCACCACATGATATAGTTACCAGATAGTAGAGCTAGTTCAATATATTCTAGCTCCACCACATGGCAGAGCTAGACCTCTAGGCATTCTAGGTGTACATCGTGGTTTATGGTACAGCTAGATTGATGCATTCTAACTCCGCCACATGGTAGAGCTAGACCTTAAAGTTCTACGATGTGGTCTAGGTAGAATATAGCTCTACCACATGGTAGAGCTAGATCAAATACTTTGAGGTCTAGCTCTACCATGTGGTGGAGCTAGAATTGCATTTAAGGTCTAGCTCTACCATATGGTGGAGCTAGAATGCATCGATCTAACTGTGTACCATGTAGATCAACAAAACCAATTACTCCAAGAAGAGACCTACTTCACATGATAAGAACCAAGGAGCTAGAATTGCATTTGATCTTGCTCTACCACGTGGTAGAGCTGTATTCTACCACGTGGTAGAGCTGTATTCTACCTAGATCACATTGCAACTCATTTGCAAGCCCTACATTGAATTTGGAGCAAAGTTGATGCATTTATGTGAGAGGAAAATCACTGGTTTGAAGCCCTCACAAAAATAGAGAAGTGATGCTCATTGTGGATGAAATTAAAGCCAATTTTTTATAAAAATCACTCAATTGATGGATAGTGTACATGCCTAAGAGTGTTGGGAACTCACCTATGCTCTCAATAGCAACTATAATCTTCTCAAATCACTCCTATAGCAGCAGGCAACATAGGTAGATGTGCAAGAACAGAGCAGTTTTCTCACCATTTTGAAAAGTGGAGGCCAAATTCTACTTGGTTAATTGATTAAATTCAAAACTTTCTTAGCAATTGTGTGATACACATACTTGAGGAGGTTGCTATATGATTGGTTGAAGCAATTATGCATTATGGAGCTGATTATGAGCTGATTAAATAGGCTGTCTACTGTGATTAGTAAAATAGAGGGTGATTAATCGGCTAATTACTCTCTCAACTTAAACAATTGGTCTAATTTCTTTTACATGGAGTTAGTGGACATCAATGCTAAGCTAATGAATGCCTGGTCTCTCAATTTGGATAAGAATCAAAGGAATTAGAGCACTTTTACTACTGGTCTTTTTTGGTTTTACTGGTTTTTCTCAAAACAAAGAAGGGGATTTGATAAATTTGGTATGTATGCACCTTGGTTGGTGTTGATATGCAACATTGAGCTTGTTTAGGTGTCAATCCAAGTTATCCACACTTGATTGAACCACTACATTGCAATTTGAAGCCTTGGAATGCATGCCAAAATAGGGTACTTTGGACTGTATATGCCAGTTCAATTTGAATGCAATTAGTTTGATTTTCTACATCAACAGTGAAGTTCGTTGAGTAATTTGGAGTATCTAGAACACTTATTAGAGTGTGGATGAGCTGAGGAAGGCTCGTTTACATATTTGGATGTGTGCGAAGGTGCATTTGCATCGAGCAAATATGTAAGACAACCCAGTACAGATTGTGGGTGAGAAGCTGGATAGGAAGAGCTTCCAGGCATGGAAGTACAGGATTAAAAGCTTTCTGATAATTATACTTGGGATTTGGTTGCCTTACCACAAGGCAAAAATGTCATTGGTTGCAAATAGGTTTATAAGGTGAAATGCAAATCAAATGGTTCTATTGAGCGCCATAAAGCGCGGTTGGTAGCTAAGGGTTATGCACAAACCCAAGACTTGGACTATGATGAAACATTTAGTCCAGTTGCAAAGATGGGAACAGTGAGAGAAGTCATTGCTATGCAGCAAATGGTTGGAAAAAGCATCAAATGGATGTGAAAAATGCATTTCTAATTGGTGATTTACAAGAGGAAGTTTATATGGCACAGCCAGAAGGATATATACACCCGAGGTATCCCACTCATGTATACAGATTAAAGAAAGCATTGTATGGTTTGAAGCAAGCACCTCGTTCTTGGAGTGAAAAGATAAGCCGATATCTTATCTCCCTTGGATTTCAGGTTTCTTCAGCAGATTCTTCACTCTATGTGAAGAAGATAGATCATGGGATTGTCTTACTTGTCATCTATGTGGATGACTTGATTGTCACAGGAGATCATGCTACAGATGTTATGCATGTCAAGGAGGCATTAAGTGGGCAGTTTGATATGAAAGACTTGGGTGAATTGAGATATTTTCTTGGGATTGAAGTGATCAAAGACCATGCAGGTACATGGTTAGCGCAATGCCAATATGCATTGGATATGTTGGCAAAATATGGGATGACAGGGTGTAAGCCAATGAGTACACCCTTTGAGCAGAATATGAAGCTGCAGGGGCTGATTTTGGTGAAGAGTTGGATGATCCATCTATCTATAGAAAGATGGTTTTGGCAGTCTTATTTACATGACTATCACATGCCCGGATCTCAGTTATGCTGTGGGGCTAGTAAGCCAATTTATGCAAAGCTCCAGAAAACCTCATTTGGATGCAGTGAGATGCATTATGCGCTATGTAAAGACCACTACACATTATGGTCTTCTTTATGAGCATGGTAAAGGCTTGGATGTACATGGCTACATAGACGCAGATTGGGCAGGTAGCTCGTATGACAGGAGGTCTACTAGTGGTTATGCCTTTACATTTGGAAGTGCAGTGGTGAGTTGGAGTAGCAAGAAGCAACCTACTGTTGCTTTATCTAGTATAGAGGTTGAATACAGGGGTGCAGCCATTATAACATGTGAAGGAGTATGGTTAAAGAGCCTCTTGGCTGATTTGGGTGAGTCTATTGATGGCAAGGTTGTCATTCATTATGACAATATGAGCAGCATATAGTTGGCCAAGAATCTAGTTTTTCATGCGCGGACCAAACACATAGAGGTCCACTATCATTTTGTCATGGATGGTACAGTGGATTTGCAATATGTGAAGACTGAAGAGTAGGTGGCCAACACCTTTACAAAGCCACTTAGCAGGGAGAAGTTTGAGTACTTCCGTACTATGTTGGGATTACATGGGATGAGCTTGAGAGTGTTGAGAGCTTTGATAGCCCAAGATCATCTACATCTTCATCTATGGCAGTACATCCTCATGAGCTTGAGAGGGGCTGTTGAGATTCAAGCTCGATGTCAGCTTGTGCCAGTTGCACTATGTGCTGGCATGTTAGGTAGTAACATGTGTGAGACATAAATGATTGCGTCCAGGTGGTCATAGTGTGTGGACATTAGCTAGGGTTAGCAGTGTGTGTTGTAGATTATGGATTATGGCTTTATGCATTGTGTGAGAAGGGAGATGGCTTCCCTCTATGGTTAGGGTTTGCATAATACATTAGGGTTTTCTCCTGTGTGTGTGTCTCCTCTCCCTCTACCTATTTTCATCACAAATCAGCCTTAAAGGCTGAAATTTGATCTATATTGGGTCCCATGAGCAACATGTCATCAACGTACAGAACGATGACAAAAAAATTATCCTTACTCCTCTTCACAGGGTACTCCTCTATTGGACTATTGTAAAAATAATTTACAACCAAGTATGCATGAATCTTCTCTACCATGCTATAGGAGCCTGCTTAAGGCCATAAAGAGCCCTTTTCAACCTACATACTTTAGATTCTTCTCCTTTCACAAAACAAAACTAGGAGGGTGCAATACATACACCTCCTCATGTAAATCACCATTTAAGAATGTAGTCTTAATATCCAACTGATGTACATTCCACCCATGATGTGCTGCCAAAGCAATGAGACACCTAATGGTAGTCCTACGAGATGTGGGTGCAAAGGTCTCATCATAATCAATGCCCTTTTACTGGGCATACCCCTTTACACAACAAGTTTGGCCTTGTAGTGATCAATGCTACCATCTGCGTTGTGCTTGTAAACCCACTTAGTCCCAATGGCCTTCTTGTCATTCTTGAGTATAGAGTTGTACTCATCCTACATAGCATGCATCCAATGATCATCATCCTATGCTTCCTCAAAGGAAACAGGTTCCTCCTCATTCCATAAAGTAGAAATAAGAACATGATCCACATGAGAATAATTTACATGATAAGAACTTGCACGAGTTTTGCTAGGTAAAAGAGCTACCAACTTGCTATCCCTCAATGTCTGCACAAGCCATTTTGGCATACGCCTAGATTCTTCTATGGCTACACTCTCCTCATCCACTACATCCTCAATAATTTCCTTATCAAAAGGTTGATTTGTAGGCTAATTTTGTAAGATTCCTCCCTCCGGCTTTTGAGGTGTGCAGGTGTAAGAACCTCCCCTTCTGATCTTATAAATTATTCCCCTCTCTAAAATAAAAGAAAGATCTTGTTTTGGCCTAGAGAGAGAAAATGTCTAGGAGGGAGATAATTCAAAATTGAGATATTTTTGGATATAAAAATCCTCCTAGTGTCTAAAACGGTTTCCCCTGAAACAGATATTCAAAAAGAAATTTTCAATGTGCAATTGGAATAAATTGAAATCAGGTAAAAAGGACCTTAGCCTAAGGGTCCAGATTTTCTAAATTTTTTGAATTAGGGCTCCTATGGACCAATTAGATTAATCCAAATGTAGGGAGGAGATAAATGGAAGAATAAAAAAAAATCCCCCAAAAATGAGTAAATGCTCACATAAGATGAAGCGTTGACTAAGGACAAGGTTATTAGTTAAAAAAGAAGAGATATTTAGTAGAAATGATGCATTTTTGACACCTCAATGTGGGGAATTCCCCTCATGAAGGAGGCGCCTATTTCACATGTGTGGGGGGTTGAGTTTTAAACTCACAAATAATGAGATATTTTTATCTCTCCTCTCTCCTGCTTCAACTAGATCCAAAAAGTAAGCTAAACTGACCAAAAATGGTCAAAAATTAACCAAACTGATTTGGAAAAATCTAGAATCAGTTTGCTTGGTTAGAGGCTCACTTTTTCCTATAAATGAATCCTCCCCCTTTGTAAATGGTTAATAGTGTTTTATGCACTGTTACTCTACTTCTCTCTAATGCCAAAAACAGTGAATTCATTGATAATTCATTTGTTTTTGATCGTTTCCTCTTCAAAAGAATTGGTGGCCACTCTTGTTGCAAAACAAGAGTAGATCCCTCAAACCATCAAGCCAAAGGAAAGCTCACAAAACTCCTAGTAAGTTAGAAATTCTACTTTTTCTTATTCTATTTTATGGTTTTCTGATTTTTGCTTTCTTTAAAATGAAAATGGATGTTATGCCTTGCTGGAAAGGCTTTCCCCCTTCTCTTCATTATTGTATTCAGCCTTTCTTTATCCTAGATGTGTAATCAAATTGATGGAATTAAACTTTTCATAGTGTTTACTCTTAATAAAGTGAAAATTGATTAGATTAGAATGATTTAAATCATCTTGGTAGTAAATTTTAGAGTGAAAATTTTGAAAAATGTTCAGCCATACAAAGGAGGTTATGGCAAAATTTTCTTAAATTTGGTGAAGTAAGTTTTATCTTTTTATTATTCAAAAAGAGTAATCCCCACCGCTTGTGTATTCTAAAAGTGTTTTTTTATTCTATGCATAGAAAAATGCATATTAGAAATATTTTCATTATAAAAGTGTTATTTTTATTAGAATTAATTTCTATGCATATAGAAAGATGCATATTGGGAATATTTTGATTATAAAAGTGTTACTTTCATCAAAATTGATTTTTATGCATAAATAGATGCATAAAAGAATTTTTTATTATAAAAGTGTTACTTTCATTAAAATTAAATTTATGCATAAATAGATGCATTAAAGAATTTTTTTAATTATAAAAGTGTTACTTTCATCAAATTTTGATTTTATGCATAGAAAGATGCATAAAGAAATTTTTTTTTTCAAAAGAGTTATTCTCATTAATTTTGATTTTATGCATAGAAAGATGCATAAAGAAATTTATTTTTATTTCAAAAGAGTTATTCTCACTAATTTTGATTTTATGCATAGAAAGATGTATAAAGAAATTATTTTTATTTCAAAAGAGTTATTCTCATTAATGTTGATTTTTTGCATAGAAAGATGCATAAAGAAATTTATTTTTATTTCAAAAGAGTTATTCTCATTAATTTTGATTTTATGCATAGAAAGATGCATAAAGAATTTATTTTTATTCCAAAAGTGTTATTCTCATCAAATTTTGATTTTATGCATAGAAATATGCATAAAGAATTTATTTTTATTCCAAAAGTGTTATTCTCATCAAATTTTGATTTTATGCATAGAGAGATGCATAAAGAATATATTTTTAATCCAAAAGTTTTATTCTCATCAAATTTTGATTTTATGCATAGAAAGATGCATAAAGAATTTATTTTTAATCCAAAAGAGTTATTCTCATTAAAATTGAATTTATGCATAGAAAGATGCATAAAGATTTATTTTTATTTCGAAAGTGTTATTCTCCTTAAAATTGAATTTACGCATAAATAGATGCGTAAACGGATTTTTATAAAAGTGTTATTTCCCACTGAAGTTGTTCTTATGCATAAATAGATGAGTAAAGAATCTTTATATCCAAAATAAGAAATTCTTACATTCTATAAATAGATGTGATGATATGTAATGCGAATCAGATAGATGGGAATGAATGGATGGATGGATGTGATGAGAATAGATGTGATGAGAATGAGAGGTAAATAGATGTGATGATATGTGATACGAATTAGATAGATGGGAATGAATGGATGGATGGATGCGATGAGAATAGGAGTGACGAGAATGTGAGGTGAATAGATGTGATGAGATGTAATGCGAATCAGATAGATGGGAATGAATGGAATGGATGGATGTGATGAGAATAGATGTGATGAGAATGAGAGGTAAATAGATGTGATGAGATGGGATGCGAATCAGATAGATGGGAAAGAATAGATGGATGGGAAAGAATGGATGGATGTGATAAGAATAGAAGTGATGAGAATGAGAGGTAAAAAATGTGATGAGATGTGATGTGAATCAAATAAATGTGAATGAATAGATGAGATGTGATGTCATGTGAATCAGGATATAAATGAATGATATAGGATGTGAATGAATGTGTTAGCATGTGAATCAGGATGTAAATGAATGATATAGGATGTGAATGAATGTGTTAGCATGTGAATCGGGATGTGAATGAATGATATAAGATGTGAATAAATGTGTTAGCATGTGAATCAGGATGTGAATGAATGATATAGAGTGTGAATGAATGTGTTAGCATGTGAATCGGGATGTGAATGAATGTGTTAGCATGTGAATCGAGATGTGAATGAATGATATAGGATGTGAATGAATGCGATAGCATGTGAATCAGGATGTAAATGAATGATATAGGATGTGAATGAATGTGTTAGCATGTGAATCAGGATATGAATGAATGTGTTAGCATGTGAATCGAGATGTGAATGAATGATATAGGATGTGAATGAATGTGTTAGCATGTGAATCGGGATGTGAATGAATGATATACGATGTGAATGAATGTGATAGCATGTGAATTGAGATGTGAATGAATGATAAGGGATGTGAATGGATGTGATGTGATGTGAATCGGGATGTGAATGAATGATAAGGAACGCGAATAAATGTGTTAACATGTGAATCGGGATGTGAATGAATAAGATGTGATGTGAAATGGATGTGATAAGATGCGACGTAAACTGGATAGATGTTAATGTATGTGAAGTGATGAGATGTATGGGTAGATGCAAGTGGATGAGATCTGATAAGGATAAATGAGGAAATAAGTGATGAGATAGAAAAAGATGTGATTAGATGAGAATGGGAATACTTATGAAATGAATGTGGATTGATGTGGATGGATGAGTGGATAATGTGGATTGAAGTGGATGATGTGGATGGATGTCTGGATGATGTGGATTGATGTGTGGGTAATGTGGATTGACGTGGATGGATGTATGGATGATGTGGGTTGATGTGTGGATAATGTGGATTGACGTGAATGGATGTATGGATGATGTGGATTATGTGTGGATAATGTGGATTGACGTGAATGGATGTATGGATGATGTGGATGGATGTGTGGATAATGTGAATTAATGTGGATAGTTGTATGGATGATGTGGATTGATGTGTGGATAATGTGGATTAATGTGGACAGATGTATGGATGATATGGATTGACGTGTGGATTGATGTGGATGGATGTATAGAAGAAGTGGATTGATGTGTGGATAATGTGGATTGATGTGGATGAATGTATGGATGATGTGGATGATGTGGATGGATGTATGGATGATGTGGATTGATGTGTGGATAATGCGATTGGATGTGATTTGATGTGGGAATGATGTGAAGTGATAGGGATCGATGAAGAAAAAAAAAATGGGAAGATGAGAAAAGATGGGGTCTAATGTGAAAGGATGTGGAGTGATTGTAAAAGATGGAGATATTGTTGGAACTGTATTTGTATGTGAAATCTGTTTTTAAATCACTATTTTATGTCAAGAATGCTGGGGAAGCATTTTGACCGTCTTGTGAATGAGGTCATGGAGACCTATCTATTAAAGTTGCAACTGCTGAACGGAGAGTCAACGGAGGACGTCTCGCGTAGTAAGGTCGGCCGAGGTCTTTGACCAGCCTCGATTTGATTTAAATGGTGAGCTTCCGGTACAGTGGATGAGGGACCAAGGAAGTGGCCTATGATGAGTGAAGCCCTAGGTGACCTGCGAAGGATCCTAGAGGGTTCTGACCATACAGTGCTCGGGCTCTGGGTCACCGAAGATACCCACACGTACGTCGGGGAAGATATTTGGAACAAGGAGTAAGAGTTGTTTTCTGAATTCGGGCGTGGATCTGGTTGATTAACCTTGCTGGTCCTCAACGGATGAGTCTATGGCTCTTTTATATGGATCTGTTGGTTGATCTTGCTGATCTTCAACGGAGATTCCGTTTTTGTTAAAGTGAATACTTGCCGAAAAGGCCCCTGATGAGTGGACACGAGGTGAGGGTTCTGGTTTGCCAATGATGCCATAGGTACACTGATGAAGGAATGTTTTGGAAATAAGGATTCAACGATAATTAGAGGATTATGATCAGTGGCACTATGGTTTTATTAAATGATTGTTTTAAAGACAGTTGAATCTATGAAAAAGGCAATTTCATATTGGGTGTGTAAGTGGTGTGACTAGTTTTAAGTTTGCATGAATATCCGGCTAGGGGGCATGGGAACTCTTTTCCCTAGTACCCGAGACAACCTAACCAAATTCTTAATTGGATCCCATCACTACATTGGTTGGGCGGTTGGCTAACCCATGGGACTCTGGATGGGGTTAGGCTAGACTGATGGATCCCTAAATTGAGACTCAATTCTATTCTGGTTCGATAGATGAAGTAAATCCCGGACAAAAATTGTTCTATGGAAAAGAATCAACGGCTGTGCCTCTCAATGAGGAAAAAAGCGTTGGTCTCTATGATCCAAGTACAATCTTTTCCCTCCTGAACTGACTATGGGACTTACGGGTTCGGTCAGATGAGTTCAATTAGTTAAGGCTTTTGACTACGTTAGAGAAAAGTTATCCTGGAGGAATTGCCCGTGCTTTCCGGGCAAGGGAAGTTTTTCCAGGTTCAGTTTTGGAAGAACCGATGGATTAGTCTCTTGTCTAGATATCCGTGGGCGAGGCCCCGAGTGTGGGACCCTGCCCTACGTAAGAAGTGCTACTTCTGCTGCTAGCACCCTTGAATTCGTTGCTGCGCGGTGGGGATAGGGACCTCACCGCTGGTATTAGAGCAAATTGGCTAATGAGGATCAATCGAGAAGCCAAAAATGTCAAAAATTTATGAAGAAGTAGTAAAAGGTTGTAATTGTGTGATAAAATTCATACAAATTGATATTCAAACTGAAATTCGTAAATTGGTATTTGGGTCTTCAGATGGAAGTACCACAATTGTATGGAATCCTTGACTTGCTTGAGACCTAGACATGATGGTATTTACCTTATAGTTCTAAGGACCGTTGACTACCCATTATACTGATGATATAACTGCAGCTCTTACTGGCAATATATACGAGTAAATCTAAGACTTGAAATTATAAGCATTAATACTATCGAGATGATGAATTCGAATGTGGTTGATATGATTTTAAATTCTGGTTGAGAACTGAGGAGTTGATTTAAATTCTGATTGAAAAATGAAGATTCCTGAATTTTTGGTTGAAATGTAATAAACTAAGCAAAACCACAATGAGGATGAATGGGACGAGTCCTGTGATGATGTTCGTTAGCTAGAATGACATTAATGACTTCAGCAAATCACAATGAGATTAGTGGATTGTGCTGGTAGATTGCTGCTGTTAACACTTGACCCAGTGGATCAAGTTAAGGGATGTCAAATTAAAAATCTGTATAATTGAAAATTTCCATGAAGGACTGTTTAGATAGAAATTTTGATCTAATGGACCATTATTGTGATAAGGATTTGAATGTTACGATCTAAGTGAATTATTATCTGATGATGAATTTTATATAAGGGATCTTTATCCCAGGATTCTGTTGGGTTCACCAGACTATAAGGAACCCCAGAATCAGTTGGATCTTAAGGAAAAGAGTTCTCCTCTAATTTTGTGCGATGAGGACATCTCACGTTTTTTAAGTGGGGAAGGATGTAAGATTCCTCCCTCTGGATTTTGAGGTGTGCATGTGTAAGATTCCTCCGTCCGGCTTTTGAGGTGTGCTTTTGAGGTGTGCATGTGTAAGATTCCTCCGTCCGGCTTTTGAGGTGTGCACGTGTAAAAACCTCCCCTTTTGATCTTATAAATTATTCCCCTCTCTTCTGAAATAAAAGAAAGATCCTGTTTTGCCCTGTTTTGGCCTAGAAAGAGAAAATGTCTAGAGGGAGGTAATTCAAAATTGAGATATTTTTGGATATAAAAATTCTCCTAGTGTCTAAAATGGTTTCCCCTGAAACAGATATTTAAAAAGAAATTTCCAATGTGCAATTGGAATAAATTGAAATCAAGTAAAAAAGGACCTTAGCCTAAGGGTCCAGATTTTCTGAAATTTTTGAATTAAGGTTCCTATGGACCAATTAGATTAATCCAAATGTAGGGAGGAGATAAATTGAAGAATAAAAGAAAATCCCCCAAAAATGAGTAAATTCTCACATAAGATGAAGAGTTGACTAAGGACAAGTTTATTAGTTAAAAAAGAAGAGATATTTAGAAGAAATGATGCATTTTTGACACCTCAATGTGGGGAATTCCCCTCATGAAGGAGGCGCCTATTTCACATGTGTGGTTGAGTTTTAAACTCACAAATAATGAGATATTTTCATCTCTCCTCTCTCCTGCTTCAACTAGATCCAAAAAGTAAGCTAAACTGACCTAAAAATGGTCAAAAATTGACCAAACTGATCTGGAAATTTCTAGTTTCTTTATCCTAGATGTGTAATCAAATTGATGGAATTAAACTTTTGATAGTGTTTACTCTTAATAAAGTGGAAATTGATTAGATTAGAATGATTTAAATCATCTTGGTAGTAAATTTTAGAGTGAAAATTTTGAAAAATGCTCAGCCATACAAAGGAGGTTATGGCAAAATTTTCTTAAATTTGGTGAAGTAAGTTTTATCTTTTTATTATTCAAAAAGAGTAATCCCCACCACTTTATTCTAAAAGTGTTAGTTTTATTCTATGCATATTAGAAATATTTTTATTATAAAAGTGTTATTTTCATTAGAATTAATTTCTATGCATAGAAAGATGCATATTGGGAATATTTTGATTATAAAAGTGTTACTTTCATCAAAATTGATTTTTATGCATAAATAGATGCATAAAAGAGTTTTTTTATTATAATAGTTTTACTTTCATTAAAATTGAATTTATGCATAAATAGATGCATAAAAGAATTTTTTTTAAATTATAAAAGCATTACTTTCATCAAATTTTACTTTTATGCATAGAAAGATACATAAAGAAATTTATTTTTATTTCAAAAGAGTTATTCTAATTAATTTTGATTTTGTGATTTTAAGCATAGAAAGATGCATAAAGAATTTATTTTTATTCCAAAGTGTTATTCTCATCAAATTTTGATTTTATGCATAGAAAGATACATAAAGAATATATTTTTATTCCAAAAGTGTTATTCTCATCAAATTTTGATTTTGTGCTGCATAGAAAGATGCATAAAGAATTTATTTTTATTTCAAAAGAGTTATTCTCATTAAAATTGAATTTATGCATAGAAAGATGCATAAAGATTTATTTTTATTTTGAAAGTGTTATTCGCCTTAAAATTGAATTTATGCATAAATAGATGCATAAACGGATTTTTATAAAATTGTTATTTCCCACTGAAGTTGTTCTTATGCAAAATAGATGCGTAAAGAATCTTTATATCAAAAATAAGAATTCTCTTACATTCTATAAATAGATGTGATGATATGTAATGCGAATTAGATAGATGGGAATGAATGGATGGATGGATGTGATGAGAATAGATGTGATGAGAATAGATGTGATGAGAATGAGAGATAAATAGATGTGATGATATGTGATGCGAATCAGATAGATGGGAATGGATGGATGGATGATGCGATGAGAATAGAAGTGACGCAAATGTGAGGTGAATAGATGTGATGAGATGTAATGCGAATCAGATAGATGAAAATGAATGGAATGGATGGATGTGATGAGAATAGATGTGATGAGAATGAGAGGTAAATAGATGTGATGAGATGGGATGCGAATCAGATAGATGGGAAAGAATGGATGGATGGATGTGATGAGAATAGAAGTGATAAGAATGAGAGGTAAATAGATGTGATGAGAATAAAAGTAATGAGAATAGAAGTGATGAGAATGAGAGGTAAATAGATGTGATGAGATGTGATCTGAATCAGATAAATGTGAATGAATAGATGAGATGTGATGTCATGTGAATCACGATGTAAATGAATGATATAGGATGTGAATGAATGTGTTAGCATGTGAATCAGGATGTAAATGAATGATATAGGATGTGAATGAATGTGTTAGCATGTGAATCAGGATGTGAATGAATGATATAGGATGTGAATGAATGTGTTAGCATGTAAATCGAGATGTGAATGAATGATATAGGATGTGAATGAATGTGTTAGCATGTGAATCAGGATGTGAATAAATGATATAGGATGTGAATGAATGTGTTAGCATGTGAATCGAGATGTAAATGAATGATATAGGATGTGAATAAATGTGTTAGCATGTGAATCGGGATGTAAATGAATAATATAAGATGTGAATGAATGTGTTAGCATGTGAATCGGGATGTGAATGAATGATATAGGATGTGAATGAATGTGTTAGCATGTGAATAGAGATATGAATGAATGATATAGAATGTGAATGAATGTGTTGGCATGTGAATGAATGATATAGAATGTGAATGAATGTGTTAGCATGTGAATCGAGATGTGAATGAATGATATAGGATGTGAATGAATGTGATAGCATGTGAATCGAGATTGGAATGAATGATAAGGGATGTGAATGGATGTGATGTGATGTGAATCAGGATGTGAATGAACGATAAGGGACGTGAATGAATGTGTTAACATGTGAATGAATGAGATGTGATGTGAAATGGATGTGATAAGATGCGATGTAAACTGCATAGATGTTAATGTATGTGAAGTGATGAGATGTATGGGTAGATGCAAGTGGATAAGGTGTATGGGTAGATGCAAGTGGATGCAATTGGATGAGATGTATGGGTAGATGCAAGTGGATGAGATGTATGGGTAGATACAAGTGGATGAGATCTGATGAGGATAAATGAGGAAATAAGTGATGAGATAGAAAAAGATGCGATTAGATGAGATAGAAAAAGATGCGATTAGATGAGAATGGGAATACTTATGAAATGAATGTGGATTGATGTGTGGATGGATGAGTGGATAATGTGGATTGAAGTGGATGATGTGGATGGATGTCTGGATGATGTGGATTGATGTGTGGGTACTGTGGATTGGCGTGGATGGATGTATGGATGATGTGGGTTGATGTGTGGATAATGTGGATTGACGTGAATGGATGTATGGATGATGTGGATTGATGTGTGGATAATGTGGATTGACGTGAATGGATGTATGGATGATGTGGATGGATGTGTGGATGTATGGATGATGTGGATGGATGTGTGGATAATGTGGATTAATGTGGACAGATGTATGGATGATGTGGATTGACGTGTGGATTGATGTGGATGGATGTATGGAAGAAGTGGATGGATGTGTGGATAATGTGGATTGATGTGGATGGGTGTATAGATGATGTGGATTGATGTGAATGGATGTATGGATGATGTGGATTGATGTGTGGATAATGCGATTGGATGTGATTTGATGTGGGAATGATGTGATGTGATAGGGATCGATGAAGAAAAAAAAATTATCGGAAGATGAGAAAAGATGGGGTCTAATGTGAAAGGATGTGGAGTAATGAGAAAAGATGGAAATATTGTTGGAACTGTATTTGTATGTGAAATCTGTTTTTAAATGACTGTTTTATGTCAAGAATGTTGGGGAAGCATTTTGACCCCTTTGTGAATGAGGTCGTGGAGACCTATCTATTAAAGTTGCAACTGCTGAGACGGAGAGTCAATGGAGGACGCCTCGCGTAGCAAGGTCGGCTGAGGTCTTGACCAGCCTCGGTTTGATTTAAATGGTGAGCTTCCGATACAGTGGATGAGGGACCAAGGAAGCGGCCTATGAGTGAAGCGCTAGGTGACCTGCGAAGGATCCTAGAGGGTGCTGACCATACGGTGCTCGGGCTCTGGGTCACCGAAGATACCCACACGTATGTTGGGGAAGATATTTGGAACAAGGAGTAAGAGTTGTTTTCTGAATTCGGGCTTTCTGAATTCGGGCATGGATCTGGTTGATTGACCTTGCTGGTCCTCAACGGATGAGTCCATGGCTCTTTTATATGGATCTGTTGGTTGATCTTGCTGATCTTCAATGGAGATTCCATTTTTGTTAAAGTGAATACTTGTCGGTTACTATGAGCTAGGAACTATCAAAAAGGCCTCTGAGTGGACAGGGGGTGAGCGTTCTGGTTGCCAATGATGCCATAGGTACACCGATAAGGAATGTTTGGAAATCAAGATTTAATTGGATAATTAGAGGATTCAATTGGATAATTAGAGGATTATGATCAGTGGCACTATGGTTTCATTAAATGATTGTTTTAAAGACTGTTGAATCTGTGAATAAAGGCAATTTCATATTGGGTGTGTAAGTGGTGTGACTAGTTTTAAGTTTGTATGAATATCTGACTAGGGGGCCTGGGAACTCTTTTCCCTGGTACCCGGGACAACCTAACCTGTGTGGTTGAGTTTTAAACTCACAAATAATGAGATATTTTCATCTCTCCTCTCTCCTGCTTCAACTAGATCCAAAAAGTAAGCTAAACAAACCTAAAAATGGTCAAAAATTGACCAAACTGATTTGGAAAATTCTAGAATCAGTTTTCTTGGTTAGAGGCTAGCTTTTTCCTATAAATGAAGCCTCCCCCTTTGTAAATGGTTAATAGTGTTTTATGCACTGTTACTCTACTCCTCCCCCAGAGCCAAAAACAGTGAATTCATTTGTTTTTGACCATCTCCTCTTCAAAAGAATTGGTGGCCACTCTTGTTGCAAACAAGAGTAGATCCCTCAAACCATCAAGCCAAAGGAAAGCTCACAAAACTCCTAGTAAGTTAGAAATTCTACTTTTTCTTATTCTATTTTATGGTTTTCTGATTTTTACTTTCTTTGAAATAAAAATGGATGTTATGCCTTGCTGGAAAGGCTTTCTCCCTTCTCTTCATTATTGAATTCAGCCTTTCTTTATTCTAGATGTGTAATCAAATTGATGGAATTAAACTTTTCATAGTGTTTACTCTTAATAAAGTGAAAATTGATTAGATTAGAATGATTTAAATGATCTTGGATAATTTCTAGTAAATTTTAGAGTGAAAATTTTGAAAAATGGTCAGCCATACAAAGGAGGTTATGACAAAATTTTCTTAAATTTGATGAAGTAAGTTTTATCTTTTTATTATTCAAAAAGAGTAATCCCCACCGCTTGTGTATTCTAAAAGTGTTATTTTTATTCTATGCATAGAAAAATGCATATTAGAAATATTTTTATTATAAAAGTGTTATTTTCATTAGAATTAATTTCTATGCATAGAGGGAATATTTTGATTATAAAAGTTTTACTTTCATCAAAGTTGATTTTTATGCATAAACAGATGCATAAAAGAATTCTTTAATTATAAAAGTGTTACTTTCATTTAAATTGAATTTATGCATAAATAGATACATAAAAGATTTATTTTTTTTATAAAAGTGATACTTTCATCAAATTTTGATTTTATGCATAGAAAGATGCATAAAGAAATTTTTTCTTATTTCAAAAGAGTTCTCATTAATTTTGATTTTATGCATAGAAAGATCCATAAAGAAATTTATTTTTATTTCAAAAGAGTTATGCTCATCAAATTTTGATTTTATGCATAGAAAGATGCATAAAGAATTTATTTTTATTCAAAAAGAGCCATTCTCATCAAATTTTGATTTTATGCATAGAAAGATGCATAAAGAATTTATTTTTATTCCAAAAGAGTCATTCTCATCAAATATTTTTATTTTAAAAGTGTTATTCTCCTTAAAATTGAATTTATGCATAAACGAATTTTTATAAAAGTGTTATTTCCCACTGAAGTTGTTCTTATGAATAAATAGATGTGTTAAAAATCTTTATATCAAAAATAAGAATTCTCTTACATTCTATAAATAGATGTGATGATATGTAATGCGAATCAGATAGATGGGAATGAATGGATGGATGGATGTAATGAGAATAGATGTGATGAGAATGAGAGGTAAATGGATGTGATAATATGTGATGCGAATCAAATAGATGGGAATGAATAGATGGATGGATGCGATGTGAGAATAGGAGTGACGAGAATGTGAGGTGAATAGATGCCATGAGATGTGATGCAAATCAAATAGATGGGAATGAATGGAATGGATGGATGTGATGAGAATAGATGTGATGAGAATGAGAGGTAAATAGATGTGATGAGATGGGATGCAAATCAGATAGATGGGAAAGAATGGATGGATGGATGTGATGAGAATGAGAGGTAAATAGATGTGATGAGATGTGATGCGAATCAGATAAATGTAAATGAATAGATGAGATGTCATGTCATGTGAATCAAGATATAAATGAATGATATAAGATGTGAATGAATGTGTTAGCATGTGAATCAGGATGAATGATATAGGACGTGAATGAATGTGTTAGCATGTGAATCGGGATGTGAATGAATGATATAGGATGTGAATGAATGTACTAGCATGTACAAGCCTCTTTTCCTCGTCTTTTTTCCCAGTTGAGTTGTCACATTCTCGCGTAGCAAGGTCGGCCGAGGTCTTGACCAGCCTCGGTTTGATTTAAATGGTGAGCTTCCAGTACATTGGATGAGGGACCAAGGAAGCGTCCTATGAGTGAAGTGCTAGGTGACCTGCGAAGGATCCTAGAGGGTATTGACCATACGATGCTCAAGCTTTGGGGGTCATCGAAGATACCCACACATACGTCGGGGAAGATATTTGGAACAAGGAGTAAGAGTTGTTTTCTGAATTCGGGCATGGATCTGGTTGATTGACCTTACTGGTCCTCAACGAATGAGTCCATGGCTCTTTTATATGAATCTGTTGGTTGATCTTGCTGATCTTCAACGGAGATTCCATTTTTGTTAAAGTGAATACTTGCCGGTTACTATGAGCTAGGAACTATTGAAAAGGCCCCTGAGTGGACAAGGGGTGAGCGTTCTGGTTGCCAATGATGCCATAGGCACACCGATGAAGGAATGTTTGGAAATAAGGATTCAAATGGATAATTAGAGGATTATGATCAGTGGCACTATGGTTTCATTAAATGATTGTTTTAAAGACTGTTGAATTTGTGAAAAATGGCAATTTTATATGGGGTGTGTAAGTGGTGTGACTAGTTTTAAATTTGTATGAATATCTGGCTAGGGGGCCTGGGAACTCTTTTCCCTGGTACTCAGGAGGACAACCTAACCAAATTCTTAATTGGATCCCATCACTACAGTGGTTGGGTGGTTGGCTAACCCATGGGACTGGGGTTAGGCTCGACTGATGGATCCCTAAATTGAGACTCAATTCTATTCTGGTTCGATAGATGAAGTAAATCCCGGACAAAAATTGTTCTATGGAAAAGAATCAACGGCTGTGCCTATCAATGAGGAAAAAAGCGTTGGTCTCTATGATCCAAGTACAATCTTTTCCCTCCTAAACTAACTATGGGACTTACGGGTTCGGCCAGATGAGTTCAATTAGTTAAGGCTTTTGACTACGTTAGAGAAAAGTTATCCTGGAGGAATCGCCCGTGCTTTCCGGGCAAGGGAAGTTTTTCCGGGTTCGGTTTTGGAAGAACCGATGGATTAGTCTCTTGTTTAGATATCCGTGGGGCGAGGCCTCGAGTGTGGGACCCTGCCTCGCACAAGAAATGCTACTTCCACTATTAGCACCCCTGAATTCGTTGCGCGGTGGGGATAGAGTCCTCACAGCTGATATCAGAGGGAATCAACTAATGAGGATCAACCGAGAAGCCAAAAATGTCAAAAATTTATGAAGAAGCAGTAAAAGGTTGTAATTGTGTGATAAAATTCATACAAATTGGTATTCAAACTGAAATTCGTAAATTGGTATTTGGGTCTTCAGATGGAAGTACCGCAATTGTATGGAATCCGTGACTTTCTTAAGGCCTAGACATGATGGTATTCACCTTATAGTTCCAAGGACCGTGACTACCCGTATATACCGAGGGTATAACTGCACCTCTTTACTAGCAGTATATAGGAGTAAATCTAAGACTTGAAATTATAAGCATTGTTACGATTTGAGTGAATTATTATCTGATGATGAGTTTTATATAAGGGATCTTTATCTCAGGATTCTGTTGGGTTCACCAAACTATAAGGAACCCCAGAATCAGTTGGATCTTAAGAAAAATAGTTCTCCTCTAATTTTGCGAGATGAGGATATCTCACGTTTTTTAAGTGGGGAAGAATGTAAGATTCCTCCCTCCGGCTTTTGAGGTGTGCACGTGTAAGAACCTCCCCTTCTGATCTTATAAATTATTCCCCCCTCTTCTGAAATAAAAGAAAGATCCTGTTTTGGCCCAGAGAGAGAAAATGTCTAGAGGGAGGTAATTCAAAATTGAGATATTTTTGGATATAAAAATCCTCCTAGTGTCTAAAATGGTTTCCCCTGAAACAGATATTCAAAAAGAAATTTCCAATGTGCAATTGGAATAAATTGAAATCAGGTAAAAAAGGACCTTAGCCTAAGGGTCTAGATTTTTTGAAATTTTTAAATTAAGGTTCCTATGGACCAATTAGATTAATCCAAATGTAGGGAGGAGATAAATTGAAGAATAAAAGAAAATCCCCTAAAAATAAGTAAATGCTCACATAAGATGAAGAGTTGACTGAAGAGTTGACTAAGGACAAGGTTATTAGTTAAAAAAGAAGAGATATTTAGAAGAAATGATGCATTTTTGACACCTCAATGTGGGGAATTCCCCTCATGAAGGAGGCATCTATTTCACGTGTGGGTTGAGTTTTAAACTCACAAATAATGAGATATTTTCATCTCTCCTCTCTCCTGCTTCAACTAGATCCAAAAAGTAAGCTAAACTGACCTAAAAATGGTCAAAAATTGACCAAACTGATCTGGAAAATTCTAGAATCAGTTTGCTTGGTTAGAGGCTCACTTTTTCCTATAAATGAAGCCTCCCCCTTTGTAAATGGTTAATAGTGTTTTATGCACTGCTACTCTACTCCTCTCCCAGAGCCAAAAACAATGAATTCATTGATAATTCATTTGTTTTTGACCATTTCCTCTTCAAAAGAATTAGTGGCCACTCTTGTTGCAAACAAGAGTAGATCCCTCAAACCATTAAGCCAAAGGAAAGCTCACAAAACTCCTAGTAAGTTAGAAATTCTACTTTTTCTTATTCTATTTTATGGTTTTTTGATTTTTGCTTTCTTTCAAATGAAAATGGATGTTATGCCTTGCTGGAAAGGCTTTCCCCCTTCTCTTCATTATTGAATTCAGTCTTTCTTTATCCTAGATGTGTAATCAAATTAATGAAATTAAACTTTTCATAGTGTTTACTCTTAATAAAGTGGAAATTGATTAGATTAGAATGATTTAAATCATCTTGAATAATTTCTAGTAAATTTTAGAGTTAAAAATGGTCAGCCATACAAAGGAGGTTATGGCAAAATTTTCTTAAATTGGTGAAGTAAGTTTTATCTTTTTATTATTCAAAAAGAGTAATCCCCACCGCTTGTGTATTCTAAAAGTGTTATTTTTATTCTACGCATAGAAAAATGCATATTAGAAATATTTTCATTATAAAAAGTGTTATTTTCATTAGAATTAATTTCTATGCATAGAAAGATGCATTAATAAATTTATTTTTATTTCAAAAGAGTTATTCTCATCAAATTTTGATTTTATGCATAGAAAGATGCATAAAGAAATTTATTTTTATTCCCAAAGAGTTATTCTCATCAAAGTTCAATTTTATGCATAGAAAGATGCTTAAAGAATTTATTTTTATTCTAAAAGTGTTATTCTCATCAAATTTTGATTTTATGCATAGAAAGATGCATAAAGAATTTATTTTTATTCCAAAAGTATTATTCTCATCAAATTTTGATTTTATTCATAGAAAGATGCATAAAGAATTTATTTTATTTCAAAAGAGTTATTCTCATTTAAAATTCAATTTATGCATAGAAAGATGCATAAAGATTTATTTTTATTTCAAAAGTGTTATTCTCCTTAAAATTGAATTTATGCATAAATAGGTGCTGTTGCTTGCAAATGAAGATCAATACCAGGATGCAACAAAAACGATACTTAGGGCTCTTGAAAAGAGTTCCACTTTGTAGATGAATGTGGGAGAGGGTTTGATAATAATCCCACATGGGGACTTATGGGAGTCCTAGAATTTTTGTATAAAAGGTGGCTCATTTGAGAGATTTAGACACCTTTTGGGCTTAGTTCATGCAAGAGCTCCTTTGAGAGACCTACTCTCCCTCTTCTCCATAGAGGTGAAGACTCTTCTCTCACCCCATCTACATCTTTGTATGAGATAAATCTCTTCATTGAATCATTAGCAATGTCATGAGTCTTTCTCATCCTCTTCTCTAATCATTTTACTCTTATGCATGCTTTTAGTATTTCATTTTTGAGTACATGGATTGATTTGAAGCTTTCATGGAAGCTTGATGCTTGAATGTGTGCATGCTTGTAGGAAGATAGGAGTGGAGTGAGGTCTTTCTCTTTGCTTGAGTGCATAGTGATTGTATTCCTCTTGCTTGTATTTGTGAATGAATGGGTGTGTAGGAATGAGGACAAGTTGAGCTTGTGTGTATGCTTAGTCTAGTGTCAAGTGATGGTAGCCATGAGCATTCTCTCCATTTGTGGATAAGCTCTTGTGCACCGGTACGGGTCGAATCCCTAGCTCCGAAAGGGATGCAAATCCCATTGGATTGAGCTTAGTGTGGATCGTACTCCTCTTGCTACAAGAGAGAGAGTTTTCCGTCTCTCCATTGGCGCCGCTGCCGGGGAGAAGACTCAAAACCGGTTGAGAAGCTTGCATTACTACCACTATTTCTTTTTATTTTGAGGTTTAGGGCATTGAGTGTGTGATCTCAAGGGCGCCTTGTGTGTTTTTATTTTTTTTTATGAGAAGCAAGAAAAAAAATTTAACCCCATTGCGGTAGAGAAATCCCGCCATTATTCAGATTTAAGTACTTTCAGTTTTTTGCATCTTTGACGAGGTTGGCAAGAGGTAGGTAGTGTTGGAGGCGGTTTTTTGGTTTTGTTTTTATTTTATTTTTTTTATTTTGTTGTTTTGTTATTGGTGGGGAGGCATCTCCATCAAGTGCAGCAAAGAAAAGAATAGGTATATATATATATATATACTTGCAGCCGTGGGCGGCCAGCTGAAAGCCTGCATAGAAGGCGGCCTTTTTTAAAAAAATAATAATAAAATAAAAAATGTGACTGATTGGGAAATTTTCTCTCATTCGGGTTTGGAACATCAGTTTTTCAATAGCAGCAGGAGAAAGCTCGGGAGTTTCCGAGTGTGTGCTCTGTGTACATGTTGTGGGGGACGCAGAAGGTTTTGCATACCAACTGCTTGCTGCTACACTATCACATGCGGCTCTCGTAACAGGCCTTTTGGATTTTGCTCCAAAAAAAAAAAAACAAAAAAAACAAAATAAAGCATTATATATATATATATAAGTGTTTTTCTTACGATTTGCTGTTGCTGTAGGCGGGCACGTAGGCGCAAGCAGCAGCAGCAGTGCAGCCAGAGAAGGCGCCGTTGGGAGCAGAGCAGAGTGGCCAAAGGCGGCCAGCAGCAGTGCGAAGGCGACTGTAGAGCGGCTGGCTACGTAAGCAGACGAGCGAAGGCTTTGGAAGGCTTTGGAGTCGAGGTGGTGAAAAGAAGCTGAGCACAGGCGGTGGAGCAGAGAAGGCGTCGGCAAGCTTGGAGGCGGCAGCTGCTGGGCAGCCGGCAGAAGCAAAAAAAAAAAAAAAAGCGAAGAGGTTGACGGCGGCAGCAGACGTTGACGGCGTGTAGATGGCAGCGAAGCTGTGAAAGCGTGGTCGAGCGAGGAAAGGCGGCCACCAGAATCTGGCAGAGCGAGCAGAGCAGCTGGTTGAGAAGGAAGCTGCGCCCGCAGAGGAGAAAGGCAGCTGCTGCAGGCAGTTGAAAGAAGCTGTTGACGGCGTCAGCAAGTGAAGACGGAGAGCAGCCTGCAGACGGCGATAGAGTTGAAGGCGCCAGCTGTGGCCAACGCAGCAGCGTGGAGGCACTGAAGGAGAAGGCCGGCAGAAGCAAAGCGAAGGCACGTGTGGCGCCGGCGACGGATCCGGGCAAGCCAAGCGGTGCGGATAAGGTAGGTGGAAATCTTTTTTTTTATTTTTTTTATTTTTATTTATTTTTTAAGTTTTTTTTGTATTTTTAAATACAAAAGCAAAAAAAAATATAATATTTTTTTTTTAAAAAAAGAAAAGAAAAGAAAAAGGCATTAAAAAAAAGGACAAAAAAAAGAAAAGAGATTAAAAAAGAAAAGAAAAGAGGAAGAAAAAAGAAAAAAAAGAATTTTAAAAAAAAAAGAGAATAGTGGAAAATCTTAAAAAAAATTATAGAGAGAAGAAAGAAAGAAAAAAAAAATTAAAAAAAATATAAATAAATAAAAATAAAATAAAAAATTCTTTTTATTTTTTTTAGGAGTCCATATTGTGTGCATATTTTTTATTTTTTCATTTTTGTATTTTTTAGCATAATTGGGTAATTTGCATTGTTTTAAATTTTTATAATATAACAAAACAAAACAAAACAAAACAAAAGAAAAAAGGCAAAAAAAAAAACAAACAAACAAACAAAAGGAGGAAAAAACAAACAAAAGAAAATTTTTTGATTTTTTAGGAGTCTATTATTTTTCGCATATTTTGTAGTTCTTCATTAGTGTAAACTGCATTTTTTTTAATTTTTTGTAAATTTGTGCATAATTAGTATTTTTTTTTTGTGATTCATAATTTTTGAGTAAATTCAAAAAAAAAATCATAAAATCAAAAAAAAACATTTAAAAATAAGAAAATAGGATAGATAGTTACATACTCCTTTTAGTTGCCTTTAGTGGTTAGGTAGGGTAAAATATATATATATATATATACAAATATATATATATTTTTATCAAAAAAAAAACCAAACACAAAAAAACCAAAACCAAAACAAAACAAAAACACATAACAAAACCAAAAAAATTTGACCTTATGCACTTACGGTCGGGACGTCTTGTAGATTCTGCCATAGGGCCTAGGGCACCTTCTAGAGTACCTACGCAAGAAAGTGGGACCCAATCAGTAGGAAATTTGGCAGATATTGCTGAAACCCTTTCTGAATCCCAATCCGATACCCTTTCCTCCAGAACAACTAGTTCATTGTCCATGGACAATCTAGGGCCATCAACTAGTTATCCCGTAGCCCAAAATAGGACACCCGCACGATCCTTTAATCCATTTGAAGCCGATACCATGGGGTTAACATTCAATGTGAGACTCCAATATGTCTACACAAATGCTCAAGGAGCTGAGATCTTTAGGGACCCACAACAAAGGTACCTTGTTAAGATCGCCGACATATTCTCAGAACTTGACAGAGCACCTCTAGTCAATGACCAGGGTAACATGTATATGGGTGGAGATGGTGTACGCTATGAAGTCACCTACCATCCAGAAAAGGTAGACAAATTAGGGGAGCTCTCTAAAACTGAGTTGTTAGACTATTCACAACTTTCCAGAGCAAAAGAGTCTAGAGATGACTGGCTTATCGAGCCGGACATGTCTGGACCATCCAATGCCCAATCCTCAAAGCCATCCACCAGAGATGATTTACTTCTTGTAGATCTAAATTTGGACAAGGATAGGAAAGGCAAGTGTAAAATGGATCAGGGGGCTGAAAGCCAATGGGAGTTTGTACGACAAATTCCTGTGACAAAGGTCTTACAGGATGACCCACTTCAAGAGGTCTATAAGGATTCGTTAGAGGGATATTATGCCACGACTAAATTGCCAGAGCTGGATCTTCCTCTAGCTTATGTAGTGGTAGTTGAGAAGTGTGCAGGACACATGAACAGAATAGTTGATAAATGGGCCAATGAATATCGAACGTTAGATTGGAAAGAGATTAGGGAACTCACGTGGAAAGGACAACCATTATTCATGGAAGTGTTCTCAACACATACAGCCAAACCAGGAGAGACAGCCTTTCTTGGAGAAACTGTTGCTCCTCCCCTACGAGAGTTCACTAGAGAGGGACCCTCAACATCTAGGTGGACCACTGCTAGTAGCCCAACTCTAGCACCACGATATCGTCCTACACCAAATGTGCGACCACAGGTCACACCACCACAACAACATCTTTCCCACTATGACAATCGGATGAGAAGGGAGCCAACTCGGCCTCCTATAAGTGCACCTCCTGAAATGAGGGTGACAAGATCTTTGGAGGGGTTTGGTGAGGCTGGTAATAGGGTACCCACACCAATTTTGGAAACATGTGGACCATCTTTCCAAAGAGAGGAACAATTTCCACTGAGAGTGAGAGGCCGTAGGCCCTATGATGAGTATTCACGACAAGTAAGACCATCAACTCTTCAGAAACTGGTAAAGAAATATGAAGGGTCGGGAGACCCATACGACCATGTAGCAGCTTTTAGGCAAGCAGTTCGAGCTGAGCAAGTTGCTGATAAGCATACTCAAATAGAAGGGTTTGGACTCACTCTTGAAGGAAAAGCCCTTGCTTGGTTTCAGGCATTAGAAGCTTCTGACAAAACTTCTTTACGAGTTTTGGAAGAGAGATTCATTGCTGCTTTTTCTTTGATGGGAATTCAACATGACACGGTAGCACACATCTACTCTTTCAAACAAGGTGAGAATGAGAGTGTTAGAGACTGTGTAAATAGAATGAAGCAGTACATTAATCGTTGCCTAGAAGATGAGAAGCCCGCCCAAAGTCGATTAATTTCTCTCTTCTTAAAAGGCCTCAAAAATTCGACACTGCATACACATCTCTATGCGAAGAAACATACAAGTTTCAATGAGTGTTGCCATGATGCTATGGATTTCACCGATAACTTCAAGTTCCAAGATGGTTCTGGCCCTGAGGTGAAACCTAGAAATCAATGGGGTGATGACCAAAGTTCAGGGTCTAGCGCGCTAGTAAATCCAGACCAGATAGCTAACCTAGTACTACGGAGATTGGGACAGACCTATCATCCACCCATGCAGCCACAACAACAGCAGCAGAGAATGAGGAGTATACTTCCTACAGGTCCTCATCTTTGTGGAGCATGTGGCGGTGACCATAAAACAGAAGACTGTAATACCTTTTCTCCTCTAGTCACAAACCAACCCACAAAAAAGTGGTGCCAAGCCTGTGCTTAGAACTTTACTCATACCACACAGGAATGTACTCGCATTGCGAGAATGAGACAGGAACGTGAGCAGCCGAGGGGTGGAGTGGCTCCACAAATGTATCAACAGTATACTAGTTTTGAACGTAAGCCACCGATGACACAAGAACAAGCACGACCTGTTCTTGGTGCTCAACCTCCTGCTCTAGGGACTGCTCCTGTGAGGGTTGTCGACTATGACAATTCAAACATGTGTAGAGAATTGGTAAACCCAGGCTATGTGGAGGAAGAATATGTATCATATTCATCCAAGGATAATATCTTTGAAAGTCCCATATACCCAAACCAAGCACTGGAGATTCAACCAGGGGAACAAAACTCTTTAATGTTGCTAGGCGGCTACCAACCTAGGACTCCATGCCCCTCAGGTCATTGGCAGCCAAGGAAAGTAGAGACCAAACCAATGGGCCCCTGTTATGAGTGTGGAGAACCCCATTGGGCTCGTGATTGTCCACATCGCTCAAGGCAAGCATCTAGGTCCAATACAACAGTGCAACAGTTTCCACCAATAGAAAGATATTGTCTGGGGTGTTGTGTCGAACACTTCCCGAAGGATTGTCTGTTGAAACCACATGAGGAAGGCACCTCTCAACCAAAGGTTTCACTTAACCTTGTAGGGGCAATTCCATCACCACCTTCATCTGAGAATGAGGATGTCGTGCCACTTAGAGTCATAACTCGATCACAGACACGAAACGCGGAAATACAAACTGATGAGACACCTCGAACTAGGGATGCAAAGACAAATCGAGTGGACAAAACCCTACAGTCCAGTAGAAAAAAGACCACTAGGAGGAAGAAGAACCGAAACAAACAAACTAAAAGTGCATCCACTTCTAGTTCTCAGGAAACCTCTAAACAAGACATGAGGGATAAAACTTTTACATCCCAAGAAGTGCGTGAGGAACATCAACCTCAACCTGAGCCTAGTGTTAAACAAAATGAGGCTAGTACGACTGAGGATAGTTCTGGGGGTTCTGTTTTTGTGGATAAAGTGAATGAGACTCTAGAGGCCATCATTGATGCTCATAGAAGTCGCATTGCAGCCTTATCTGAGCTACCCAAAAAGCTTCAAGAATACCCAAACCCTCGTGAGGAGAAGATCAATCTAGCTGTACATCAGCAAATCATTAGGGAAGCTCAGTCAATACTTGAGGGACCACCACCACCTATTCCTCGTGGCCCAGCCTCTCTTAAGCCAACATTAGAAACCATACCGGAAGTGTCATCAAGTCGGGAAATGAAAAGTGAGTTCATTTCACAAGCTCAAAGCGAAAGATCGGCACCAATTAACACTCCATTGAAAGAGGAAAGTCTATCACCACCTAGCCTTGTCTTCCCATGCAATGATGAAATTATTGATGCTAATGAGGACATGGCAAATGACATGTGGGCCGCAGTAAATGAGAAAATTAATGAGAACAAATCTTCTGTTAGTTCGCCTCCATTCTTTGAGGTGGATTTTACCAGAGATTCGGAAAACAATTTTGGACGCCCAAGCATCCAGGAGGAAGGTCAAACAATTGTTTCTCCTAGAAGTAAGCATACAATGAAAACCTTACCATCCTATCTGGGAGAATATGAGAACTGTTCTCAAACCTTGAGGATACCCTCCATGCATAAAAGGTTGACTAAGGAGAAAGATATGAGTATGGTGCAAGCTATTTTGTCTGCACCAGTGGCTTGTAACTTACCTTTGCACGAGTTGATAAAGCTTAAACCTGAGTTGTGGAATGATATTGCCACATGTTTGTCAGAGCAGGTATTGCTACAAAAGGGTCACCATGAGTGTACTATACACTCTGAAACAAAGCATGTAATGCCAGTTCCTATCAACAAAGTAGGAAAATTTTGTGAAGACGATCAGGGAAATGCTACCCTCCCATTAGAAGTGCGAAAAGTATCTTCAACTGCAATACTTGATAGTGGAGCAGGAGTGGGCATTGTAACAAGGTCTATTTGGGAAAAATGGGGCAAACCAGCTATTAGGAGTACCAGGATGCGCTTGCAGCTAGCAGATGGAAGCTTAGAACATCCCCTTGGGCTGCTTGAGAACATATTGGTCACCACATGTGGGATTGAATATGAGCATACCTTTGCAGTGGTGGATTTTGGAAAGCATCCAAACTATGAAGTGATATTGGGTAGACCATTCATGCGACAATTTCAAATGATTCAAGATTGGGGATACAATTACTTGTACCTCCGACATGATTCTGTCATCACAAGGGTCAACCTAAGGAATCACTCGTATCGTGATGTAACAAGGTCTCCAATAGATGAGTTTGATTCTGCTTCATCTGAGGGCTCAAAAATTACATTGTCAGATGGGCGGGAAGATCTATGGATGTGTGGAGCCTCCTGTAGGGATTTCAACACTGAGAGACTTAAGGGTAATCGAAGTGTATCAGACGAGGCATACATTCCACAACCCTTCCCTGAGCATTTAATTGATCCATTAGAATGGAGTCATGTCCTTGCAACATTATCGACATGTGCTTTACCAAAGCCAATTCAATTCTGTGACTCTGATGGATATGATATTATTCCTATAAGAATGGTACAACCATGTAACCTTTTAGATGATTTGTACTGTAGGGATACATCCACAACAGCTATGCATGTCGAGGAAGTCTCAGTAGAGGACTTGACACTCGAATCTGCTAATGATGCTGATAAGGAAGATGGCTGGGACTCTGATTTTGATAATGAAGATACAACCCCTGAGGAAGAGTTAGGAAAGGCACGCCTACTCTTGAGAGGAAGGGAGGTTCAAGTAGAGATCCCTCGAAGCCGACCTAAACGTAAATGCTGTAAGAGCCATAAAAGAACCTGTAGACAAGATGAGCGTGAACAACGTGAGAGACTGCAGAAAGAAAAGGAGGAATCTAAGAGTGAAAACTCTCGACCACCACCTCACTTCTCAGGAAAGAACGGATATCTATACTATGTCCATGCACAAGACAGTATCAAAGACCAAGTCAAACGATCAGATGGATTCCAAGCAGGGGAAAAGCTAACAACTGTTAGCAAAAATCGTAAAAAGACGAAGAAACAAAAACCAAAACTCAAGTCTAAAACCGATTCAAAAAAGAGCGTGGGAAGTGCAAAGACAACGATTGAACAAACAAATCCGATGCAAGATGGCAAAGGAGAACTCAAAACCGCATGGTCTTCAATAAGTGAAGACTCAAGTGGACAAGAGCAAGGTCTAAATGTTCCTCCCAATTTCACACAGTACACTCTTCAAGATCGGAAGATTGTTCTTCAACAGCCCATGCGACAAAAACCAAACGTGCCAGGGGTTTCATACGATGGTCCAGAGGATGCAAAAAAGATTGATATTGCTAAGCCAGGAGAAGAGCCTCGCTATGTGTGGATTGCCACAGACTTGTCCTTAGATGAGGAGAAGTTATTAATACAAACCATAAAGGAGTATCGTGATGTTTTTGCTTGGAGTTATAAAGACCTCAAAGGAGTTGATCCAAGCATATGTCAGCATACAATTCCATTGCGAGAGGATGCAAAACCCTCCAAGCAACGTCCTTATACTTACAATGAGAATTTTGCACGGAAGATAAAGGAAGAAATAGACAAGCTCTTAGAGGCGGAATTTATCTATGAGATTGAACACACTGAATGGGTCTCCCCTATTGTAGTGGTGCCCAAGAAAAATGGGAAACTTCAAGTATGTGTCAACCTCAAGAAGGTAAATGCAGCTACTGTGCGGGATCATTACCCACTTCCAATCACGGATCATGTTCTGGAACGAGTTGCAGGGAAAAAGGCATATAGTTTCTTGGATGGATTCTCCGGGTACAATCAAGTGTCAATTGATCCAAAGGATCAACACAAGACAACCTTTGCTACTGAGGATGGCATCTTTGCTTATCGTGTTATGCCATTTGGTCTAACAAATGCACCAGCAACTTTTCAGCGGTTAATGAGTCATGTATTCAAGGAGTACCTTCGACAATTTCTTGAGATTTTCATGGATGATTTATGTGTTCACTCACAAGAGCGTGATGATCATATAGAACACCTGAGACTTGTGTTTCAAAAGTGTCAACTTTATCGTATATGCTTAAATCCTGACAAGTGCAAATTTATGGTAAGACAAGGGAAAATTTTGGGCCATATTGTTTCTCGCAACGGGATTTCAACAGATATGGATAAAATTGATGTCATTGTCTCATTACCTCAGCCTATCAACCCTAAAGGGGTACAAACATTCATGGGACATTGTGGCTATTACCGTAGATTCATCTACATGTATGCTGTCCTAGCCAGACCGTTATATGCTCTTCTTGTAAAGTTTAATTGGACGGATGAGTGTGAGGAATCCTTTGAAAAGTTGAAGCAAGCATTAGTGACTGCACCCATTTTACGGGCACCAGATTGGAACCAAATCTTTCATGTCCATATTGATGCTTCCAACTTTGCAATTGGATGTATTTTGGCTCAATCGGGAGAACACAATAAGGATTTCCCAATCTCATATGCTAGTCGACAGTTGAACAATGCTGAGAGGAATTACACCACAACAGAAAGAGAAGGATTGTCCATGATATATGCAGTGAAAAAGTTTCGCCATTACCTTTTGGCAAACAAATTCATATTTTTTGTGGACCATCAAGCACTGCTATATTTGGTGAATAAGCCATGTGCAACTGGAAGGATAGTAAGGTGGTTTATCATCCTTCTTGAGTTTGATTTTGAAGTTGCAGTTCGGAAAGGAACAACTCATCTAAGGGCAGATCACTTGTCTCGAATCACCTCTGGAGAAGCTCCTGTGGGTGTGGATGATGATATGTTAGATTCAACACTTTTCCTTGTAGAGACAGCCCCTAGATGGTCTGAATCCATTTTAGAAATTTTGACTGGTGGGCAGATACAACTAGCGGGTCCTAATGTGGACCTATGGCGACCATTCAAGTTAATTTCCGGGAGATTATATCGTCAGGGTAATGATGGAGTGTTGAGGCTTATACCTAACCCCGACCAATATGAGGAGATCTTGGAATGGGCCCATGCAGGTATTGATGGAATCCATGCATCAGCTACTACTTGTGTGCGACGTATATCTCAAGATGGGCAATGGTGGCCTACCATGCATGCAGATGCTGAGACATTTGTTCGTAACTGTGCTTCATGTAAAATTCAGAAGCCAATTCATAATGTCACATTATTCCAAATTTCAACTACACCAAGTTGGAGTAAGTATATTGTGGACTATCTTCAGCATGGTCATTTGGATCCAAAAATTCCTAAACATCGAAAGCATGCTATTAAAATTGAAGCGGCAAATTATATGCTGATAGAAGGCCAACTCTACAAGAGGGGCAAGGATGGCGTCTTACGCATGTGTGTATGTGAAGCTGACTATCTGAAAATCTTAACTCATGCACATGCAGGTGTTGGGGGTGGACACTTTTCTGGCAATACCACAGCAAAGTTGATTAGGTGGTCTGGGCTTTGGTGGCCAACCTTACAAATGGATGCCGAAGAATATGTGAAACGTTGTGACGACTGTCAAAGGACCAAACCTCCCATCACAAAGGACAATATGCCATTGCGGCCTATGTTAAGCACACGTGCTTTTGCAAAATGGGGTATTGATTTTGTCGGTCCCATTAAACCTCCGGCTCGTAACACGCATGCAGAATATATTATAGTCGCAACCGACTATTTGACCAAATGGGTAGAGGCAAAGGCAACAGTCAAAAATGATGCCAGAACCACGGCCAAGTTCTTGTATGAGTACGTGTTTACACGCTATGGCTTACCTATTGAGATCGTTAGTGATCAAGGTGTACACTTCGTAAATGAAGTCATAGAATTTTTGCTTCAAGAATTTATGGTAATTCACAAGCGTTCTGCACCCTATCATCCCCAGACCAATGGACAAGCCGAGAGTACTAACAAGATTCTCTGCACAGCACTCACAAAGATTGTTGAGGGACATAGGACTGATTGGGAGCAAAAGTTGCACTCTGTTCTCTGGGCATATAGGACAGCCTATAAAACATCTGTGGGCACAACCCCATTTGAACTTGCTTTTGGGCTAGACGCAATTCTTCCCATTGAATTTCTTGTACCTACTCTACGAGTAGCTAAACAATTGGATTGGACTGGTCATGAGCTTTCACAACGTGTTGACGAATTGGAAAAGCTTGATGAGACCCGCTTATTGGCGGTAATGGGGATGTATGCTGAGAAGAGGAGACAAAAGCAATGGTATGATAGAAATGTAACAACTGGCCGATTCAAAAAAGGAGACCTGGTGCTCTTATATACACTTAAGAAGCATAAGAGAAAGCTCAAGAAACGTGGCCTAGGACCGTTTGTGATTAATGAGCTTACTCCAAGTGGTGCGGTGCGTCTGGAGACACTAGAAGGTGAGCAAATGCCTAACTTCATTAATGGAAGTCGTCTCAAGAAATACAATGAACCATTAACTGAAGCCATGCTTCAACAGATGCATGCTGCACAAACACGGAAAAAAGCACTTGACCTACTTAAACGTCAGGCTCAAGAGGAGGCTAAAGCTAGAGTTGCAAAAGCCAAGGAGCGTCGCAAAGCTTCTATGTTAGCCATACAATTGGCTACTGATGAGCCATATGTTGAACCATTCAATATTCAAGTGAGACTTCATCTTCATGAGACTACCTACTTTGTCTCTGCCTTAATTGACTCTGGTGCAGACTATAATGTTCTATCGTTTGACACATGGATAGCCTTGGGTCAACCCACACTTGTACACATTCCTGTGGACCTACGAAGCTTCTCAGGTGAAGATAACCCTATAGAGGGAAAATGCGTCATTATGATGTCCATTCAGGATCACAAGATGTTAGTGCCCTTTTATGTGGCATGTTAGTCCAAGGCAGTAGTAGAGGTTGTTCTCGGTAGATCGTGGTTAAGTGCTACCAATTGCTCATTGGATTGGAAGAATAGACAATACAAGTTGCAAATTGATTCTGATTGCATCTTGGAATCTGCTACACCACGTGCTTTATCGTGTCAAAAGGGTAATGTTTCTACCTTACCCAACCCACAATCAAAATCTGCTCTTGAAGCTCCAAAACAAATGATGTGGATAATTGATGAGTACTCAAGTGAGGGCCATGGCTGGCATGTTCCAACTACTCTAGTTGCTGCTCAAAGAAGGCCAGGCAAGAAGGATTCATCAATGTGGCTACCCAAAGATGCGTACAAACTTGTCCCATCTATTCCAGTTGCTGAGCCTCTTAAGAAGCACATCATTTCCAAACCTAAATCTCGCATTGTTACTCGATGGATCCCAAAACGGGTTCTTAAAGCACAAGGTTATTATGAGGGTGCAACATCAATTTGGCTTCCAAAATGCCATGGATTGCTAAAGGTAAAAGAGTGTTTCAAAAAGATTCCAAGAGTCACCCCTGATTGCCCATATCAGTGGGTGCAAAAGAAATCAACACAAATTCCCCAAGAAAGGAACGGTGGCTGTGATAGCACCTACAAATCCACTTGTGTCGATCTTCCTAAAACATGTATTGAAACAACTGTTGCCCCTATTTCTCCTTGTTTCACAATTCAACCATCAACTGGTGTACCTAAGACAAGTCCAAAGGAGTCTCATTTGAGCATAGATTCTGGTGCTTCACTGCCTAAATCCTCTTATCTTGCTCAAATTCCAAGACAATTGCTAAAGTCTACACCTCTTAAAAAGGATATACCAAAAGCTAAAGATAAGGCGTTAACACTACAATTAAAGCTCTTTGGTAAAACAATGTTTGAATAATGTAGTTCCTTATGCCTTTAGGAGATGTGTTCTTTTTGAGATAATCTTGTTTTTGATTGGAATTGTCATGATGGATATGAGTGTTCTAAATTTCATTATTCTACGTCCAGATAACTCCTGATGGATATTTGGCGCGATACATGTCCACCATGCATTGACCCTGATAGTACTCGACCTGATCATCGCGGGGGTTATAGTGCTCCTCCATTTCAAACACATTCTAGGTATTTCTATGCTCCCTTAGGTGAAAATTGCTGTGGGCATCACTTTGTTACGTTATTCTATCAACAGCATCACCCATTTCCACATTGTCAAGAGTGTGCACGGCTAGTATTAAGTGAAGCTTCACATATTTGTTGGATATGCCGCTCTTACTTTAGACGATATGGCACGGCCTTAATGAAGCAAATTGTGGGAATTACTCCCCAACGCCATAATCTTCTTAATGTGAGAATACCAGAAAGGGGACCAAATCAACGAAGATTACCTGAGGAGGTACAAGCACAACAATGGAGGGATACAAGCTTAAATGACTTGCAACTACCAATCTTGCAAGCCCTCCTTCCCCAACCCTCCACATGTCAATATTGGATCAATATGAGTACCTACATTGCACAGTTCCAAAATCAAAACTGTCTGACTAACCTTCCCATAGAACCAATGCCATATTTCAGTGAGGAAGCACTCCTTCCTCTACCACCTTCTCCAGAGGCCGGTTTTTGTGAGGGGTTGTCTCTGCATCCTGAGGAAATTGATACCATCTTTCCAGCAGACGAGGACACGGACCCACCATCAGCGCAAGAGTAACTCAGTGACTCCACAATAAGAACGACAAGCCAGGGCACTTTTCTCCCATTGGGTTTTTTCCCCTCGGCTATATTTGGTGATTGGCACCACTAACAAATTTTATTCTTTTGTTTTTTCTTTGTTTGTTAATAAAACTTTGTGCAGAGATCTCAGCTTAAGAAGAGCATCAGATACGCCCCTATAGTCCACCTATCGTGCACACAAATTAGGAAGGGGGGAGATATGCTACGCTTACAAAGATCAAGGAGGAGCAATCTGCACAAAATCAGCAATTATTCAAGGCAAACGAACAACATCAACAGGGCACTACAACAGGTGTATGCAAATCTTAATCTTTATTTCTTTAAGTGCTCTTATCTTTCGAATATATGGTTTGCATGTACACAATATTGGCTGGTTTGAGTTTTTGATTTGTAGTTAAAATATGGTGAGTGCATTCTAGAGTCTTAGAAGACTTAGTAAAAGATATGTCTATCCAAAGACAGTGTAGGATATATACCAAGGGGATATGCCAAGTACTTATGTCTTCAAGGTATATTAGTTATCCCTAGTGGTAGTTATCTCTTAGATATGAGCTAGGTGCTACGAGTAATAAAAATTTATGAAAATATACCCTACAAAAATATATATACAAGGTGAATTGCGACATGAAGTGTCTACCGCCATGCGAAGTGCTTGGTAGGACCTGGGGATGTCTCAGCACCTTGGGGCCGATGCCTTGGTTTCCATGGGGTGAACATTGATGTCTAGAAGCTTCAATAGAGGACCTTTGAGGAATCTATCGCCTTGATAGATGTTGGTAGGACTCGGGGGTACACTATGGGCCCTCGAAACCGATGCCCTCATCTTCAAGGGGTACTCCTTAGGTCATAAAAGAAAGAAAAAGGGTCTGTCGCCCTTGAGATACTTAGCGGTCTTTAGATTCTCTTGGCGGAGGTCTCTTGGCCATTGCTCGGGTCTCATGGGGATAGAACCTTAATCTTTATCACCTTCTACACACATCAAAAAAAAAAAAAAAAAACAACAAGAGAGAGCTCCAATCACCTTTGCTCATACTTAGGAGTAGGGTTGCCACTTAGGAGTAACTTACATACTGATAGGACATTGAGACTGCGGTCATAACCGGAGGTGTACAAAGACACTTGCCTTTGCATAGCATTATCTACTACCTAAGTCTCACTTTGACTAGTTTTTACTCACCTCTTTTAGTACTCATTAAAACTTTAATCAGCCTTGCACTTGTATGCTCACGTGTGTAATTATTATTGCTGATTTTTCTTTTCTTTTCTTTTTATCAATAAAGGACTTTACTTGTATCAATTGTTTTTTTTTGTTGCAGCTCTTGCTACTACCGCGCTCGAGGACGTGCGCAAAATAGGAAGGGGGGAGTGTTGCTTGCAAATGAAGATCAATACCAGGATGCAACAAAAACGATACTTAATGCTCTTGAAAAGAGTTCCACTTTGTAGATGAATGTGGGAGAGGGTTTGATAATAATCCCACATGGGGACTTATGGGAGTCCTAGAATTTTTGTATAAAAGGTGGCTCATTTGAGAGCTTTACACACCTTTTGGGCTTAGTTCATGCAAGAGCTCCTTTGAGAGACCTACTCTCCCTCTTCTCCATAGAGGTGAAGACTCTTCTCTCACCCCATCTACATCTTTGTATGAGATAAATCTCTTCATTGAATCATTAGCAATGTCATGAGTCTTTCTTATCCTCTTCTCTAATCATTTTACTCTTATGCATGCTTTTAGTATTTCATTTTTGAGTACATGGATTGATTTGAAGCTTTCATGGAAGCTTGATGCTTGAATGTGTGCATGCTTGTAGGAAGATAGGAGTGGAGTGAGGTCTTTCTCTTTGCTTGAGTGCATAGTGATTGTATTCCTCTTGCTTGTATTTGTGAATGAATGGGTGTGTAGGAATGAGGACAAGTTGAGCTTGTGTGTATGCTTAGTCTAGTGTCAAGTGATGGTAGCCATGAGCATTCTCTCCATTTGTGGATAAGCTCTTGTGCACCGGTACGGGTCGAATCCCTAGCTCCGAAAGGGATGCAAATCCCATTGGATTGAGCTTAGTGTGGATCGTACTCCTCTTGCTACAAGAGAGAGAGTTTTCCGTCTCTCCAGGTGCATAAATGGATTTTTATAAAATTGTTATTTCCCAGTGAAGTTGTTCTTATTCATAAATATGTAATGCGAATCACATAGATGGGAATGAATGAATGGATAAATGTGATGAGAATAGATGTGATGAGAATGAGAGGTAAATAGATGTGATGATATGTGATGCGAATCAGATAGATAGGAATGAATCGATGGATGGATGCGATGAGAATAGGAGTGACGAGAATGTGAGGTGAATAGATGTGATGAGATGTAATGCGAATCAGATAGATGGGAATGAATGGAATGGATGGATGTGATGAGAATAGATGTGATGAGAATGAGAGGTAGATAGATGTGATGAGATGGGATGCGAATCAGATAGATGGGAAAGAATGGATGGATGGATGTGATGAGAATAGAAGTGATGAGAATGAGAGGTAAATAGATGTGATGTGAATCAGATAAATGTGAATGAATAGATGAGACGTGATGTCATGTGAATCAGGATGTAAATGAATGATATAGGATGTGAATGAATGCGTTAACATGTGAATCAGGATAAATGAATGATATAGGATGTGAATGAATGTGTTAGCATGGGAATCGGGATGTGAATGAATGTGTTAACATGTGAATTGGGATGTGAATGAATGATATAGGATGTGAATGAATGTGATAGCATGTGAATAATGATGTAAATGAATGATATAGGATGTGAATGAATGTGTTAGCATGTGAATCAAGATGTGAATGAATGATATAGGATGTGAATGAATGTGTTAGCATGTGAATCAGGATGTGAATGAATGTGATAGCATGTGAATCAGGATGTGAATGAATGATAAGGGATGTGAATGGATGTGATGTGATGTGAATCGGGATGTGAATGAACGATAAGGGACGTGAATGAATGTGTTAACATGTGAATTGGGATGTGAATAAATGATATGTGATGTGAAATGGTTGTGATAAGAAGCGATGTAAACTCGATAGATGTTAATGTATGTGAAGTGATGAGATGTATAGGTAGATGCAAGTGGATGAGATCTGATGAGGATAAATGAGGAAATAAGTGATGAGATAGAAAAAGATGTGATTAGATGAGAATGGGAATACTTATGAAATGAATGTGGATTGATGTGGATGGATGAGTGGAAAATGTGGATTGAAGTGGATGATGTGCATGGATATCTAGATGATGAGGATTGATGTGTGGCTAATGTGGATTGGCGTGGATGGATGCATGGATGATGTGGGTTGATGTGTGGATAATGTGGATTGACGTGAATGGATGTATGGATGATGTGGATTGATGTGTGGATAATGTGGATTGACGTGAATGGATTATGTGGATAGATGTGTGGATAATGTGGATTAATGTGGATAGATGTATGGATGATGTGGATTGACGTGTTGATTGATGTGGATGGATGTATGGAAGAAGTGGATGGATGTGTGGATAATGTGGATTGATGTGGATGGATGGATGGATGATGTGGATTGATGTGGATGATATGGATGGATGTATGGATGATGTGGATCGATATGTGGATGACGTGATTGGATGTGATTTGATGTGAGAATGATGTGATGTGATAGGGATCGATGAAGAAAAAAAAATCGTGGGAAGGTGAGAAAAGATGGGGTTTAATATGAAAGGATGTGGAGTGATGAGAAAAGATGGGTTTTAATATGAAAGGATGTGGAGTGATGAGAAAAGATGGAAATATTGTTGGAACTGTATTTGTATGTGAAATCTATTTTTAAATGACTGTTTTATGTCAAGAATGCCTGGGAAGTATTTTGACAGTCTTGTGAATAAGGTCGTGGAGACCTATCTGTTAAAGTTGCAACTGCTTTGACGGAGAGTCAACAGAGGACATCTCACGTAGCAAGGTCGTCGGCCGACCAGCCTCGGTTTGATTTAAATGGTAAGCTTCCGGTACAGTGGATAAGGGACCAAGGAAGCGGCCTATGAGTGAAGCGCTAGGTGACCTACGAAGGATCCTAGAGGGTGCTGACCATACGGTGCTACTGCTCTGGGTCACCGAAGATACCCACACGTACGTCGGGGAAGATATTTGGAACAAGGAGTAAGAGTTATTTTCTGAATTCGGGCATGGATCTGGTTGATTGACCTTGCTGGTCCTCAATGGATGAGTCCATGGCTCTTTTATATGGATCTGTTGGTTGATCTTGCTAATCTTCAACGGAGATTCCATTTTTGTTAAAGTGAATACTTGTCGGTTACTATGAGCTAGGAACTATCGAAAAGGCCCCTGACTGGACAGGGGGTGAGCGTTCTGGTTACCAATGATGCCATAGGTACACTGATGAAGGAATGTTTGGAAATAAGGATTCAACTGGATAATTAGAGGATTATGATCAGTGGCACTATGGTTTCATTAAATGATTGTTTTAAAGACTGTTGAATCTGTGAAAAAGGCAATTTCATATTGGGTGTGTAAGTGGTGTGACTAGTTTTAAGTTTGCATAAATATTCGGCTAGGGGACTTGGGAACTCTTTTCCTTGGTACCCGGGACAACCTAACCAAATTCTTAATTGGATCCCATCACTATAGTGGTTGGGCGGTTGGCTAATCCATGGGACTGGATGGGGTTAGTAGGCTAGACTAATGGATCCCTAAATTGAGACTCAATTCTATTCTGGTTCGATAGATGAAGTAAATCCCGGACAAAAATTGTTCTATGGAAAAGAATCAACATCTGTGCCTCTCAATGAGGAAAAAAGCATTGGTCTCTATGATCCAAGTACAATCTTTTTCCTGAACTGACTATGGGACTTACGGGTTCGGTCAGATCAGTTCAGTTAGTTAAGGCTTTTGACTACGTTAGAGAAAGGTTATCCTGGAGGAGTCGCACGTGCTTTCCGGGCAAGGGAAGCATTTCTGGGTTCGGTTTTGGAAGAACCGATGTATTAGTCTCTTGTCCGGATATCCGTGGGCGAGGCCCCGAGTGTGAGACCTACCCCACACAAGAAGTGCTACTTCCACTGCTAGCACCCTTGAATTCGTTGCGCGGTGGGGATAGGGATCTCACAAATTTTGCACCCACAAAGGCGGAATTTCAACACTTGGTTGAGCATTCAATTGCTCTACATATGGCTACCCTCCATTAAACAAAGGTAGGAGCGAATCAAACATGTCTTGTGAAAATACATTCTACTATTTTTTGCATGAAAGCATGGGATGAACTGAGTTTTTGACAAAAACAATGTCTCTACTTTACCAAAATCCGCTTTAAGGGCGAATGGTAGAGTCTATATCCATGGCTTTCTGAACCGTATCCCACAAATATGCATTTAACTGCCTTATCATCAAGCTTACTGCGTTGTTGCTTAGGCACAAGAGCATAAGCAAGACAACCAAAAACATGCAAATGAGCCACATAAGGCTTCTTGTCATGCAAAGCTTCATAAGGAGTTTTAAACTGCAAGGCCTTGGTAGGGCATTTGTTCAACACATAGTTTGCGCACATAGTTGCCTCTAACCAAAAACCATGAGGTATATCTTGGTCTTTCACCATACATCGTGTCATCTCCATGAGAGACATGTTCTTCCTCTCAGCCACACCATTTTGCTGAGGTGTGTATGGCACTGTACATTGATGCCTTTTGCCTTTTTCAGTCATATATGCATGAAATTCCTTGGCCATATACTCCCCTCGATCTGAACGAAGGGTGCCAACTTTATATTCACATGCATTTTCAGCCATGGATACAAAGTTCCTAAAGCACATATAAACCTCTGTCTTCTGCTTAAAGTAGAGATATCCCCCAATAGATGGTATCCTCATAGGACCACATACATCACTATGTATAAGCTGTAATTTCTTAACAGCTCTCACAGATCCATCCTTTGGAAATGATGCCCAATGCATTTTACCAAGAATACACCCCTCACATACATGTCTGGCAGGGGTCTCAAGAGTTGGCAACTCAGAGACACCATATCATGCCTTTGAAGACATAACAAACTACCATAATTCAGATAGCCAAATTGTGCATGCCATATTTCTACATCACTCATAGCATGAGTCGTAGAGACTAAGCAAGCATCATGTTGCAGCTTCTCAAATATATCCATCTCATATAGGCCATGAAACAAGGTACCTGAGGTAATGATAGAATAACCATCATTTCTATCCTGAACTGTTCATCCACAAATTTCACCATCAATACATCACCACTGCTAGCGATGATTGTCTACCAAATGAAAAATCTTTCAACACACTACAAGTACTCATTGTTCACTGAATGCAACCCCAGATGGTTGCCAACTAACTGAATCACCTACAAAATGTATGATAAATGACACAGAGTAGAGAATAGAGTGTTACTGGTGAAAGTATGATGGTCAATGTTGTTGAAGACACTGTAGATGATGCTGCACACCAAATCTTTGCTGCTGCACAGTCCAAACTATGAGACCCCTTTGCCCCCTCTCTGTGCACCAGATTCTCGGTTGCTAGCAGCTTCCTCTTGCACGGGGCAGGGTTTCCCACTCGGGGCCTCGCTCTCAAATGTTTGGACACGAGACTAATTTGGTGGTCATTCCGAAACCGAAATCGAGAAAATTTTCCTTGCCCGAAAAATGGGGACGATTCCATCTTTTTTATTTTCTTAACAAATTTTCTAATGGGGTCAAGAGACTAAACTATCCTTCACTTTATTAAACCAGATAGAAGGAAAACTATCACTGACTTAGTTTGAAGAAATCAATGCTTTTTTTCTAACCAAAATCAGGCATAGCTGTTGATCTAATTATTTGAGAAAATCAACGCTTTTTTCCTAACCGAAGTTAGGCACAACCATTGATCTACTCAATTGCGAAATTCTTCAGGTTTTTATTTAACTACTTGAATTCTAAGCGTATTCCTATTATTTTAATTTAATTATTAAAATCCACTGATTCCAGCCTAATCCCATCCAGTCCATGGGTTCCAACCACACTGGAATCAGTAGAACCAAACAATTACTCACCCACTCATAATTGAATGCCTTTCTTAACTTTTGCTTTCAAATACAGATACGCACACACTCCTGTTTAAAACTTTAACATATAAAATAATTCATCGGTAAAGAGTTATTGGTTATCGATGTCATAACTCAAAAATTTCATCCAGTCCCTTGTTTCTCAAAAAACAGTATCACTCTAGACTCTCCGTTGAGATCAACTAGTCATCAACAACAACGAGATCCAGTAACAGATTACAATAATCATTTCGTCCATCATACATATCTTCCACGACATACGCATGGGTGTCATAAGCACCGCGAGCCCGTGTGTCACCTAGTCAGAACCCTCCAGGATCCTCCTTAGGTGTCCTGGCACTTCACTCAGGGAGATCGCTTCGTCGGCCCTCGCCCATCGTACCGGAAGTGCACCATTTTTCAACCATACCTAGGCTGGTCAATACCTGGGCCAGCTTTGCTGCGTGAGCCGTCCTTTGAATACTCCTGCTAGCTGTTGTAAACCGAACTTCCCTTAGAAAAACATATCCCAAATGCTCCCTCCCAGCATTCTGGCGTAAGACAGTCCTTTAAGAAAATAGGGTTTCTAAGCAAGTTTTTAGTTTGATTTTCTTTTGAATACAAGAAGTATTTCTGAATCAGTATCCCCAAAACTTCTTGATTGGAATTTTGAATTTCATACCAAAATTCCTCGAATTCTATAACCTTGATCCAGAGATCAATTCGAAGGGTCTCAAACTTAGTTTTAGATTTGGTGAGAGCTTTGAGTGTATTTTTCTAAACTGGTCACACCTTCTTTCCTCAAAACTGACAAACGAGTTTGGTCTTGGTCATAGTCTGATTCAAGGTTCGAGTCGAACAAGATTTTTCCTGAACTATCTTTCTCGAAAAGGTTTGATAATTCAGTTACTATTTTACTGAATTTCTTTCTTTGAATAATTCACTTAATTAATTTCTAAATTAGTTACAAATTCCAATGAGGAATAAATTAATCATTTATGTGAATATTTTGATCTCGATAGATTTCTTAAATTTCCTATTTACAATCCGAGGGAATATAAAACGATAGAAATTTCTCTCTTAGAGTATTTAATTATTCATTTATCGAATACTCATAGAATTTAAACATAGAATTTAAGAGAATTCTAATTTTAATATAAAAATTCTTTATGCATAAAAATCAACTTCAACACTTTTATAAAAAAATCCTTTTATACATCTGTTTATGCATAAAATCAAATTTAATAGGAATAACACTTTTATAATAAAAAAATTTCTTTATGCATCTTTCTATGCATAGAAATAAAATTTAATAAGAATAACACTTTTGTAATTAAAAAAAATCCTTTATGCATCTTTCTATGCATAGAAATCAAATTTAACAAGAATAACACTTTAAAAATAATAAAAAATTTCCTTTATGCATCTTTCTATGCATAAAAATCAATTTTAATAAGAATAACACTTTTATAATAAAAAAGTTCCATTATGCATCTTTTTATGCATAGAAATCAATTTAATAATTAATATCAGTGATATCCATGCATATTCATAGGTGAATATGTACATGGAGTAATTAGAATATTTCTTTTAGATGCAAAAATGGTGGGAATTACTCTAACGATTTCTCTTTTTATCTTTCTTCACTTAACTTAATTAACCCAATTTAGAATTATAGAACTCTAATCTACATAATTTTCTAAATTCAAGAGCGTAAACAATAAGAAGAGTTTAATTAATCACTTAGTTAAGCTTTCTAGGATTAAGAAATGTTGGAAGTAAAGAAGAGAAGGGGGTGGCCTTTTCATCAAAGGCATAGCATTTGAATTTAATTCAATCATTTGCAAAACATAAAAATCAAGAAAACCATAGATTTTTCATTAAAATTCGTAAACAAAGTAAGAAAATTAACTTACATGGAGCTTGTAAGCTCTCCTTTGGCTTGAGGGATTGAGGGTTCTACTCTTGTTTGAAGCAATAGTGGCCACGAATTCACTTTGGAGAGGATTAGGCCAAAAACAATTGAATTATTAAAAAATTCAATGTAGATGGCTCAGGATAGGAGTAGAGTAACAGTGCATAAAAACCATTAAGATTTTACAAAAGGGGGAGGCTTCTATTTATAGAGAAAAGCGAGCCTCTAACCAAGCAAATTGATTCTAGAATTTTCCAGATCAGTTTGGTCAATTTTTTGGGGTGAGTTTAGCTTACTTTTTGGATCTAGATTTGAAAGGAGAGATGAAAATATCTCATTTTATTGATTAAAAATTGGGAGTAATGATGAGAAAAAGGCGCCTACTTCATGAGGAGAGATCCCCACACTGAGGAGTCTAAATTCAGTTTTTTAATTCTTTTCTTTGGTCCTTAGTCCACTCTTCATCTTTTGTGAGCATTTACTCTTTTTTGGGGGAGGGTTTTATTCTTCAATTTATCTCCTCCCTAAATTTGGATTAATCTCATTGGCCTGTTAAACCTTTGTTTGGACCTTAATCCAAAATTTTCTCAAAACAGGGGCCCTTAGGCTAAGGTCTTTTGTGCACATTATAATTTATTTCTAATGCACCTTAGGAATTTCTTTTTAAACTTCTATTTCGGGGGAATTTATTTTAATAAGAAGGGATATTTTTCCATCCAAAGATATCTAAAAACTGAATTATCTCTCTCTAGAATATTTTCTCTCTCTAGGCCAAAACAGGTAGAAACAAGATCTTTTATTATTCTGAAAAGGGGATTGATTACAGGGGAAGAAACTGGACATCTTGAAGGGCTGGGGAGGAATCTTACATCCTCTCCCACTTGAAAAACACGAGATGTCCTCATCTCGCAAAATTGGGGGTAATCTCGCATCAGTTTGGCTTCTTTCTCCCAGGTGGCATCTTCAAAAGGATAGAACTTCCATTTGACTAATAATCCTCTTAAAATTATGTTCCTAAGAACCTTATCTTGAACATCAAGGATTTCTTCAAGTTGGAGTCCTTGGGTTGAAGAAGTTAAGAGTTCATCATTTAAGCCTATGATTCGGGCTCGGTATATACTTCTTAAGTAGGCTGACATGAAATACATTATGTACTTTGAGATGAGGAGGCAAAAGAAGTTCATAGGCTAAGTCACCTACTTTCTTTGTAATCAGATATGGCCCACAGTATCTGGGGGATAACTTCTTGTACTTCCCAAGAGATAGAGAACTTCTTTTGGGGTGTACTCAAATGAAGACCATATCTACTTCTTCGAATTTTTTTCTTGACCTCTTCTTATCTGCATATAGCTTCTGTCTATCCTGGGCAGCTTTTATATCCTTGCGGATTGACTGCATCTGCTACTCCATGTTGTCAATGGACATCTTGACCCTAATCAATGGGTCGGACCAAGTTAATGGTGTTAGGCGGTCTTGTCCATACAGAGCTTTGAAAGGGATCATCTCGATACTTCAGTGATAAGAAGCATTATAGGCGAATTTGACTAGGTGTAGATAGCTTAGCCACTTCTTGGGTTCCCTACCACCACAGCATGACCGAAGTATATCTTCGATTACTTGGTTCACCCTTTTCTGCTTGACCATCGGTCTCGGGGTTGTAAGCTATGCTGAGATCCAAGAAAGTTTCTACTACTTCGAAGAATGCAGTCCTAAATCTTGACATGAATTCGGGATCTCGATCACTTACTATTCTCCTGTGGGTAGGCCATTCAATCTAAAGATTTTCTTGAGGAACACTTTGGCCGCATCCACTGCAGTGTAGGTTTCTTTTAGTGGAATCAGATGGGCAACTTTGGTTAGTCTGTCAACTACCACGAAGATGGAGTTGTAACCTGATTGCACTGAAGGTAGTCCAGTAATAAAATCCATACTAATACATTCCCACTTCATCTGGGGGATGTCTAATGGATGTAACTTCCCAGGCATTTTTGACCATCGATCTCGGGGTTGTAAGCTATGCTGAGATCCAAGAAAGTTTCTACTACTTTGAAGAATGCAGTCCTAAATCTTGACGTGAATTCGGGATCTCGATCACTTACTTTTCTCCTGTGGGTAGGCCATTCAATCTGAAGATTTTCTTGAGGAACACTTTGGCCGCATCCACTGCAGTGTAGGTTTCTTTTAGTGGAATCAGATGGGCAACTTTGGTTAGTCTGTCAACTACCACGAAGATGGAGTTGTAACCTGATTGCATTGAAGGTAGTCCAGTAATAAAATCCATACTAATACATTCCCACTTCATCTGGGGGATGTCTAATGGATGTAACTTCCCAGTCATTTTTACTCTCTCGGCTTTGACTTTCTGACATATCAGGCATTGACGTACATGATTAAGTACATCCTTAAGAATCTTTTCTTTACAAACATGTAGGTCTTGATGAAACCTGGATGTCCTGCTATAAGGCTATCATGGGCTTCATTCAGAATTTGACCCTTAGTTCCCTCATCATTGGGAATGCATAGCCTTCATCCAGGCTGTACCCTTGAGCTCGGTTCTGAGGAGTTTTGCTTTCCTGCATAAGTAGGGTAGCAATAGGGCCAAAGAATCTATCCTACATGATCTTCTCTCTTGCTTCATTAACCAATGGATTTGACACCATTGTGATTGCAAGCAAGGAGGCTTTTCTGCTGAGGGCATCTGCTACCACATTTTCTTTGCATGGGCAGTACTTGATTTCCAAATCAAATTCCTGTAAGGTCTGCATCCACCTTCTTTGGCGCATGTTGAGATCCTTCTGATGAGTGAAGATCCACTTTAAGCTCTGATGATCTGTCATCATCAAAGTGAGTCTTTGACCCAGTAGGTAATGTCTCCACAACTTCAGGGCATAGACTACTGAAAGTAGCTCCAAGTCATGGACAACATAATTTCTCTCATGTGTTCTGAGTTTTCGGGATTCATAGGCCATTCCATGATCTTCCTGCATGAGCGCACCTCCCAATGCAAAACCACTGGCATCAGTTATTACTACCTCAAAGGGTAGAGAGAAATTTGGCAACTTCAGAACGGGATTGGCTACCAAGGCGGTCTTCAGCTTATCAAAAGCGCTCTTACACCTGGCAGACCATTGAAACAGGGTATTCTTCTTGAGAAGATTAGTCAGGGGGAAGCTATGAGAGCATACTTAGGTATAAAAATTATATATCAACCAGTTAATCCCAAGAATACCCTGACTTCTTTCACTGTCTTTGGTTTAGGCCAATCTATGACTGCTTGGACTTTTGCGGAATCTGGAGAAATTCCGTCTTTGGATACCAAAAAGCCCAAGTATTCAACATGGTCAACAAAGAAGGTGCATTTGCTCTTTTTAGCAAAGAGTTGGGTGCTTCCTTTGAATCTCAAGAGTTGGGTGCTTCCTTTGAATCTCAAGAACTTTACGGACGTGAGCTTCATGATGAGCTGTTGCATGACGAATGAAGATAATTGCAAGGATGCAGCAAAAAAAGACACTTAGGGCTCTTGTAAAGAGTTCCAAGTTGTAGATGAATGTGGGAGAGGGCTTGACAATAATCCCACATGGGAACTTTTGGGAGTTTTAGAGTTTTTGTATAAAAAGTGGCTCATTTGAGAGCTAGAGGGGACTCTTTGGTCATTTGGTTGAGAGGCTCATAGAGAGAGCTTGCTCCATAGCTCCATCTCATGTGCTCTCCCAAGGCTCTCCATCTCCATTCTTGCTTCAATCTTGTACTCTCTATTCTCTACATTTTCAATGATATGAGGTTATGGTCTACACACTTGCTAATCTAGATTTCTTAATGATGTTTTGATGCTAAAATCTGATTTGTGAATTGTAAAGTGCATGTGATGAAGCTTGTGCATGAAATGATGTGTAGTTGAGGCTTGTGTGATAGCTCTTTGCATGTTAGATTCTTTGCATAAGTTGCATTTTTGTGCTTAAGTGTAGCCTAATCTTGATGCTTTGATTATGTTAGATTGATTGCTTGAGTGTTGAAGAAGGATTGAGTAGGACTAAAAGTCATTAGTGTGTGGTTAACTAATCTTCTCCCATTCGGGATAGCCTCTATGCGCTAACCGGGTTGCATTCACGGATTGACAAAGTGTGTGGATTGGAGTGTAGCCTCCGCTATGCTATGATGTCCCAAACAATGGCGCCGCTGCTGCCGGGGAACGCACACCTAAGTTAGTGAAGGGTGTTAACCATTACTTCTTACTAAGTGCTCCATTGATTGCAAAATCGTGGATTAGGGTAGATTAGAGTAGAGTTTGCAAGGGCATTGAGTGTGTGATCTCAAGGGCGCCTTGTGTGTTTTCTGTTTTTTGATTAGAAGCAAAAAAAAAAACTAAAACCCCATTGCGGTAGAGAAATCCCGCCATTAATCAGATTTAAGTACTTTCTGTTTTTGTATTTTTGACGGGGTTGGCGAGAGGTAGGTAGGAGGTATTGGAGGCGCAGGCTACAGAAGCGTTGTGTGGGGAGGCGTCTCCATCAAGCGCAGCAAAGAAAAATATATATATATATATATATATATATATATATACGTGCATCTATTGGGCGGCCAGCTAAAAGCTGTAGCAAGGCGGCTTTAAATATATATATATATATATATATATATTTTATACATTAACTTGAAAGAGCGCTGCATCGAGGGGGCTGCATCGAGCGCTGCAACTTGGGAGGCTGTAGGCTGTCGACAGTGTGCGGGCGGCCAGTTGGGAGTGAGAAGGCGAAGGTGTGGGCGGCCAGTTGGAAGAAGGCGAAGGTGTGGGCGGCCAGCTGGACGTGGAGGCGAAGGCATTGCAGGAAGTGGAAGCGCCGGTAGCTGCAAGAGGTGGAGGCGCAGCAGCGCGTGAGGCCCCGTATAGGCGGCAGAAGTCGGCGGAGACAAAAATATATTAAAAAGAAAATATATTTAAAAAAACAGCAGCCCGACGACGTCGAGCTGTGGAAAGTGGGAGTGGTCGGCGTCGGCGTCCGCATTGGGCACACTGAGTAGAAGGCCCCGGTGAAGAAAAAAAGGTTGTTGGGGTGTAAGGTGCCGGCAGAAAGCGAAGTGGGAGCGCCTGTTGCAGTAGGCAGTGGTGGAAGGAGCATCGAAGAGGAGGTAGTGGCGGGCTTGAGAGCAACGGGCAGAGCTCCGGTGGTGGTTAGGTAACTGTTGAAGAGAGACCGTCTCTGCAAGGTGGCAGCTGCAGAAGGGCCGCACAGCAGGCGAGGAGAAGAAGGTGGTGGTTGCGACTGTAAGCCAGGCGAAGGGGCCACGAAGCATTGAAGAAGACGTTGGCTGTAAGCAGAACGGCGAGCGGTGAGGCGAAAAATCTGGCGCGAAGCGGTGAAGGATAAGATTGGTGCATTTCAAATTTTTTTATTTTTTAATTAATATTTTATTAAATTTTCATGTTTTTTGTATTTTTAAATAAATAATAATAATAATAAATATAAAAAACAACAAAACAATAACAAAAATATAATTTTTTTTAAAAGGAAAAAAAAGAAAAAAAAGAGAGAGAAAAGCGAAAAAAAGAGAGAAAAAAGAAAGGAATTTAAAAAAAATATTAAAAAAAGAAACAATTTTTATTTTCGTATTTTGAGTCCATTTTCATTTCTTAAATTTTTGTAAAATTTTGCATAATTAAAGTAGCTTGTATTTTTTTAGAATTTTTGTAATTGCGTGCATAATTAGCATAATTCATATTTTGTGTAATTAGTACGAAATTTATTAGTTAAAAAAAACAACAAAAGGAGAAGAAAACAAAAGAAAAGAAATAGAAATTAAAAAAAATAAAAAAAAAATAAAAAAAATTCTATAAATTATGCGTTTTTTTAGGAGTCCATATTCTTTGCATATTTTGTAATTTTTCATTTTTTAATTTTTTGCATCATTAGTGTAACTTGCATTTTTTTTAAATTTTTGTAACTTTGTGCATAATTAGTATTTTTTTAGCGTGATTCATAATTTTTGTAATTAAAAAAAAGTAAAAACATAAAATCATTTAAAAAACATTTAAAAAAATAATAATAAAAAATAAGATAGATGGTTACACCACACATACTCATTTTAGTTGCATCATTTTAGTGGTTAGGTAGGGTAAAATATATATATATATATATATATACTTATATATATATATATATATATATATATATAACAAAAAAAACAAAAAAACAAAAACAAAGACAAAACAAAAAAAAAACAAAACAAAAACACATAAAAAACCAAAAAAAATTTAACCTTATGCACTTGCGATCGGGACGTCTTATAGATTCTGCCATAGGGCCTAGGGCACCTTCTAGAGTACCTACGCAGGAAAGTGGGACCCAATCGATAGGAAATTTGGCAGATATTGCTGAAACCCTTTCTGAATCCCAATCCGATACCCTTTTCTCCAGAACAACTAGTTCATTGTCCATGGACAATCTAGGGCCGACAAATAGTCATCCCTTAGCCCCAAATAGAACACCCACAAGATCCTTTAATCCATTTGAAGCCGACACCATGGGGTTAACACTTAATGTGAGACTCCAATATGTCTACACAAATGCTCAAGGAGCTGAGATCTTTAGGGACCCACAACAACGGTATCTTGTTAAGATCGCAGACATTTTCTCAGAACTTGATAGAGCACCTCTAGTCAATGACCAGGGTAACATGTACATGTGTGGAGATCGTGTTCGCTACGAAGTCACCTACCATCCAGAAAATGTAGACAAATTAGGGGAGCTCTCTAAAACCGAGTTCTTTGACTTATCGAAACTTTCCAGAGCAAGGGAGTCTAGAGATGATTGGCTCATTGAGCCGGACATGCCTGGACCCTCCAATGCCCAGTCCTCAAAGCCATCCATTGATGATTTACTTCTTGTAGATCTAAATTTGGAAAGGGATAGGAAAGGCAAGAGCGAAATGGATCAGGGGGCTGAGAACCAATGGGAGTTTGTACGACAAATTCCAGTGACAAAGGTCTTACAGGATGACCCACTTCAAGAGGTCTATAAGGACTCGTTAGAGGGATATTATGCCACAACTAAATTGCCGGAGCTAGATCTTCCTCTAGCACTGGTGGTGGTAGTTGAGAAGCTTGCAGGACACATGAACCGAATAATTGATAAATGGGCCAATGAATACCGAACCTTAGATTGGAAAGAGATTCGGGAGCTCACGTGGAAAGGACAACCATTATTCATAGATGTGCTCTCAACAAATACAGCCAAACCAAGAGAGACAGCCTTTCTTGGAGAAACTATTGCTCCTCCCCTACGAGAGTTCACTAGAGAGGGACCTTCAACATCCAAGTGGACCCATGCTAGTAGCCCAACTCTAGCACCAAGATATCGTCCTACACCAAATGTGCAACCACCGATCACACCACCACAACATCTTTCTCACTATGACAATCGGAGGAGAGGGGAGCCAACTCGGCCTCCCATTAATGCACCTCCTGAAATGCGGGTGACAAGATCTTTGGAGGGGTTTGGTGAGGCTGGTAATAGGGTACCCACACCAATTTTTGATGCAGGTGGACCATCTTTCCAAAGAGAGGAACAATTCCCACTGAGAGTGAGAGGCCGTAGGCCCTATGATGAGTATTCAAGACAAGTAAGGCCATCAACTCTTCAGAAACTGGTAAAGAAGTATGAAGGGTCGGGAGATCCATATGACCATGTAGCAGCATTTAGGCAAGCAGTTCGAGCTGAGCAAGTGGCTGACGCATACTCAAATTGAAGGATTTGGACTCACTCTTGAGGGAAAGGCCCTTGCTTGGTTTCAGGCATTAGAGGCTTTAGACAAATCTTCTTTATGAGTTTTGGAAGAGAGATTCATTGCTGCTTTTTCCTTGATGGGAATTCAACATGACACGGTAGCACACATATACTCTTTCAAGCAAGGCGAGAATGAGAGTGTTAGAGACTGTGTAAATAGAATGAAGCAGTACATTAATCGTTGCCCAGAAGATGAGAAGCCCGCCCAAAGTCGATTAATTTCTCTTTTCTTAAAAGGACTCAAAAATTCAACACTGCATACACATCTCTATGCAAAGAAGCATACAAATTTCAATGAGTGTTGCCATGATGCTATGGATTTCACCGATAACTTCAAATTCCAAGATGGTTCTGGCCCAGAGGTGAAACCTAGAGATCAGTGGGGTGATGACCAAAGTTCAGGGTCTAGTGCACTAGTAAATCTAGACCAGATAGCTAACCTAGTACTAAGGAGATTGGGGCAGACCTATCGTCCACCCATGCAGCCACAACAACAGCAGCAGAGAATGAGGAGTGTACTTCCTACAGGTCCTCATCTTTGTGGAGCATGTGGCGGTAACCATAAAACAGAGGAATGTAATACCTTTTCTCCTCTAGTCACAAACCAACCCACAAAAAAGTGGTGCCAAGCCTGTGCTTGGAACTTTACCCATACCACACAGGAATGTACTCGCATTGCAAGAATGAGACAGGAACGTGAGCAGCCAAGGGGGGTGGAGTGGCTCCACAAATGTATCAACAGTATACTAATTTTGAACGTAAGCCACCGATGGCACAAGAGCAAGCACGACCTGTTCTTGGTGCCCAACCTCCTGCTCCTGGGACTGCTCCTGTGAGGGTTGTCGACTACGACAATTCAAATATGTGTAGAGACTTGGTAAACCCAGGCTATGTGGAGGAGGAATACGCATCATATTCATCCAAGGAAAATCTCTTTGAAAGTCCCGCATACCCAAGCCAAGCACTGGTGGAGACTCAACCAGGGGAACAAAACTCTTTATTGCTACAAAAGGGTCACCATGAGTGTACTATACACCCTGAGACAAAGCATGTTATGCCAGTTCCTATCAACAAAGTAGGAAAATTTTATGAGGACGATCAGGGAAATGCTACCCTCCCATTAGATGTGCGAAAAGTAGCTTCAACTGTAATACTTGATAGTGGTGCAGGAGTGGGCATTGTGACAAGGTCCATTTGGGAAAAGTGGGGCAAACCAGCTATTAGGAGTACCAGGATGCGCTTGCAGCTAGCAGATGGAAGCTTTAGAACATCCCCTTGGGCTGCTTGAGAACATATTGGTCACCACATGTGGGATTGAATATGAGCACACCTTTGCAGTAGTGGACTTTGGAAAACATCCAAACTATGAAGTGATATTGGGTAGACCATTCATGCGACAATTTCAAATGATTCAAGATTGGGGATACAATTATTTGTACCTCCGACATGATTCTGTCATCACAAGGGTCAACCTAAGGAATCACTCATATCGTGATGTAACAAGGTCTCCAATAGATGAGTTTGATTCTGCTTCATCTGAGGGCTCAAGAGTTACATTGTCAGACGGGCGAGAAGATCTGTGGATGTGTGGAGCCTCATGTAGGGATTTCAACACTGAGAGACTTAAGGGTAATCGAAGTGTATCAGACGAGGCATACATTCCACAACCCTTCCCAGAGCATTTAATTGATCCACTAGAATGGGGTCATGTCCTTGCAACACTATCGACATGTGCTTTACCGAAGCCAATTCAATTTTGTGACTCAGATGGATATGATATTATATCTGATAAGGAAGATGGATGGGACTCTGATTTTGATAATAATGTGATAATCCCTGACGAAGAGTTAGGAAGGGCACGCTTACTCTTGAGAGGAAGGGAGGTTCAAGTAGAGATCCCTCGAAGCCGACCTAAACGTAAAAGTTGTAAGAGCCATAAGAGAATCAGTAGACAAGATGAGCGGGAACAACGTGAGAGACTACAAAAAGAAAAGGAGGAGTCTAAGAGTGAAAACTCTCGACCACCACCTCACTTCTCAGGAAAGAACGGATATCTATACTATGTCCAAGCACAAGATAGTATCAAAGACCAAATAAAACGATCAGATGGATTCCAAGCGGGAGAAAAGCTAACAACTGTTAGCAAAAATCGTAAAAAAACGAAGAAACAAAAACCAAAACTCAAGTCTAAAACCGATTCAAAAGAGAGTGTCAGAAGTGCAAAGACAACGGTTGAACAAAAACCAAAACTCAAGTCTAAAACCGATTCAAAAGAGAGTGTCGGAAGTGCAAAGACAACGGTTGAACAAAAAAATCCGATGCAAGATAGCAAAGGAGAGCTCAAAACTGCATGGTCTTCAATGAGTGAAGACTCAAGTGGACAAGAACAAGGTCTCAATGTTCCTCCCAATTTCGCACAGTACACTCTTCAAGATCGAAAGATTGTTCTTCAACAGCCCATGCAACAAAAACCAAGCGTGCCAGGGGTTTCATACGATGGTCCAGAAGATACAAAAAAGATTGATATTGCTAAGCCAGGAGAAGAGCCTTGTTGAGATATCGAGCTCTAGTGAGGCGATGGACACTGATTACCCGCCTGGGGGATAGGCCCCACACTTACACCACTGGCATGGTTGGTGAGATCTTGGGTGATATGCGGCCAGTGGGATGACAGGCTGTGTGACAGCCACTCTAGAGACTGGCATAGTTATAGCGCCAGCTCATTTAGTCGGGTTCACACTATAGAGAACCCGTGTATGTATTGGTTGAGTACCTTTCATATTATGGTGTACTCTTATCTTGTATATGGTGTGTTGAGTGTTGAGTAGAGAAGAAGAAGATTTTCAGCCTCTCACCTTGTGTGTTCTCTATTAGGGTTTGTGAGTGTGTGTGTGTGCTTGCAAGAGCTCAAGCTCTCTTCCCCCCTGCATCTTTTCATGGTATCAGAGCCTGGTTCGTGCTAAGGGCTGAGCTGCAAGCAAGAGAACCATAGGAAGCGGTACGAGGGTAAGAGCTGCAACTACTCTTCCCTATTGTGTTGGTGACTACACCCTTGTCGGGAGCTCTACGGGAGGCACCGGCAAACGATCTCCGATTGAGGAGCTTTCTTCGCGGGAGTGAAGCTATAGGGCAACTATAGAGTCCTTTGGACTGAAATTTTCGGGCCGAAAACGCGTTTCGGGCGCGTCTGGACCTCCGTTTTTCAGAAAGCAGGCGATTTCAAGCACTGCGGGTAAGTCATCGATTCTCTGCAGAACTCTGTTTTAAGAACTGCAGGAAGACAGATTGACTGTGCAGACACTGTGGGTGCTGCAAAGAGGTCTACAGTTGCCATTGGGTGTATGTATGTGCATTGAAGTCACTGGTTGTGACATTTGAGAGTACTACAGTACCGCTGTGCAGAAAATACAGCATTTGTGCAGAAAAACCAGAGTGCAGTTTCTGGTAAAGTTGTGTGTTTGGCAAGATGTCAAATGATGGGATAACTCAGATTGTGGCTGAGAAGCTGGATAAGAATAACTTCCATGCTTGGAGGTTCAGGTTGACGAATTTCATGATGGGAAAAGGTTATTGGGACTACATAGAAGGTGAGCATGAAGAGGCACCGGAGATACCGGATATAAATCCGACTGCTGCAGATGTGAAAGAGTTTAAAGACTGGAACCAAGGAGCTAGGAAAGTAATGTATTGGCTTTCCATTAGTATACAGGACACCATGATTGGGCACATTCAGGATGCCAAGTCCCCCAAGGAGGCGTGGGACACCTTGGTAAAGCTTTATGAAACAAATACCAAGGCACATAAGATACAGTTGAAGAATGAACTTCATACTGTGGAGAAAAAGAGCATGTCTGTGAATGACTATGCGTTGAAGATAAAGGGTATTGTGGAATCCCTTGCATCTATTGGTGTGTCAGTAGATGATGATGACAAGGTGGAAGTCTGTCTATGTGGTCTCGGGCCACAATACAAGGCGTTCAAGACGTCTATTCAGACTCGGGAAAACATTCCCAACTTTACAGACTTGGTGTCTATGCTGATTATCGAAGAGAAGAACTTGGGTGAAGACCAACAGTCTTCACAAAGTAAAAACAATTCAGAGCAACAGGCCTTCTACATGAGTTCAGGAAGAGGACGAGGTAGAGGAGGCCGTGGACGCGGTCAAGGAGGTGGCCGAACAGGTAATCAGAATTATGGCCAGCAGCAGCAGCAACAACAACAACAGTCCCAGAATCAACAACAACAACAACACGCAGGTGGAAGAGGCAGATTCAGAGGCAGGGGGAGTCAAAGAGGCCGTGGAAATTGGCAAAGGCAATATAATGATGCACGTGAATGCTACTATTGTGGTAAGCCAGGACATGTGCAGTCAGAATGTTATAAGAAGCAGGCTGACATGCAAAATGGGAAAGTGCAGCAAAACAACTATGCATCCTCAAGCAGAAATAATGAGGACAATGAAAGGTTGTTTGTTATGCAGCATGTTGTAAATGCCATGTCTGAAAATGTTGATGCAGCACAAAAAGATAATGTATGGTATGTGGATTCAGGCGCTTCGAACCACATGACGAGTCATGGGGAGTGGTTCAAGGAGATGAAGAACCCGGAAAGACCAGGTTTTGTGGAAACAGGGGATGACACTGCTCATCCAATTGCCCACGTTGGAGATGTGCCATTATCTATGCAGGATGGCAAAGTGAAGTACCTTGCAGATGTACTTCATGTACCAAACATAACAAAGAATCTGGTTTCAGTTAGCCAGATGATTGAGCAGGGGTTGCAGGTTCGGTTTAACCCTGATGGGTGTTATGTTGAAGATTTCAAAGACAAGTGCAAGTTGGTTGCAAAAGGCAACAGAGTGGGCAGAATGTTTACGTTGGATGTAGACATGCCTGAAATGAGTGCTGCAATGTTTGCAAATGGTTTAGGAGTTGTTGCAGACACAGACATTTGGCATAAAAGGATTGGTCATGTGAATGTGCAGAGATTAAAGTCTATGCAGACAAAAGGAATTGTGATAGGGCTACGAAAATTTAAAGTGGAAGGTATGTAGAAAATATGTGAAGCATGCCAATTTGGGAAGCAAACAAAGCATGTGTTTCCACGTAACAGATATGTGAGCAGAAATGCACTAGATGTTGTGCATTCAGATGTATGGGGTCCTACGAAGACCGTTTCTATGGGAGGCTGCAGGTACTATGTCACTTTCATTGATGACCACACAAGGAAAGTGTGGGTATATTTCATGAAGGAGAAGAGTGAGGTGTTCACTCACTTTCAGAATTTCAGAGTTTTGGTTGAAAAGCAAACAGGAAAATATGTAAAGTGTCTAAGGTCAGATGGAGGGGGAGAGTACTTCTCCAATGAGTTCTCTGAATTCTTGAAGAAGAATGGTATTCGGAGACAGTTCACATGCAGATACACTCCGCAGCAAAATGGAGTTGCTGAGCGGAAAAACAGGCACATTGCTGAGATTGCGCGAGCATTGATGGAAGAGAAGAATATGCCGCATTGCTATTGGGCTGAGGCTGTTTCTACAGCAGTATACATCATGAACAGGACTCCAACTGCAGCCATACATGATGTAACTCCAGAGGAGAGGTTTACTGGCAGAAAACCAGATTTGTCTCATCTGAAAGTCTTTGGATGCATTGCATATGTGCATGTGCCAGATGAGCTGAGAACTAAGCTGGATCCGAAAGCTGAAAAAAGTGTGTTCATTGGATATTCCCTTGAGCAAAAGGGATACAGGTGTTATAACCCTACTACACGTGAGTTGAGGGTAAGCAGGGATGTCGTCTTTGATGAGATGAGCAGCTGGTATGCTGCTGAAAAAGAAGCTTGGGGCTGATTTGAGTGGAAGTGTGGTTGCACAGAATGCAGGTCAGCAATCACAGTCTTTGAGTGGACCAGGAGAGTCCTCATCTAGTGGGTCTGTTGATAGACCATGGAGTGGCAGGCTACGTCATAATACTAGCCCTGCAAATGTGATTAGTACATCACGTAAAGGAAAAGAGAAAATGGTTGAGCCCCTTGGTATGCCTGACATTTCTGCAGGGCATTCTCATGTTGATGGAGAGTCTAGTGGCTCAGATATGAGCCTTGATGAGGAGCTTGGGATCCCAGCTATGAGAACACCTGGTGTAAAGAAGGCTATGGAAGCCATGAATGAAAAGCTGCGAAGATCAGGGAGAGTGAAGAACCCTGTGCAGAGATTTACATATGATGGTTATGTGGCATATCACTATGCATATATGGCAAAGGTTGTGCAGGTTGTTGAGCCCACATGCATTGATGAGGCTATTGGAAATGTGTGTTGGGAGAAAGCTATGGATGAGGAGATGGATGCACTATATGAAAATGAAACTTGGGATTTAGTGCAATTGCCAGAAGGCAAGAAAGCCATTGGATGCAAGTGGGTGTACAAAGTTAAACATAACAGTGATGGAAGCATAAACAGGTACAAGGCTAGATTGGTAGCCAAAGGATATGCGCAGACATATGGGATTGATTATGAGGAAACTTTCAGCCCAGTTGCCAAGATGGCAACGGTGAGAGTTGTGATAGCAGTGGCTGCGTCAAAGAAATGGTCTTTACATCAGATGGATGTAAAGAATGCATTCTTGCATGGGGATTTGCAAGAAGAGGTGTATATGTTGCAGCCACCTGGTTATGAGGATGTGGGTCACCCCGAGCATGTTTGCAGGTTGAAGAAAGCCTTGTATGGCTTAAAGCAAGCACCAAGAGCATGGTCTGACAAGATTTCTGAATATCTTGTCACTATTGGCTTTCATGTAGCCAATGCAGATTTCTCGCTGTATGTGAGACATGATGATAGAGGAGTTGTGCTTGTTGTCATCTATGTAGATGACTTGATCATTACGGGGGACCATGATGCAGAGATCTTTGATGTAAAGATCTTGCTTAGACAGAAGTTCGAGATGAAGGATTTGGGGGAGCTCAGATATTTCTTGGGCATTGAGGTGATTAGGTCACCACATGGTATTGGATTACTGCAGAGACAGTATGGCTTGGACATGTTGTCCAAGTATGGTATGACAGGCTGTAAGCCTATTTCTGTGCCATTGGATCAGAATGGCAAGTTGAGTGCAGATTCAGGAGAGATCTTGGAGGATCCTACTATGTACAGGAGCATAGTAGGAAGTTTGATCTACATGACGATCACCAGACCAGATTTGAGCTATGCTGTTGGGTTGGTGAGTCAGTTTATGCAGGTTCCACGGAAACCGCATTTGGATGCAGTGAGACGCATACTGAGGTATGTGAGGTCTACTTTGCATTGTGGACTATTCTATGAGACTGGGACAGAGATATGTGTACATGGGTACACAGATGCTGATTGGGCTGGTAGTATCTCAGATAGAAGATCTACCAGTGGATTCATGTTTTCTTTGGGGAGTGCTGCTGTGACTTGGAGCAGCAAGAAGCAGCCTACGGTTGCTCTATCGAGTACAGAGGCTGAGTACAGAGGAGCTGCTATGGCAGCATGTGAGGTAGCTTGGTTGAGAAAGCTACTTGCAGATTTGGGTCTATCAGTGGATAGACAGGTTGTCATTTTCTGTGACAACATTAGCAGTATACAGTTGGCCAGGAACCCAGTCTTTCATGCTCGTACGAAGCACATAGAGGTCCACTACCACTTCGTCAGAGAGAAGGTCTTGGCAGGAGACCTTGACCTTGTTTATGTCAGCACAGAGGATCAGGTAGCTGACATCTTCACCAAAGCATTGGGTGCAGAGAAGCTCCGCAGATTCAGGGCTTCGCTTGGTGTGCATGAGATGGAGTTGAGCTCGAGGGGGAGTGTTGAGATATCGAGCTCTAGTGAGGCGGTGGACACTGATGACCCGCCTGGGGGATAGGCCCCACACTTACACCACTGGCATGGTTGGTGAGATCTTGGGTGATATGCGGCCAGTGGGATGACAGGCTGTGTGACAGCCACTCTAGAGACTGGCATAGTTATAGCGCCAGCTCATTTAGTCGGGTTCACACTATAGAGAACCCGTGTATGTATTGGTTGAGTACCTTTCATATTATGGTGTACTCTTATCTTGTATATGGTGTGTTGAGTGTTGAGTAGAGAAGAAGAAGATTTTCAGCCTCTCACCTTGTGTGTTCTCTATTAGGGTTTGTGAGTGTGTGTGTGTGCTTGCAAGAGCTCAAGCTCTCTTCCCCCCTGCATCTTTTCAAGCCTCGCTATGTGTGGATTGCCACAGACTTGTCCTTAGATGAGGAGAAGTTATTAATACAAACAATAAAGGAGTATCGCAATGTTTTTGCTTGGAGTTATAAAGACCTCAAAGGAGTTGATCCAAGCATATGTCAGCATACAATTCCATTGCGAGAGGATGCAAAACCCTCCAAGCAACGTCCTTATACTTACAATGAAAATTTTGCACGGAAGATAAAGGAAGAAATAGACAAGCTCTTAGAGGCAGAATTTATCTATGAGATTGAACACACTGAATGGGTCTCCCCTATTGTAGTGGTGCCCAAGAAAAATGGAAAACTTCGAGTATGTGTAAACCTCAAGAAGGTAAATGCAGCTACTGTGCGTGATCATTACTCACTTCCAATTACAGATCATGTTCTGGAACGAGTTGCAGGAAAAAAGGCATATAGTTTCTTGGATGGATTCTCCGGTTACAATCAAGTGTCAATTGATCCAAAGGATCAACACAAGACAACCTTTGCTACTGAAGATGGCATCTTTGCCTATCGTGTTATGCCATTTGGTCTAACAAATGCACCAGCAACCTTTCAGCGGTTAATGAGTCATGTATTCAAGGAGTACCTTAGGCAATTTCTTGAGATTTTCATGGATGATTTATGTGTTCACTCACAAGAGCGTGATGATCATATAGAACACCTCAGACTTGTGTTTCAAAAGTGTCAACTTTATCAGATATGCTTGAATCCTGACAAGTGCAAATTCATGGTAAGACAAGGGAAAATTTTGGGCCATATTGTTTCTCGCAATGGGATTTCAACAGATATGGATAAAATTGATGTCATTGTCTCATTACCTCGGCCTATCAACCCTAAAGGGGTACAAACATTCATGGGACATTATGGCTATTATCGTAGATTCATCTACATGTACGCTGTCCTAGCCAGACCATTATATTCTCTTCTTGTAAAGTTTAATTGGACTGATGAGTGTGAGAAAGCCTTTGAAAAGTTGAAGCAAGCATTAGTGACTGCACCCATCTTACGGGCACTAGATTGGAACCAAATCTTTCATGTCCATATTGATGCTTCAAACTTTGCAATTGGATGTATTTTGGCTCAATCGGGAGAACATAATAAGGATTTCCCAATCTCATATGCTAGTCGACAGTTGAACAATGCTGAGAAGAATTACACCACAACAGAAAGAGAAGAATTGTCCATGATATATGCAGTGAAAAAGTTTTGCCATTACCTTTTGGCTAACAAATTCATATTTTTTGTGGACCATCAAGCATTACTATATTTGGTAAATAAGCCTTGTGCAACTGGAAGGATTGTAAGGTGGTTTATCATCCTTCTTGAGTTTGATTTTGAAGTGGCAGTTCGAAAAGGAACAACTCATCTTAGGGCAGATCATTTGTCTCGAATCACCTCTGGCGAAGCTCCTGTGGGTGTGGATGATGATATGTTAGATTCAACACTTTTCCTTGTAGAGACAGCTCCTAGATGGTCTGAATCCATTTTAGAAATTGTGACAAGTGGGCAGATACAACTAGCGGGTCCTAATGTGGACCTATGGCGACCATTCAAGTTAATCTCAGGGAGATTATATCGTCAGGGTAATGATGGAGTGTTGCGGCTTATACCTAACCCCGACCAAGATGAGGAGATCTTGGAATGGGCACATGCAAGTATCGATGGAATCCATGCATCAGCTACTACTTGTGTGCGACGTATATCTCAGGATGGGCAATGCATGCAGATGCTGAAACATTTGTTCGTAACTGTGCTTCATGTAAAATTCAGAAGCCAATTCATAATGTCACATTATTCCAAATTTCAACTACACCAAGTTGGAGTAAGTATATTGTGGACTCTCTTCAGCATGGTCATATGGATCAAAAAATTCCTAAACATCGAAAGCATGCTATTAAAATTGAAGCGGCAAACTATATGCTGATAGAGGGCCAACTCTACAAGAGGGGCAAGGATGGCAACTTACGCATGTGTGTATGTGAAGCTGACTACTTGAAAATCTTAACTCATGCACATGCAGGTGTTGGGGGTGGACACTTTTCGGGCAATACCACAGCTAAGTTGATTAGGTGGTCTGGGCTTTGGTGGCCAACCTTACAAATGGATGCCGAAGAATATGTGAAATGTTGTGACGTCTGTCAAAGGACCAAACCTCCCATCACAAAGGAAAATATGCCATTGCGGCCTATGTTAAGCACACGTGCTTTTGCAAAATGGGGTATTGATTTTGTCGGTCCCATTAAACCTCCCAGCTCGTCACACGCATGCTGAATATATTATAGTCGCAACTGACTATTTGACCAAATGGGTTGAGGCAAAGGCAACAGTCAAAAATGATGCCAGAACCACAGCCAAGTTCTTGTATGAGTACGTGTTTACACGCTATGGCTTACCTATTGAGATCGTTAGTGATCAAGGTGTACACTTTGTAAATGAAGTCATAGAATTTTTGCTTCAAGAATTTATGGTAATTCACAAGCGTTCTGCACCCTATCATCCCCAGACCAATGGACAAGCTGAGAGTACTAACAAGATTCTCTGCACAGCACTCACAAAGATTGTTGAGGGACATAGGACTGATTGGGAGCAAAAGTTACACTCAGTTCTTTGGGCATATAGGACAGCCTATAAAACATCTGTGGGCACAACCCCATTTGAGCTTGCTTTTGGATTAGATGCAATTCTTCCCATTGAATTTCTTGTACCTACTCTACGGGTAGCTAAACAATTGGATTGGACTGGTCATGAGCTTTCACAACGCATTGACGAATTGGAAAAGCTTGATGAGACCCGCTTATTGGCGGTAATGGGGATGTATGCTGAGAAGAGGAGACAAAAGCAATGGTATGATAGAAATGTACCAACTAGCCAATTCAAAAAAGGAGACCTTGTGCTCTTGTACACACTTAAGAAGTATAAGAGAAAGCTCAAGAAACGTGGCCTAGGACCGTTTGTGATTAATGAGCTTACTCCAAGTGGTGCAGTGCGTTTAGAGACACTAGAAGGTGAGCAAATGCCTAACTTCATTAATGGAAGTCGTCTCAAGAAATACAATGAACCATTAACTGAAGCCATGCTTCAACAGATGCATGCTGCACAAACACGGAAAGAAGCACTTGACCTACTTAAACGTCAAGCTCAAGAGGAGGCTAAAGCTAGAGTTGCAAAAGCCAAGGAGCGTCGCAAAGCTTCTATGTTGGCCCTACAGTTGGCTACTGATGAACCATATGTCGATCCATTCAATATTCAAGTGTGCCTTCATCTTCATGAGACTACCTACTTTGTCTCTGCCTTAATTGACTCTGGTGGTGCAGATTATAATGTTCTCTCGTTTGACACATGGATAGCCTTGGATCAACCACCACTTGTGCAAATTCCTATTGACTTACGAAGCTTCTCAGGTGAAGATAACCCTATAGAGGGAAAATGTGTCATTATGATGTCCATCCAGGATCACCAGATGTCAGTGCCCTTTTATGTGGCACGTAAGTCCAAGGCAGTAGTAGAGGCTGTTCTCGGTAGATCGTGGTTAAGTGCTACCAATTGCTCATTAGATTGGAAGAATAGACAATATAAGTAGTTGTAGATGAATGTGGGAGAGGGCTTGACAATAATCCCACATGGGAACTTTTGGGAGTGTTAGAGTTTTTGTATAAAAAGTGGCTCATTTGAGAGCTAGAACACACTCTTTGGTCATTGGGTTGAGAGGCTCATAGAGAGAGCTTGCTCCATAGCTCCTTCTCATGTGCTCTCCCAAGGCTCTCCATCTCCATTCTTGCTTCAATCTTGTACTCTCTATTCTCTACATTTTCAATGATATGAGGTTATGGTCTACACACTTGCTAATCTAGATTTCTTAATGATGTTTTGATGCTAAAATCTGATTTGTGAATTGTAGAGTGCATGTGATGAAGCTTGTGCATGAAATGATGTGTAGTTGAGGCTTGTGTGATAGCATGTTAGATTCTTTGCATAAGTTGCATTTTTGTGCTTAAGTGTAGCCTAATCTTGATGCTTTGATTATGTTAGGTTGTTTGCTTGAGTGTTGAAGAAGGATTGAGTAGGACTAGAAGTCATTAGTGTGTGGTTAACTAATCTTCTCCCATTCGGGATAGCCTCTATGCGCTAACCGGGTTGCATTCACGGATTGACAAAGTATGTGGGTTGGAGTGTAGCCTCCGCTATGCTATGATGTCCCAAACATCAGCTGCATTCTTTGAGTAAATCAAAGAGTTGGGTGCTTCCTTTGAATCTCAAGAACTTTACGGACGTGAGCTTCATGGTCAGCTGCATTCTTTGAGTAAATCAAAATATCATCAAAGAAAACAAGAACAAAATCATCCAAGTATTCTCTAAGAATGTCCTGCATTAGGCGATTGAATGTAGCTAGGGCATTTGTCAATCCAAATGGCATGACAATAAATTCATAGTGCCCATAGCGAGTATTGATGGCTGTCTTCGGGACATCTTGATCATTAATCCTGATCTGGTAATACCCTGATTTGAGATCTGTCTTTGTGAAGATCTGGGCTCCATTTAGCCTGTCCAGAAGCTCATCAATTCTGGGGATAGGATACTAGCTGATGAGACCTCTGTAATCCACATAGAGTCTTAACGTTCCATCCTTCTTTTTCTGAAAGAGAACTGGCGCTCCCTAAGGTGAAACATTGGGTCTTACAAACCCTTGTTCTAGCAGCTACCTAAGCCATTCCTTGAGTTCATTGGCTTTAGGGACTGACATTTTGTACGTGCACCGGGGGTCAATTCTATCTCATGATCTACTTCCTAAATCAGAGGCATCTCAGTTAGCTCTGCTGGGAATAAATCATCATACTCACTTAACCATTCTCGTCCTTTAGCCTTTAACTTTGTGTCTACCAGATTCATTTTGACAACATAAATGAGCTGCTTCTTTCTAAGTCCTTTCAGTAACCTAGAAGCTTTTACTGTAGATCTGGGGATTTGGAAATTCCAGTTTCTTGAGCTTTGTTCCCGTGAGTCACAGAAGGAAATGGTTCCATTGTGACAATGAATGTCAACTTGATTTTTGTGGAGCCAATCCATTCCAAGGATTTTGTCGAAAACTCCCAAAGGTAAGACTTTGAACTGGAAGTCAGTTACATTCCCATCTAGATTAAACTGAATACAATCTGTCTCATGGTGAGTGAAAAGAATCTTCCCATCTAGATTAAACTGAATATAATCTGTCTCATGGTGAGTGAAAAGAATCTTCCCATTGGCCAATTCAACTTGCATAGGTTTCCCTGATTTCTATTCTAAGACTAGCTTAGGCAAGCATCCTGGGGAAATAAATGAATGAGTATTGCGTGAATCAATCAAAAGCTTTAATGGCTTACCCCTATACTCAGCTAGAGTATGGATGATAGAGAATTGACGATTTGGCCCTTGGTTTTCAATCGCGGCATAAATCTAACCTCTTTCCTCTTCCACTACTTTTGCTATCGTAACTACTCTAGCTGCTGCAGATTGGGGCAGAACTCTTTCTCTTTGGTTACCCTAGTTCTAGGAGGGAGTTCTGAGATTACTTTGAATAGATGCACATGGTTGAACTGGAGTCCTCTTGGGGTTGCCCTGATTTCGGCGAGATGGACCCTGATTTGACTGATACGAAGGGGCTGGCCTTTGCACTTTGGGTCCTTGACTTCCCTGTCCTCTTGACATGGCAGGAGTCTTTAAGCTGGTGACCAAAACCCTGACACCCAAAACACCTATTCTCACTTCTAAGCTCATCCCTCTGAATCCTTGAAAGAGGTGGGGCTCCTGAGAAAGTGTTTTGAGGGAAGGGTCTTCCTTCACTTCTAAATTTCCCAGCATCTTGATTCTGATTAGGGCCTTGCTGCCTCTTTGGGGGTGGAAAGTTTGAAGCACTTCCCAGGGTTTGGAACCTTTTAAAGTTTAAGGGTGCAGGCTTTGGTGGGACCTTAACAACAAATGCTTTGGCAAAGTCCTTTGCATTCTGACAGCTTCTGCCATTGAGACTGGTTTGGCATTTTTCACTAAAGTATCCAATGGCTCGTTCATCCCTCGAATGAATCTGGCCATCAACTGCTCTTCATCCAAAAGTGAAGAATATTTGAGGAGAAGGGCAAATGCTTGATGGTATTCTATCGTCCGGTTATTCTACTTCAGTTCCAAGAACTCATTCATTTTGGTTTCCAAGAAGCTCGGAGGATAGAACCTCTTCCTGAGGTAAGCTTTAAGATCTGACCACGTCTATCACCGATAATGGTGCTGTAGGAATAAAGCGGCTAAGAAGTCTAAAAATACGGCAAGAATTTCTAAAATTTTGGGGTGAGTGATTATAGAGTTGTACATAATGAACAACTTCTAGCCTTATCAAGATATTATATCTGAGTCTTTGTCGTTGATTGGTATTGACGCGAATACTTTGCCCTCCAGAGAACCACATATGCTGACATCGCTCTACTCGATCAGGAAAGTATAGATCCTCAAAGTGACGAGCGAGTCTCACTCTGCTTCCTCGGGTTATAGCGGAGTTGATGAGATTTTCAAAGGCAAAGGCGATCATATCCTAACTCTGGGAGAATCTAGGAATGCTAGACAGATTTGGGGCATCCATCTAAAAATCCAGCTTAATTTATGAGTTTTTTTAATTTATGAAGTTCATTTCAAACATAATCTAAACAAGTGAAAACATTATTTCCCAGATTTACTTTAAAATTTTAGGCAATTTCTATTGCTATTTCATATTACAATAGCGCTCTGATACCAGCTGTGAGACCCCTCTGCCCCCTCCGCGCAGCACCAAATTCTTGGTTACTAGCAGCAGCAACGGGAGTAGCTTCCTCTTGCGCGGGGTGGCAGGGTTTCCCACTTGGGGCCTCGCCCTTGAATGTCTGGACACGAGACTAATCTGGTGGTTGGTCATTCCGAAACCAAATCTGGGAAACGTTCCCTTGCCCGAAAAACGGGGATGATTTCACCTTTTTGATTTTCATACAGATACGCACACACTCCTCTTTAAAACTTTAACATATAAAATAATCCATTGACAAAGAGTTATTGGTTACCGATATCACAACTCAAAAATTCCATCCAGCCCCTTGTTTCTCAAAAAACAGTATCACTCTAGACTCTCCGTTGAGATCAACTGGTCAACGAGATCCAGTAACAGATTACAATAATCATTTCGTCCATCATATATATCTTCCACGACATATGCATGGGTGTCATAGGCACCGCGAGCCCATGCATCTCCTGGTCAGAACCCTCTAGGATCCTCCTTAGGTGTCTTGGCACTTCACTCAAGGACCACTTCATCGGCCCTTGCCAATCGTACCGAAAGTGCACCATTTCTCAACCATACCGAGGCTGGTCAGAACCTGGGCGGGCTTTGTTGCATGAGCCGTCCTTTGAACACTCCCCGCTACCTATTGCAAACCGAACTTCCCTTAGAAAAACATATACCAAATGCTCCCTCCAGCATTCTGGCGTAAGACACTCCTTTAAGAAAACAAGGTTTCTAAGTAAGTTTTTAGTTTGATTTTCTTTTGAATACAAGGAGTATTTCATGAATCAGTATCCCCAAAACTTCTTGATCGGAATTCTGAATTTCATACTAGAATTCCTCGAATTCTATAACCTTGATCCACATATCAATTCAAAGGGTCTCAAACTTAGTTTTAGATTTGACGGGAGTTTTGAGTGTATTTTTCTAAACTGGTCACACCTTCTTTCCTCGAAACTGATGAAAGAGTTTAGTCTTGGTCATAGTCTGATTCAAGGTTCGAGTCGGATAAGATTTTTCCTGAACTATCTTTCTCAAAAAGGTTTGATAATTGAGTTACTATTTTATTGAATTTCTTTCTTTGAATAATTCACTTAACTGATTTCTAAATTAGTTATTACGAATTCCAATGAGGAATAAATTAATCATTTATCTGAATATTTCAATCTCGATAGATATCCTAAATTTTCTTTTTACAATCCAGGGAATATAAAACGATAGAAATTTCTCTTTTAGAGTATTTAATGATTCACTTATCAAATACTCATAAAATTTAAACATAGAATTTAAGAGAATTCTAATTTTGATATAAAAATTCTTTATGCATCTATTTATGCATAAAAATCAACTTCAATGGGAATAACACTTTTATTTAAAAAAATCCTTTTATGCATCTATTTATGCATAAAATCAAATTTAATAGGAATAACACTTTTATAATAAAAAAATTCCTTTATACATCTTTCTATGCATAGAAATCAAATTTAATAAGAATAACACTTTTGTAATTAAAAAAATTTCTTTATGCATCTTTCTATGCATAGAAATCAAATTTAATAAGAATAACACTTTTATAATAATAAAAAATCCTTTATGCATCTTTCTATGCATAAAAATCAATTTTAATAAGAATAATACTTTTATAATAAAAAATTTTCATTATGCATCTTTCTATGCATAGAAATCAATTTAATAATTAATATCAGTGATATCCATGTATATTCATAGGTGAATATGTACATGGAGTAATTAGAATATTTCTTAGATACAAAAGTGGTGGGAATTACTCTTTTGGATAGCATTTGAATTTAATTCAATCATTTGCAAAACATAAAAATCAAGAAAACCATAGATTTTTCATTAAAATTCGTAAACAAAGTAAGAAAATTAACTTACATGGAGCTTGTAAGCTCTCCTTTGGCTTGAGGGATTGACGGTTCTACTCTTGATTGAAGTAATAGTGGCCACCAATTCACTTTGGATAGGATTAGGCCAAAAACAATTGAATTATTAAAAAATTCAATGTAGATGGCTCAGGATAGGAGTAGAGTAACAGTTCATAAACACCATTAAGATTTTACAAAAGGGGGAGGCTTCTATTTATAGAAAAAAGTGAGCCTCTAACCAAGCAAATTGATTCTAGAATTTTCCAGATCAGTTTGGTCAATTTTTGACCATTTTGGATCTAGATTTGAAACAGGAGAGATGAAAATATCTCATTTTATTGATTAAAAAGTTGGGGTAATGAGAAAGTGATGAAAAAAAGGCACCTACTTCATGAGGGGAGATCCCCACACTGAGGTGTCAAAATTGAGCTTTTTAATTCTTTTCTTTGGTCCTTAGTCCACTCTTCATCTTATGTGAGCATTTACTCATTTTGGGCGCGGAGGGGGGGGGTTCTTTTATTCTTCAATTTATCTCCTCCCTACATTTGGATTAATCTCATTGGCCTGTTAAACCTTTGTTTGGACCTTAATCCAAAATTTTCTGAAAACAGGGGCCCTTAGGCTAAGGTCTTTTTGTGCACATTATAATTTATTTCTAATGCACCTTAGGAATTTCTTTTTAAACTTCTGTTTTGGGGGAATTTATTTTAATAAGAAGGGATATTTTTCCATCCAAAGATATCTAAGAACTGAATTACCTCTCTCTAGAACATTTTCTCTCTCTAGGCCAGGTAGAAATAAGATCTTTTATTATTCTGAAAAGGCGATTGATTATAGGGGAAGAAACTAGACATCTTGAGGGACTAGGGAGGAATCTTACACAAACACTCAAAATCGAGCAGAACCAATCCATAATGATACCTCTCCAAAACGTCTACAAAAACCTTGTGGTGCCCAAAATGCTCCCGAATCGTGCCACGGACCTCAAAAACTTTGTATACAGCACACTACAGTATATGTTCTTCTCTTAAGAGGGTATCTCAATCAGATATAGAAAAACATGGTCGTGTGAGAAGGGAGGCAGACTACTAGATCAAGTGTCAAGGAAGCTAGCTCTGATACCAATTGTTGGAATTAGGGTTAGGGTTGCCACAATGCACACACACAAGATAGAGAAGCTTGAGAGCACACAAACTCACTAGAATAGAATAATCAAATGTGTACCGGATATAAAAGATAAGTACACACCCCAAAATGAGTAGATAAAAGGGTGTACCGGATATAAAAGATAAGTACACACCCCAAAATGAGTAGATAAAAGGGTGTACATACGCACAGGGTGTACACAGCCCAAAATGAGTAGATAAAAGGGTGTACATACGCACAAGGGAAAAAACCTCCTAGTGAGGGAAAAAGTGCCCCGACGGTCCTAAGTGTGTTCACACACATCACTACCATATAATGCTACACTTTCTCAAAAAACGTAAACACATCACTTGTTCCAATTAATTACCATATCCACAATTAATCCCAATATGAGATGTTAGAGTCGCAAACACAACTACACCCACCACTTATTTCACTACGATGAGAGTATTATTGTACATACCATCTAGCACATGGCATGTATTACCACATGTTATGCTTCAATTAGCATGGCACATCAATTGCATAAACCACTTGTTACGTTTCAATTGTGTGCAGTTGTCTAACATAGTCCACTTGTTTCACTTTGAAAACAATACAGTCGTCAAGAATAGCACTACTTGTTGCACCTCAACAACATACACCCATCAAGCACGGTCTCAAGCTATACCAATAATACTAGATAACTAGTATTTTATGTGGGGTCACCCCCATGATACCAATTCACTAGGATAGCACACTAGCATCCGGGCATCTCCGTTCAGCTAAAGGGAGGACATTATTTAACATCCCTCGTATACGTGGATAAGCAACTGACCTCATCTGCATGTTTTCTTATTATGAGAAAAGGAGATCATTATCTTACAGTATGTAAATTCTAGTATCTTTTCTAATTATGATAGATAGACAGTGTATCAAGGACTTTTATATGTAATAAATTCTAGTATCCCATACCACCAAAAATTATCCCATATAATTCTAGAGATAAGTATGCATCATAATCCCTCACACACGATTAATCTTATGTCCCACACCATAAGACTAATACATAGTAAAGACTTCATAAAGCATAGTTCAAGATGGAAGGGGCAATTCCTCCAAGAAGTTCTACTTTTGATCCATAAAAACTCTCCTTGAAATTTCTAAAAAATTCTTAAATAAAATTTGTTGTAAAATTAATTAAATGAAATAAATATGTTACCTTAGAAGTCAAGGTATTGTTCTTCACCATCATCAATCATGTTTAGTCCAAGTGAAATAAACTTATACTTGTGTTATTGCCATTGAGAGGTTTATCAAATGATTTTGGAGGGGTTTTAGGTTTCAAAAATGTTGATGTCAAGATTTGAGGTTTCATTGCTTCCTTAGGAAAGCTATTTTTCTTTTCGATAATTCAAGGCTAAGGAAATAACCAAGCTAAGAGAGTGGGGTCGAAACATGCTAACCTCTTATCAAATCGTGGGTTTCAAACCTGATAAAAACTTCCTTTCGATGGATCGGTGTGAACTTTCTCAATTACTTGTATTTGTAAACAAAGTTTGCCAAAATCTATCCACATAAGCCGATATATTCTCTTTCTCAAGTTGTTTGAAGATAGACCATTGTTGTCTAATCCTAGCTATGTATTGTGAGGGTAAGAAATCTTTCTTGATGAATTTATGAAATCTCTTCTAAGATTTAGGTTTGTGCTTGTTGGTTCTAATGACGTTCTAGCATAATGCTGCCTTGTCCCCACCAAATGGTTGGTAGCACACTTGATTTTTTCTTTCTTAGATAATTTCTCCCTCAAAAAATAATCATCAAGCTGATTGAGACAAGTAAGTATGGTGTGCGCATCTTTCTTGCCATCAAAATTTTGAAAAATAAAATATTTGTGGTTCTTTTGTATACTCCTGAGCTCTAAGAGTAGCTTGCATGGTTTTCTGAATTTGATCACCATCGAAGTCTGAAGATGCATCACTAGCATGTCTATGCTTCTTCTTGTTGCCAGATAACATGTCATCTAGATCCATTCTCAACTTCTTCTTAACTAGAATCTAATTTTAGAGTGACTGAATTTGCTCTTGAATGGTTGGGGGTAGAGGATTCATAATGAAGGAGAGACGTGGAAAGATAAGGGTGGTAAATTTTAAATGTAGAAATGAAAATTTGCTGAAATAATGACACTTAGCTCATCTCATGTGCAGTAGAGTAATAAAGATTTACCGATGTGCTTGAATTTGAGGAGTCAACAAAATATTTGAAGTAGAGCTCATATGTCGAATATAAGTGGCAGAAAGAATTTTGTTGATGTTGAATAATCAACAAAAATCTATGGTTCCGGAAGTCTTCAAAAACTCAGAAATATTGCCCAAGAAACAAGTCCATCGTCATAGAAGATAACTAGCATAAGAACTCCTTGATGCCGAAATAATCCAAATAATAACACATATTGAAGAAGTCTTGAAAAGGTCCGTAAAATTTTGTAGAAGAGATCCCCTTCAAGATTGTTGTCCACTTTGTTGAATTTTGGCCTTTGTAGGAGTGGAAATTTTGGTAAGCTTCTCTCTATCTTTCTTTGTGACTTTATGGAAACTTTTTTGAATCTTAAAGATATATAAGCTTTAGCTTATGAGTATATAGCCTCATGCATGCTCAATGACAAGAAGTAGATATTACTTTTGTCTCATCTTTTAGGGGTAGTTCAAACAAAAGGTTCTGATAAGTCCATTCGGAAAATGGAGGAGACTTAATCTCCAAAGCTTTCCACAACTTTTGTTCCCAAAAAAGTATTGGCCCATCAATTCTCCACACTTGGCACTCCACAGAGGAATGGTGTGGTTGAACACAAAAATAGGACTATTCAAGATATGGACAATACCATGCTTTCTTCTTCTGATCTTCCTCCCTTTTTCTAGGGAGAAGTTGTGACCACTGCTGCCTACATCATCAACCGTCCTCCCTCTTTCTGTCTATATCATCAATTGTTCTCCCACAAAGGCGGTTGCCAATGTGACACTCGAGGATGCTTTTACACAACAGAAGCCTTCAGTTTCACATCTCACTGTTTCACACTTGTGATGCCTATCCCGAATTCTACTTGGTCCAAATTTTATCGCAAATCCAAGAAGTGTGAATAACCTGGTTATAGTAGCTCTCAATCCAAAGCTTATAAATTATGGGATCTAGAGATGAAATCCTTAGTGATTTGTTCACTTTGTTTAACCCTCGTTCTGGTCTCACCCTAAGCTTACCACACAGATGTTCCTGATCCTTCTTCTTCTTCCTCGGCACCCCCACCTCCTCATCTTCTCCACCTCCTAGCTTCTCCATCCCAAGTACCCTTAGCTTCTCCTAATCCCCTTGCATCTCTATGATGGAGGATTTCCCCCATGCTTTCCCAACGGCTAGAAGCCGTTGTTTTCATTAGGGGAAATATGGACTACCAAAAGGGCCCTAAGGATTAATTTTAATGACATTTTAATCAATATGGACCAATGGGAGGGGGGAGTGCACATTCTATCCACTAGCTTTAGGACCTAAATTAGGGATATTTATTGATATACTTTAGGCTTGTCTCCCTAGTAACCCCAATCACATCACCTTTTTTATCTAGTAGCCCCACTAGTGTCACTTCACCTCCCTGGGCTCCACCAAACTTGCATGGCCAAAAAGTAACCCTAAAAATTAATTTTTCTCCCCTCAAAAAATGCAATTTTATTCCCAAAAAAGTGCTCCCATATTATTCTATAGTGAAAAAAGGATTCTCCAAGCTTCCTATCCCCTTTCTATGCTCTTAAACTAATTACACATGCAAACCATTAGTCCTAGAGCTCTCTAATCCCTCTCTAATCTTGCATGTAACCTTCTAATCTCTTTCTAATCTTTGTTGTAACATTGTAATCTCTCTGCATTCCTCTTGTATGTCTTTAATCTCTCCTTAATCTTGCAACAAGTTTCAAACCCTCTTGCAAGCTTCCATATCTCTACTAATCTTGCTATAACCTCTCTAATCCCTATCCAATCATGCTAATCCCTCTCTAATCTTACCATCAACCTTCTAATCTTTGTTGTGAGCTTGTAACCTCTCTCCAATCCTCTTGTGTGTCTTTAATCTCTCCTTAATCTTGCAGCAAGTTTCTAATCCTCTTGCAAGCTTCCATATCTCTACTAATCTTGCTATAACCTCTTTAATCCCTCTCTAACCACTTGTAAATCTTGTTGCAAGATTTAATGGCTCTCTAGGCTCTTGTCTAATTCTCTAGCAACCTTCTGACCCCCCTATTCCTCCTCTAATCCTACTTAAGTCACTTTATCCTCCTGTAAGCAAGTTCTCAACCATGGAAACATTGAATAGGAGACCCAGTGATTCCATCACTGAGTATGTTCTTAAGCAAGGTATTTGGGTTGGAGAGAGATTCATGGGGTTAATCATTGGGTTTACTTATAGCCAATCTTAAGAGGGCCACACAGAGTCAAAGCTTGTGGTGTTTTGGAACATCATTGGAAGGGAATATTGCTAGCTTTCAAGAAAACTCAAAATGAAAGCATGGTGGTAGTGGTTCAACATGTCTACATGGGTTCAGACATGTCTACATGGCTTCAGACATTCATGTTCCTCCTCAAATGGCAAAAACCTAGTTTCCTTGTAATTGTAAGTATTTTGTCACTAATGTGGTTCTATTCAAATCATTTTGTTATACGCTTGTTGTTCGCTTCCTTTTTTGTGGTTGTGAATGTAAACATATTCCCATCAAGTTATATAGAGGAACAACCATTGAAGAGCATAATAGGGACCTTCAGTGCTTTCCATTCCACCATAGGTGAGGTTTTATTTCCCAACAAGAACCCTAGTAGTGTAGTTCCCTCTAGGCCTAAAGACTATGGAAGACTTGAAAAGCTTCCATTTCCCTCATTAGGCAATATAAAGTGGCCAATCCCCCAGACAAATGGAGTGTAGATGCCTTCAAACAAAAGATGATTAGTGATATCCAACACCCGTTTAATCCATCGAAGAGTACGCTAAGCCTCTTGAGGCTGTACGGGCAGTGGGAAAGTATAAAAACCAAAAACAAAAAAGTGTAAAATTGCTCATTAAAGAGCATTTAGGCACTCCGACATGGCCACGATAGAGGGAGTGCCAGGGATCACACAAGGACTAAACCCAATGGCTGACATCTTCGAGCCATTGAGATCTATGCCGTAAATTCACCTCCCAATGCCATTGGCCATCCCTCTATAACAAGCATGTCATTGGGGTTTACACCCCCTATGACTTCGATCCCATCGGGCTTTGGTCCCTTGCCTAACATTCCCACAAATCCTATAAATACCAACCCTTTCCTAGATGCCCACACCTTGGACATACTGACTAGTCTAGGAGAGGGTGGCCCAAGACTCACTGAGTCTCTCCCAAAACAAGAGCACTCACATACGACCTCAGTGACTCCTACAAAAATACGGCCGTACAGATTTCCAAAATTATGGGCAAATATGACGGAACAACAGACCATGTTCAATTCATTCAAATGTCTGAACAGAGATGTGAAGCCTTTCGAAATCCCAATATTCCCACTAAGGTACATGTGTAAAGCTAGTCGATGATTCATCGCATTGATGTCGGCAACGATCAAGACAAACTTCAAAACCTTGAAATCAGCCTTTATACATGGCTTTTCCAGACAAGGTGATCGATGGAGTGTAACAACAGAACTCTATTCAATTAAGCGTCAACCAAATGAATCCATTAGAGATTTTATCCTTAGGATAAAACTCTTGGACTCACATTGTGAGTCATGGGAAAAATTAAACGATGTTCAATTGAAGAGATGTTTCATAATGGGCTTAAAGAATAACAGCTTACCCAACTTGATCATTGTAACCAATTCGGAAACATACGATCAATGTTGTAAAGAAGCAATACGTTTAGATGACATGCTAGAAGATGATCATGCTAGAAGGTTTTCCTCATCTAAACCAAGTGAAGCAATGGCAAAAGAAAGATCGATTTCGAAATTAACATTCCCCGAATTTTATGCAGCCTTGCTTAAAACCTCAGCGAAGGCGAAGGAGAAGAATTCGGCGAGGATAAGGCTGAAAAGACAGTATTTTTTAATTTTTTAATTTTTTAATTTATGCCACAACTAGATTGCTAGAGCTAGATCTTCCTCTAGCACTTGTGGTGGTAGTCGAGAAGCTTGCAGAATACAAGAACCGAATCGTTGATAAATGGGCCAATGAATACCGAACCTTAGATTGGAAGGAGATTCGGGAGCTCACGTGGAAAGGACAACCATTATTCATGGAAGTGTTCTCAACAAATACAGCTAAACCAGGAGAGATAGCCTTTCTTGGAGAAACTGCTGCTCCTCCCCTACGAGAGTTCATTAGAGAGGGACCCTCAACATCAAAGTGGACCACTGCAAGTAGCCCAACTCTAGCACCAAGATATTATCCTACACCAAAAGTGCGAGCACATATCACACCACAACAACGTTTCTCTCAGTATGACAATCGGAGGGTAGGGGAGCCAACTCGGCCTCCCATAAATGCACCTCCTGAAATGCGGGTAACAAGATCTTTGGAGGGGGTTGGTGAGGCAGGTAATAGGAGACCCACACCAATTTGGGATGCATGTGGACCATCTTACCAAAGAGAGGAACAATTCCCACTGAGAGTGAGAGGCCGTAGGCCCTATGATGAGTATTCAAGACAAGTAAGACCATCAACTCTTCAGAAACTGGTACATTAGGAAGTGAATGGGGTCTTCTTGGGCCCTTTAATTTGCCCAAGCCTAATCAAGGTGATTAAGGAATAGCCAAATGGGGGGTTGCCATGTGGACTGAAATGTTGGTTTTTTAAGAGAGGTGTAAGAGTGGTCAAAGGGTGCACTTTTTCCCCAAAAAGGGAGAGAGGCAATTTTACAATTTTCGGACCTCCATAACTTCTACATACAAGCTCCGATTTGAGCGGAGATTATAGATCCCTGATCTACGCATCAAGAGCTTTCCATAGATATGTTACATGATATGGTTTTATCCACTAGATTTTAAATTCCATTTTTCTCCCAAAATTCAAATTCGAATAAAGTAGCCGTTTTGAAGCTTCTAATTAGAAAACGTTTCTTCTTAAGAGAAAAGGTTTGACTCCCTTAAACTGCCAAATAAAAGGGCCCAAGACGCCTTCCATTGAGGTCCTAATGAAAGAAGTACGAAGGGTCGGGAGATCCATATAACCATGTAGCAGCATTTAGGCAAGCAGTTTGAGCTGAGCAAGTGATGACTGACAAGCATACGCAAATTGAAGGATTTGGGCTCACTCTTGAGGGAAAGGCCCTTGCTTGGTTTCAGGCACTAGAGGCTTCAGACAAAACTTCTTTACGAGTTCTAGAAGAGAGATTCATTGCTGCTTTTTCCTTGATGGGGATTCAACATGACACGGTAGCAAACATCTACTCTTTCAAGCAAGGCGAGACTGAGAGTGTTAGAGATTGTGTAAATAGGATGAAGCAGTACATTAATTGTTGCCCAGAAGATGAGAAGCCCACCTAGAGTCGATTAATTTCTCTCTTCTTAAAAGGACTCAAAAATTTAACACTGCATACACATCTCTATGCAAAGAAGCATACAAATTTCAATGAGTGTTGCCATGATGCTATGGATTTCACAGATAACTTCAAATTCCGAGATGGTTCTGGCCCTGAGGTGCAACCTAGGGATCAGTGGGGTGATGACCAAAGTTCAGGGTCTAGTGCGCTAGTAAATCCAGACCAGATAGCTAACCTAGTACTAAGGAGATTGGGACAAACCTATCACCCACCCATGTAGCCACAACAGCAGCAGCAAATGAGGAGTGTACTACCTACAGGTCCTCATCTTTGTGGAGCATGTGGCGGTAACCATAAAACCAAAGAATGTAATACCTTTTCTCCTCTAGTCACAAACCAACCCAGCCAGGCCTATGCTTGGAACTTTACCCACACCACACAGGAATGTACTCGCATTGCAAGAATGAGACAGGAGCGTGAGTAGCAAAGGGGTGGAGTGACTCCATAAATGCATCAACAGTATACTAATTTTGAACGTAAGCCACCGATGGCACAAGAGCAAGCACGACCTGTTCTTGGAGCTCAACCTCCTGCTCTTGGGACTGCTCCTGTGAGGGTTGTTGACTACGACAATTCAAATATGTGTAGAGACTTGGTAAACCCAGGCTATGTGGAGGAGGAATATGCATAATATTCATCCAAGGAAAATCTCTTTGAAAGTCCCACATATCCAAGCCAAGCACTGGAGGCTCCAGCGGAACAAAATTCTTTGATGTTGCTAGGCAGCTACCAACCTAGGACTCCAGGCCCCTCAGGTCAATGGCAGCAAAGGAAAGTAGAAACCAAACTAATGGGCCCCTGTTATGAGTGCGGAGAACCCCATTGGGCTCATGATTGTCCACATCGCTCAAGGCAAGCAGCTCGATCCAATACAACAGTACCACAGTTTTCACCAATTGAAAGATATTGTCTAGGGTGTTGTGTAGAACACTTCCCAAAGGATTGTTTGCTGAAACCACATGAGGAAGGCACCTCTCAACCAAAGGTCTCACTCAACCTTGTAGGGACAGTTCCATCGCCACCTTCATCAGAGAATGAGAATGTCGTGCCACTTAGAGTCATGACTAGATCACAGACATGAAATGCCGAAATGCAAACTGACGAGACACCTCGAACTAGGGATGCAAAGGCAAATCTAGTGGACAAGACCCTACATTCCAATAGAAAAAGGACCACTAGGAGGAAAAAGAACTGCAACAAGCAAACTAAAAGTGTATCCCACTAGTTCTCAAGAAGTCTATAAACAAAACATGAGGGATCAAGCTTTTACATCCCAAGAAGTGCATGAGGAGCATCAACCTCAACCTGGGCCTAGTGCTAAACAAGATGAGGCTAGTACGACCGAGGATAGTTCTAGGGGTTCTGTTTTTGTGGATAAGGTGAATGAGACTCTAGATGCCATCATTGATGCTCATAGAAGTCGCATTACACCTTTATCTGAGCTACCCAAGAAGCTTCAAGAATACCCAAACCCTCGTGAGGAGAAGATTAATCTAGCTGTACATCAGCAACTCATTAGGGAAGCTCAATCAATACTTGCGGGCCCACCTCCACCTATCCCTTGGGGCCCAACCTCTCTTAAGCCAACATTAGAAACCATACCAGAAGTGTCATCAAGTTGGGAAATGAAAAGTGAGCTCATCTCACGATCTCATAGCGAGAAGTCTGCACCAATTGCCACCCCATTGAAAGAAGGTATTCTGCCACCACCTAGCCCTGCCTTCCCATGCAATGATGAAGTTATTGATGCTAACGAGGACATGGCAAATGAGATGTGCACAGCAGTTCATGAGAAAGTTAATGAGAATATGTCCTCTATTATTTCACCTCCATTCTCTGAGGTGGATTTTACCAGGAGCACAGAAAACAACTTTAGATGCCCAAGAATCCAGGAGGAAGTTCAAACAATTGTTTCTCCTAGAAGTAAGCATACAATGAAAACCTTACCATCATATTTGGGAGAATATGAGAACTGTTCTCAAACCTTGAGGATACCCTCCATGCATAGAAGGTTGACAAAGGAGATGGATATGGGTATCGTGCAAGCTATTTTGTCAGCACCAGTGGCTTGTACCTTACCTTTGCTTGATTTGATAAAGCTTCGACCTGAGTTGTGGAATGATATTGCCACATGTTTGTCAGAGCAGGTATTGCTACAAAAGGGTCACCATCATTGTACTATACATCCTGAGACAGAGCATGTTATGCCAGTTCCTATCAACAAAGTAGGAAAATTTTGTGAGGACGATCAGGGAAATGCTACCCTCCCATTAGAAGTGCGAAAAGTAGCTTCAACTACAATACTTGATAGTGGTGCAGGAGTGGGCATTGTGACAAGGTCCATTTGGGAAAAGTGGGGCAAACCAGCTATTATGAGTACCAGGATGCGCTTGCAGGTAGCAGATGGAAGCTTAGAACATCCCCCTGGGTTGCTTGAGAACATATTGGTCACCACATGTGGGATTGAATATGAGCACACCTTTGCAGTAGTGGATTTTGGAAAACATCCAAACTATGAAGTGATATTGGGTAGACCCCATTCATGCAACAATTTCAAATGATTCAAGATTGGGGATACAATTATTTGTACCTCCGACATGATTCTGTCGTCACAAGGGTCAACCTAAAGAATCACTCATATCGTGATGTAACAAGGTCTCCAATAGATGAGTTTGATTCTGCTTCATCTGAGGACTCAAGAGTTACATTGTCAGATGGGCGAGAAGATTTGTGGATGTGTGGAGCCTCATGTAGGGATTTCAACACTGAGAGACTTAAGGGTAATCGAAGTGTATCAGATGAGGCATACATTCCACAACCCTTCCCTGAGCATTTAATTGATCCACTAGAATGGAGTCATGTCCTTGCAACATTATCGACATGTGCTTTACCTAAGCCAATTCAATTTTGTGACTCAGATGGATATGGCATTATTTCTATACGAATGGTACAACCATGTGACCTTCTAGATGTTTTGTACTATATCCACAACAGCACTGTATGTAGAGGAAGTCTCAGTGGAGGATTTAACACTCGAATCTGCTAATGATGCTGATAAGGAAGATGGATGGGACTCTGATTTTGATAATGATGTGATAATCCCTGAGGAAGAGTTAGGAAAGGCACGCCTGCTCTTGAGAGGAAGGGAGGTTCAAGTAGAGATCCCTCGAAGCCGGCCTAAATGTAAATGCTGTAAGAAGCATAAGAGAAAGCTCAAGAAACGTGGCCTAGGACCGTTTGTGATTAATGAGCTTATCCCAAGTGGTGCAGTGCGTTTAGAGACACTAGAAGGTGAGCAAATGCCTAACTTCATTAATGGAAGTCGTCTCAAGAAATACAATGAACCATTAATTGAAGCCATGCTTCAACAAATGCATGCTGCACACACACGGAAAGAAGCACATGACCTACTTAAATGTCAGGCTCAAGAAGAGGCTAAAGCTAGAGTTGCAAAAGCCAAGGAGCGTCGCAAGGCTTTTATGTTGGCCTTACAGTTGGCTACTGATGAACAATATGTCGATCCTTTCAATATTTCATCTTCATGAGACTACCTACTTTGTCTCTACCTTAATTGACTCTGGTGCAGATTATAATGTTCTCTCATTTGACACATGGATAGCCTTGGGACAACCAACACTTGTGCACATTCCTATTGACTTACGAAGCTTCTCAGGTGAAGATAACCCTATAGAGGGAAATTGTGTCATTATGATGTCCATTCAAGATCACCAGATGTCAGTTCCCTTTTATGTGGCAAGTAAGTCCAAGGCAGTGGTAGAGGATGTTCTCGGTCGATCATGGTTAAGTACTACCAATTGTTCATTAGATTGGAAGAATAGACAATACAAATTGCAAATTGATTATGATTGCATCTTGGGATCTGCTACTCCACGAGCTTTATCATGTCAAAAGGGTGGTGTTTCTACCTTACACAACCCACTTTCAAAATTTGCTCTTGAAGCTCCAACACAAATGATGTGGATAATCGATGAGTCCTCAAGTGAGGGCCATGGCTGGCATGTTCCAACTACTTTAGTCACTGCTCAAAGAAGGCCAAGCAAGAAGGAATTATCAATTTGGCTACCCAAAGATGCGTACAAACATCTAGCCTAGTTGCTAAGCCTCCTAAAAAGCACATCTTTTCCAAGCCTAAACCTCAGATTGTTACTCATTGGGTCCCAAAGCATGTTCTTAAAGCACAAGGCTATTATGAGGGTGCAACAGCACTTTGGCTTCCCAAATGCCATGGTTTACTAGAGGTAAAAGAGTGTATCAAAACAATAAGATTCCAAAAGCCACCCTTGGTTTTCCATATCAGTGGGTGCAAAGGAAATCAACACAACCTCTTCAAGATAGGATAGGTGGTTGTGATAGCACCTACAAATCTCCTTGTGTTGACCTTCCCAAAACATGTATTGAATCACCAGTTGTCCCAATTTCTCCTTGTTACACAATTCCACCATCAACTTCTGTACCTAAGACAAATCCAACTTTACATGAGTCTCCTTTGAGCATAGATTCTAGCACTTCAATGCCTAAATCCTCTTATCTTGCTCAAATTCCTCGACAATTGCTAACCTTCCCACCTCTTAAGAAGGACATACTCGAAACCAAAGGTAAGGCATTAACCCTACAATTGAAGCTCTTTGGTAGATCAGTGTTTGAATAGTCTCACATTTACTAATGTGGTTCCTTATGCCTTTAGAGGATTGTGTTCTTTTTGAGATGATCTTATCTACAATGTTTTTGATTGGGATTGTAATGCTGGATATGAGTGTATAAAGTTTGAAGTTTCTAAATTTCATTGTTCTATGACCAGATACCTCCTGATGGATACTTGGCGAGATACATGTCCACCATGCATTGACCCTGATAGTACTCATCAACCTGAACATCGCGGGGGTTATAGTGCTCCTCCTTTTCAAACTCATGTCCACCATGCATTGACCCTGATAGTACTCAACCTGAACATCACGGGGGTTATACTGCTCCTCCTTTTCAAACTCATTCTAAGTACTTTTATGCTCCCTTAGGTGAAAATTGCTGTGGGCATCACTTTGTCACTTTATTCTATCAACAGCATCACCCATTTCCACATTGTCAAGAGTGTGCACGACTCGTATTAGGAGAAGCTTCACACATTTGTTGGCTATGCCACTCTTACTTTCGATGATATGGCATGGGCTTAATGAAACAAATTGTGGGAATTACACCCCAACGCCATAACCTTCTTAAGGTGAGAGTACCAGACCGAGGACCAAATCAACATAGATTACCTGAGGAGGTTCAAGCACAACAATGGAGGGATACATGCATAAATGACTTGCAACCACATATCTTGCAAGCCCTCCTTCCCCCATCCTCAACATGTCAATTTTGGATCACTATGAGTACCTATAGTTCCAAAATCAAAATTGTCTGCTTAACCTTCCCATAGAACCAATGCCATATTTTAGCGAGGAAGCACTCCTTCCTCTACCACCTTCTCCAGAGGCCGGTTTTTGTACAGGGTTGTCCCTGCATCTTGAAGTGGTTGATACCATCTTTCCAACAGAAGTGGACACGGATCCACCACCAGTACAAGGGTAAGTTTATCAACTCCACAATAAGATCAACAAGCCAGGGCACTTTTCTCCCACTGGGTTTTTTCCCTCGGCTATATTCGGTGATTGGCACCAATAACAAATTTTATTCCTTTCTGTTCTTTTCTTGTTTGTTAAACATTTTGCAGAGATCTCAGCTAAACAAGAGCATACAAACACGCCCCAATAGTCCAGCTACCGTGCACACAAATTAGGAAGGGGGGAGACATGTAATGCCTACAAAGAGCAAAGAGAAGCAATCTGTACAACATCAGCAATGCATCAATGCAAAAGCACAACATCAACGAGCATTACAACAAGTGTATTCAAATCATAATCTTTTGTTCTTTATGTGCTTTTAACTTTTGGATATATTGTTTGCATGTTCACACACAGTTGGCTGGCTTAAGTTTTAGATTAGTTGTTAAAATGTGGTGAGTGATTTCTAGATTCTTAGAGGACTTAGTAGAAGGTATTTCTATTTGAAGACGGTATAGGATATATACCAACGGATTATGCCAAGTTCTTATGCTCTCAAAGTATATTATTATCCTTAGTGGTAGCTACCTCTTAGGTATGGACTAGGTGCTAGGATTAATAAAAAATTTACGAAAATCATGCCCTAAAAAATATATACAAGTGAATCGAGACATGACGTGTCTACAGCCATGTGGAATGCTTGGTAGGACCTAGGGTTGTCTTAGCACCTTGGGGCCGATGCCTTGGTTTCCATGGGGTGAACACTGATATCTAAAAGATTAAGAAAAAACCTTCAAGGACTCTATCGCCTTGGTAGGACTCTGGGGTATATTATGGGCCATCGCGAGACCGATGCCCTCATCTTCATGGGGTACTCCTTATGTCACAAAAAAAGAAAAGGGTCTGTCGCCCTTGAGATACTTAGCGGCCTTTAGATTCTCTTGGCGGAGGTCTCTTGGCCATTGCTTGGGTCTCATTGGGATGGAACCTTCCTCTTTATCATCTTTTACACACACACACACAAAAAAAAAGAGAAAAGAAGAAGAGGTCCAATCACCATTGCTCATATTTAGGAGTAGGTTTGCCACTTAGGAATAACTTAAATACTTGTAGGACATTGAGACTGCGGTCATAACATGTGGTGTGCAAGCACACTTTCCTTTGCATAGCACTATCTACCACTTAGTCTCACTTTGACTAGTCTTTACTCACCTCTTTTAGCACTCTTTAAAACTCTAATCAGCCTTTCACTTGTATGCTCACGTGTGAGATTGTCATTGTTGGTTTTTTTTTTTCAATAAAGGCTTTACTTGTATCCATTGTTTTTTGCAGCTTTTGTTTCTACCGCGCTCGAGGACATGTGCAAAATAGGAAGGGGGGAGTGTTGCGTGACGAGTGGTGATCAATGCAAGGATGCAACACAAAGATGCAAGTAGGAAAACAAGTGACATTCTTATTTAGGGCTCTTGTAAAGAGTTCCAAGTTGTAGATGAGTGTGGGAGTGGGCTTAAGAATAATCCCACATGGGAAGTTTTGGGAGTTTTAGGAGTTTTAGTATAAAAAGTGGCTCATTTGAGAGCTTAGGTACACTTTGGGCTAAGTTCATGCAAGAGCTCCTTTGAGAGAGCTACTCTCCCTCTTCTCCATAGAGGTGAAGACTCTTCTCTCACCCCATCTACATCTTTGTATGAGATAAATCTCTTCATTGAATCAATAGCAATGTCATGAGTCTTTCTCATCCTCTTCTCTAATCATTTTACTCTTATGCATGCTTTTAGTATTTCGTTTTTGTGTATGTGGGCTGATTTGAAGCTTTCATGGAAGCTTGATGCTTGAGTGTGTGTATGCTTGTAGGAAGATAGGAGTGGAGTGAGGTCTTTCTCTTTGCTTATGTGCATAGTGATTGTGTTCCTCTTGCTTGTATTTGTGAATGAATGGGTGTGTAGGAATGAGGGCAAGTTGAGCTTGTGTGTGTGCTTAGTCTAGTGTCATATGATGGTAGCCATAAGCATTCTCTCCATTTGTGGATAAGCTTTTGTGCACCGGTACGGGTTGAATCCCTAGCTCCGAAAGGGATGCAAATCCCATTGGATTGAGCTACACACGGATCATACTATTCATGCTACAAGTGAGAGAGTTTTCTGTCTCTCCAATTTCCTAGTCAATAATAAATCATATGGCTCTAGTTTTATAGGCCAGTTTACGGGATCACATGGGTAAGGACAAATAAGGATCAAGTCACATACACAACTCAACACATATCTTAACTTCAAAATAAAAATCTGATACCACCTTGCCAATCTTAAGAATCCTATAACTTCCTTTACCGTCCTTGGTTTAGCTAATTGATGGCAGCTTGTACCTTTATAGGATTAGCAGATATGCCATCTTTTAATACTATATGAACCCAAAAAAATCAATCTAGTTGGTAAATAAAGTACACTTTTACTCTTCTTGGCAAAAAGTATGTGCTTTCCTAAAAATTAAATCTAGCCAGTAAAGAAGGTACACTCACTCTTCTTGGCAAAAAGGGTGTACATTCTAAGAGTTTCGAGGACTTTGCACATGCTTCTCATGATCAGCAGCATTCTTGGAGTTAACTAGAATATCATCAAAGAAGATTGTCATTTTTTTTGAAGTAGAGTTTTTTCATTAGATCTAAGCGTACATATTTGGAAGTTTATGTGACCCTACAACATATAATTAAAGAATGCATCATCCAAAATGGGATGGATCGTGACCACCATTGATTGCTTACCGCTCTTTTGCTTCACGTACCCATAGTCTATTCCATAACCATTGATTGCCCTAAGTTTTGCTTACCGCTCTTTTGCTTCACGTTGGGCTATTTCTTTCATCTCTTTAGGTTGTTTCTTTTGTTGTTTTTTTTGGCATGAATGGCCCTGTGGTTTCAGGGACGAGCTGGTTTTGTTACCATTAAAGTATCCTGCAATCTCAACATCGTCGAGTGTTTCTATGCACACTACACCTTATAAGGTTTTCTCGGTGGTGACGATGACTATGAAAGGTCCTTAACCTTTGAATTTCAGTTTCTTTTTGTGGTTATTTGTGCTGTAGTAGAGGAGGACCATATCACCCTCACTCATTTCTTTGTCTTTGAGTTGGTTGTCAAACCACTGTTTACGCCTCAACAAATGTTCTACTATCATGTTGTACATAGCAAGGAGGTGTGCTTCATCAAGATTTTCAAGTTCAAAAGGCACAGCCTAGGAGATTGCCTATGGGTTTCTCCTGTGTACCACAATTCTCAAGCTGGGTACAGAGAACTCCATAGGCATGATTTTATCAATACCATAGGTTAAACTGAAGGATGTTGCGTTTGTGGTTGTCCTGTAGGATGTGCGATATGACCAAAGTAAAGTAGGGGTAATTTTGCTTCCCACTCATTTCAACTAGCCTCAACGGTTTTGGTCAGGATGGCACAAAGGACTTTATTTGTGCTTTTGGCATGGCCATTGGCTTGGGGATAGTAGGGGGAGGCTTTCTTGTGGGTGACTAGGAATTCTTATAACAAGAATTGTATCACTTGATTGATGAAGTGTGTTATCATTCTCAATCACTAGCTCAAGAGGGCACCCAAAGCGAGTGATCACTGATTCATAAAGGAATTTAGCTATGGATCTTGCGTCAACCTTGCGGGTAGCCTAGCTTCAATCCATTTAGTGCAATAGTCCGTGGGGCCATTATAATGTATCACACATGAGTGTATTGAGCCCACTAGACTAATGGGTCTGATGTAATCAATGCCCCACTTCTCAAATGGTTGTAAGGACATGATAGGGTTTGGGGGCATTCAGTCCCTAAATCATGGGATTACAACTCGTTGACATTCATTACATCGTTGATGTATTCCGCTCCACGACTACCATTAAGGTTTGCCACCATAGTTCGGCTGCTGCTGTGAGAATTTTACAAGCAGTAATGTCTACTCCGAGTGTCCTCCAATGCTAGTGGAGTGGGACATACTCGTCTTCATGCGGGCACGTATTATGATTCTATCCTTCCCTTTCCTATAGAGTTGTTGTCTTGCAACAATCAACTACTAAAAAGGGGCAGCCTTTTTCATGAGGCGACTTGCTTGGTCTTTGTTAAGGAGTGGTAGGCCATCGGCAAGGAAGTGTGTAGCCACCTCTCCCCATTCGAGTGTTAAGCATAGCTAGAACAAGGCAGCATCTGGAAAGTCATCATCATCATCAACACCTACCAGTGGATCTCCACCATTGGGGATGCGTAACATGTGGTCAACCAAAACATGATGCAAGCCCTTCTGTACCATGTTAGTGAAGTCAAACTCAAGCTAAATTAGCAGCCATCTAGTGATTCTGTTGTTGGTGGTACAGGGTTTGTTTACAAGGTAAAGGAGAGCTTGATGGTTTGTAAAGAAGATGAACTTAGTTGCCAAAAGATAATGGCAAAATATTTTAACCATGTAGACCACGGCTAACCCCTCCCTTTCAATGGTTGTATAGTTGTGTTTTACCTCGTTGAGTTGGCCACTAGCAAAACTAATAGGAAAATCCCTATTGTGTTTGTCGGGTTAAGCCAGTACGCATCCAATTACAAAGGCGGAGGCATCTATGTGAACATGAAACATGTTGTCCCAATTGGGGGACCTTAAGATGGGAGCACTCACCAAGGCTTTCTTTAGGGATTAGAAGTCCATAGAGGGGGCAAGCAATGTTGGCATACATGAAGATGAAATGTCAATAATACCCAACATGTCCCATGAAGCGCTAGACTGCTTTGAAGTTGGTCGGCGATGGCAGTTGTAAGATGAGTCGCACCTTGCTGTTGTGTATGGAGATTCCTTGTTTTTGAGACAATGTGTCCCAAGATTACTCCGTGCCAAACCGAGAATTGGCATTTCAAAGTATTGAGAGAGAGATTCAGTAGAGTCGACGTCTCTTTAGCACTTTCCATAAACACTCTAAGTGTGCTTTCCAAAGTAGAATTGACACAAAGGTCATTCATGAAAACTTCAAGGAATTTCTGAAGATATTTCTATAAGTCGTGCACATTAGGAGTTTGAAGGTGCCTAGGGCATTGGTCAGCACAAATGTCATGACACGATATGCATGTGTGCCCCATTATGTGGCAAAGGCTATTTTCTGTTAATCCTTTGGGTTGATTAACACTTGATTGTATCCAGAGAATCTGATCGAGGAAGTTATAGGATTCCTTTCCTGTGACTCTCTCGAGCACATGTTTCCTGTGACTCTCTCGAGCACATGTTTCTTGAAGGGAAATAGGTAGTGATCCCGTAGTATTGTGGTGGAATTGACCTTTTTGAGGTCTATGCACACTCGCACTTTTCTATTCTTCTTAGGCACTATCACTATGGGTGAAACCCACTCTATGTGCTCTATCTCTCATAGATGAATCCGACATCTATGAGTCTATCAATTTCCTCTTGGACCATCTTGGAGTATTTAGGATTCATGGGGTACGCTCTTTGCTTCACTCGTCTCATTCTCTTTACCATGGGGATGGTATGTTTTGCCACTTTGGGAGGTACACCATTTGTGTTCGTGTACTTCCATGCAAAGCAATCCTAGAATTCTGTAAGGAGAGCGACCAGATATTTTTCTTCTTCGGCTAGGAGGTCTTTCCCTATGTAGATAGGCTTCGGATCTTTTTGGAGCCTGCCAGGTTAACTTCTTTAACCTTGGCTGTGTGGACGATCATAAGAGGTCCCTAGCTCTCCATCATGGTTCTTTGGGCCAACTTACATTGTACAAATCAATTGGCCATTTTGAAGTTTCTTAAGTGCTCAAGGAATTGTTTAGTCTCTCAACTTTAGCACTTTATTCTTCTACTAGTTTTTTATTTTTTTTTCTGCAAGCATTAACTTTTTGTTGCGTGCCTTGCGCACGTAGAGCAGCAAAGCTTTTACGTACGGTTTCAATAGGGGATCAATGGGTTCCTTCTATTTGGGGGTGACCGATTGACTAGAATGGAGACATTGGCAAGCTCCTTTTGTTGCCAAACTTGGCTGAAGTATGCATGTGCATCGATAGCCCTAACATATTTTAACCATGTAAGATTCCTCCTCCCCACCTTTTGAGATGTCCAGTATTATCTTCATTTTTAGTGTAATTTCTATTATCCCTCTATTTGCCTCTACTTTTGGGAGCTTTGGAGCTTCTCAATTCTCCATCCTCTCTTGGAGATTACCCTCCTCATCTACCTTTAGTGATCTAAACCACTACCCAGCTTTGCCATCTAGGCTGAAGACACTTTCCTTAACTTGGTCATCCACATGGCCAAATGCCTCAAAGATCTTATTAAACATTTCTAAATGCGGTATGGGATCTCTAGTTCCATCCAACTTGGTGATCAATTTAGAAATGTGGGTAAGTTTGTTTCATTCTTGTCTTGACCCTTGTGTTGTGGCTGAACTAGTGCTAGTGGCGTTATTCTAGCAGCTACCCCCTCCCTATTTCCATGGCTATCCTCAACATTTCAGGAGTCAGTCCTACCATGGCTGGAGTTTGTGTGAGTTGGGGTAAGATAGGTGGGGGAACTAGGCTAGTGGATAATATACCATTAGGGGTCCTTGTCACAAGGGAGGACCAATTTGTGCTTCATAGAGTCCTATATGGTATCCAGGGTATATCCCACGAGGTGGATACTATTGGTACATTGGTGTAGCGGGTTGATAGGATTGTGTAGGGTAGGCTTTCTCTCTTCAAGAGGACGTTTTCGGGCCCTAGAGAGCGGGTTCTTGACCTCAATTTGGCACACGCCTATGATCTTGGTATGAGTCCACCATTCCAACGATTGGCATGGCCCCCCACACTGGTGGATTAGTCTAGGTTGGGTTACTTTCGTTTTTCCCTATGTCTGGTCTATGGTCTAGAGGCAGCATGGGCTCTCTTTCAGGCTGGCATTCCATGCATCTATCCCTGGGATGTGGATTGTTTAATTGCATGTTTCCCAACATAAAGTCTCTGAGTCTTGAAGCAAGAATTCTCTATGAATGTGTGGGGGACTTTGGGTCTTGCTCTAAGGTAGGTAGTATGTCCCAATCCTCTTGCTTCTAAGTCAAGGGTAGTGTGCCCCTTGCTAGGATGCTCCTCGCTTTTACTAGTGTTGTCAAATACTAACATTGTTTGTCTTCTTTTATTCACATTACATCCTATTGTGTTAAACTCCCACTTTCAATGAAGACTCCCAAGCTCCTCATTCTCCATTGAACTCCATTTTTTTTAAGAGGACAAGATCAAACAAATACAACAAACATACCAAACATACAACTACCGGTGGATTTGCATTCCAATCGAGCTATGCAATGACTCTAGCAAGTGATAGAGTGTGGAGAAACCTACGCTAAATGCTCATTCTCGGGAATGGAACCAAAGATGTTAACCAAATCAACATGCTACCTTACACAAGAGAGAGAGAGAGAGAGAAGAAGACAAGGAAAACCATGCAAGAGTCAGTTCGGAGAGACTAGAAAATAGCCAACCCTAATGAGGGTTAGTTCCCCAATGTGAGGCTACTAGGGGCTCACTCCACCTCCACTTGTGTCACTCAAATGGAGCTTCCACAAGCTAGGTAGAGAGAAAAGAGAAAGGGAGCTATGGAGACATGTACCTCTACTCAACACCTTTGTGTGTGCAAGAGTGATCTTAAGAAGAAGAAAAGAAGAGGGAGAAGAGAAGGCAAGACAAGAATCATCACATACATGCACACCCCACAATCAAACAAGCATGCATTCACAAATACAAGTCTACCACCATAGCCACAAGAGAGAGAGAGAGAGAGAGAGAAGGTAAAACTCAATTGTGATAATGGGATTGTCCCTTTTCATATTTCATAAATCACTTATATACATGAGCTCACTTTTTACAATGGTCAACCCAATTTTAACAATTGGGGCGTTTTCAATAGTTCGTAGCTCATAGTACCCAAAAATGTATTCACTTATAAAAATCCAAATGGACTCTCCGTTGAAGATCAGCAAGATCAACCAATAGATCCATATAAAAGAGCCATGGACTCATCCGTTGAAGACCAGCAAGGTCAATCAACCAGATCCATGCCCGAGTTCAAAAAACAACTCTAACACCTTGTTCCATTATCTTCCTCGACGCACGCGTGGGTATCTTCCTCGACGCACGTGTGGGTATCTTCAGTGACCCAAGGCGTGAGCACTGATCCATATAAAAGAGCCATGGACTCATCCGTTGAAGACCAGAAAGGTCAATCAACCAGATCCATGCCCGAGTTCAAAAAACAACTCTAACACCTTGTTCCATTATCTTCCTCGACGCACGCGTGGGTATCTTCGACGACCCACGGCCTGAGCACCGTATGGTCAGCACCCTCTAGGATCCTTCCCAGGTCACCTAGCGCTTCACTCATAGTCCACTTTCTTGGTCCCTCATCTACCGTACCGGAAGCTCACCATTTAAATCGAACCGAGGCTAGTCAAGACCTCTGCCGACCTTACTACGCGAGACGTCCTCCATTGACTCTCCATCAGCTGTTGCAACTTTATCACTTAGGTCTCGACAACCTCATTCACAAGACAGTCAAAATGCTTCCCCAGCATTCTCGACATAAAACAGTCATTTAAAAACAGGTCATAAATACAGTTTCTATAACGAACTCTCGTCTTTCCACATTGTTTCACATCAATCTACATTTCTTAATCCATGTCCAATCATATGTATTTCCATAGTCTTTCATCCATTCTCATCCAATTACATCATATTCCATCTCATCCATTCGCATCTACCCATGTCCACATCTCATCACATTACATTCATTCACATCTCATCCATTCATATCTACCCCGATCCACATTACATCACATCACATCACATCCATTTCACATCACATCTCATCCATTCACATCTATCCCGATTCACATCACATCACATCACATCCATTTCACATCACATCTCATCCATTCACATCTATCCCGATTCACATCACATCACATCCATCACATCACATCCATTCACATTCATCACATTCATTCATATCCATCATTCATTTATATCCATCACATCACATCCATTCACATTCATCACATTCATTTATATCACATCCATTCTCATCCATCACATCACATCCATTCATATCCATCATATTCATTCTCATCACCATCCCATCACATACATTCTATCCACATTACATCACATCCACATCTATCCACATCATATCTCATTCATACGCATCCCATCTCATTCATCCACATCCATCCAGTCATTCACATGCACGACTATTCACATCCATCCATTCATTCACATTCACATCTATCACTTTACATCTCATCACATTCACATCCACATCCCTTTACATTACATCACATCCACATCCCTTTACATCACATCACGTCCACATCACATCCATTCACATCCACATCCCCTGTACATCACATCACATCTCATTCCACATCCGCATCCACATCCATTTACATTACATCACATCTTATCGCATTTACATCCACATCCCTTTACATTACATCACATCCACATCCCTTTACATCACATCACGTCCACATCACATCCATTCACATCCACATCCCCTTTACATCACATCACATCTCATTCCACATCTGCATCCACATCCATTTAAATTACATCATCACATATTATCGCATCTATCACTTCACATCTCATCACATTCACATCCATATCCCTTTACATTACATCACATCCACATCCCTTTACATCACATCACGTCCACATCACATCCATTCATATCCACATCCCCTTTACATCACATCACATCTCATTCCACATCCGCATCCAAATCCATTTACATTACACCACATCTTATGGCATCTACATCCACATACATTTATATCACATCACATCTTATCACATCCACATCCACATCCATTTATATCACATCACATATTATCACATCCACATCCATTTATATCACATCACATCTTATCACATCCACATCCACCACATCCATTTACATCACATCACATCCTTTCACATAACCTCACATCTCATTCTCATCTCATCATTTACATCCACATTCATTTACATCACATTCTTTCACATACACATCCACATCCATTTACTTTACATCTCATCCTTTCACATAACCTCACATCTCATTCTCATCTCATCATTCACATCATCCACATCCATTTACTTCGCATCTCATCCACATTCAATCACACCACATCCTATCACATCCCATTCACATCTTATCACATCCATTCATATCCTATCACATCTCAGTCCCATCATTTAGTAGCTTTTCCTATTTCGATACCGACGATGGGACTTTTTCTAAATTTCTGTCAATTGCTTGGCCTAGGTAAAGGTTCTTTTTCTCGAGACGGCTATTTTCATATTCTTTCTCAAATTTTCCAAGTGAAATATGTTCAATATTTTTCTTTTGAATAAAAGAATTCAAGAGATTTACAAAATTCAATTCTACCCATATTTCCCACTAATACTCAAAATTTTACTTTTGATAAATATTCATAAATTATATTATATTAAAAATTTCTCTTTTTTCATTTAATTTCTTGGATCTCAATTATCATGGGAATTCCTCTTCTTGCATTTAAACAATTGCATTCCAAATGTCATGGGAATTCCTCTTTTATCATAAAATAAATTTAGCTAAAATTCATCTTTTCTTTAATACTTTTCCCATTTAAATGATTGAATTCCAAATGCCATGGGAATTCCTCTTTTATCATTTAAATTTTCTCATGCATAAAATAAATTTATCTAAAATTTCTCTTTAAATTTAAATAAAATATCCATTAATTCCAATATGCTAAGAATTTCACTTTTTCCATTTAAATTATTGAATTCCGAATGTCATGGAAATTTCTCTTTTATCATTTAAATAAAATTACCATAATTTTCTCTTTTCTTTATTATTTAATTATGCATAAACCTTAAAAATTAGTTTTACATTGAATGTGATGAAAATCGTTCTTTTAGCATAGGATGACCAATCCTACAATATGGTAGAAGTCCTCTTTTTACGTTATGCATAAGAATGAATTATGTATCAATTTCTTAAAAATTTTGCCATAGCTCTGCTATTACTGATAATTTTTAATATTTTTGAAAAGAATAAACTTAGTAATACAATTATGATAGCATAACTATCTTCTAAACTTAAATCAAATTTATGGATTTAAATCATAAGATTATCATAATTTTAGAAGCATAAAAGTATAAAAAGCAACTTTCTTAACCTCTAGCTTCACAAGCCTAGAGTTTGATTTGTGAATTGAGAATTTATCAACGAGAAGCATCATTTGAATAGAGAATTGGTCATAGGAATAACCATTCTTTTGGGGAGAGAGAGATATACATAAAAAACATCCTAAATTAAGCATAAAGATAAACTTTTCTTAATTATTTATTATAACTCTTAAGAAAAGCTTGATTTGCATTATAAACACTTAATTAGAAACTTCTCAAGCTTGAGAGGGTTTGAGAAGTGAAAACATTGAGAATAGTAAAGAAAAACCATGAAATTACACCTTACCTCTTGCTTTCTTCTCTATCTTAGAAGAAGCCCCCAACCAATCAATTGGTTAGTGTGTTGAGAGAAAAGCTCCAAGGATGGTTGAAGAGAGAGAGAAGCTCCACTCTCTCCAAAAGTAGAGGATTTTTAAGGGATAATAGAAAATATCATTATTTTAATGTAATACTGGCATGGTATAGTTCACAGATGAGAATACAAAAGAATGAGGGTCTAGTGTCAAAAATATATCATTATACCAAAATATCTCATTTTTTTAGTAATATCTCATAGTTTTTAACTAATAAACCTTGTACTCATTCAACTCTTCATCTTATGTGAGCATTTACTCATTTTTGGGTATTTTCTTTTATTCTTTCGATTTATCTCACCCCCACACTTGGATTAATCCAATTGGTCCATAGAAACCTTAATTGGACCATAATCTAAAAATTTCTAAAAATCTTGACCCTTGGGCTAAGGTCCTTTATAGACATTTTCAATTAATTCCAAATGCACATTGGAAAGTTCTTTTTGAATTTTTGTTTCAGGGAAAACCGTTTTAGACTCTAGGAGGATTTCTATATCCAAAAATATCTCAATTTTAGATTACCTCTCTTTAGACATTTTCTCTCTCTAGGCCAAAATAGGGTAAAACAAGATCTTTCTTTTATTTCAGAGAGGGGAATATTTACAAGAATAGGAGGGGAGGTTCTTACACCTTTACACCTCAAAAGCTGGAGGGAGGAATCTTACAGTCACAACTAGTGACTGTAAGAGAGGGGAATATTTACAAGAATAGGAGGGGAGGTTCTTACACCTTTACACCTCAAAAGCTGGAGGGAGGAATCTTACAGTCACAACTAGTGACCTCAATTTGCATACAATGGTAAATCTAAGACCTCTTTGTAATACACACAATGTTTGTACAACCAATCACCCTGCTTGAAGTTCTAAAAAATAGAATTCTGTAGAGAATCGAAACTTACCCGCACGCTTGTGAACTGAAAATTGAGGCCCCAGACGCACCCGAAACGTGTTTTCAGCCCAAAAAGTCATGTCCAAAGGAATACATAGTTGCCCTACAGCTCCGCTCCCATTAAGACAGCTCCTCAATCAGAGTTCATTTACCGATGCCTCCTGAAGAGCTCCCAACAAGGGTGTAGTAGCCAAGTGAAGCTCTTACCCTTCGTATCGCTTCCTGTACTTCTCTTACTTACTACTCAGCTTCTTGGCATGAACTTGGCTCTGATACCATGAAAATATGCAGGGAGAAAGCAAGCTTGAGCTCTTGCATGCACACACACACTCTCACAAACCCTAGATAAGATGTAGAATGATGGAATTAACCAAATTGTTGTAGAGAAGCTTGACAAGAACAAATTCCATGCTTGGAGGTTTAGATTAACAAAATTTCTGATGGAAAAAGGCTACTGGGACTCATTGAAGGTGAACATGAGAAGGCACCAGAGATACCTGAGATTAGTACCACTGCTATAGACATAAAAGAATACAAGGATTGGAATCAAGAAAACAGGAAACTCATGTATTGGCTTTCTATTAACATACAAGACACTATGATTGGGCATATACAAGATGCCAAGACACCCAAGGAGGCATGGGACACCTTGGTGAAGCTATATGAAACTAACACCAAGGCACAAAAGATTCAGTTAAAGAATGAGATTCATACTATGGAGAAGAAAACATGTCTATGAATGATTGTGCCTTCAAGATCAAGGGCATTGTGGAATCCCTCACATCTATGGGTGTTTCTGTTGATGATGATGATAAGGTGGAAGTATGTCTATGTGGTCTCAGGCCATAATACAAGGCATTCAAGACATCTATTCAGACTCGGGAGAATATTCCTAACTTTACAGATTTGGTGTCAATGTTAATCATTGAAGAAAAGAGTTTGGGTGAAGACTAGTCTTTACAAAACAAAGGCAGTTCAAAGAAACAAGCCTTCTACACAAGTGGTAGAGGACGAGGTAGAGGCCAAGGCCGTGGGCAAACATGTAATCAAAATTATGGTTAGCAACAATAACAGTCCCATGAATCACAACAACCTACAAGTGAGACCACTTTAGAGATAGAGGGGAGTCAAAGAGGTCATGGAAATTGGCAAAGGAAACAATATGATACACGCGGCTATTTTTATTGTGGAAAATCTAGGCATGTGCATGTAGATTTTTCTAAGAAACAGAATTACATGAGAAGTGGTAAAGTGCAGCAAAATAATTATGCGTCCTTTAGCCAAAGTAATGAGGACAATGAAAGGTTGTTTGTTATGCAACATGTGCTTAATGTTGTGTCAGAAAATGGTGTATCAGCATGCAAGGATGATGTATGGTATGTGGATTCAGGTGCTTTAAACCACATGACCAGTGAGCAAGTGGTTCAAGGATATGAAAAAACATGAAAGGCCATGTTTTGTTAAAACATGGGATGATACTACTCATCTAATTGCCCATGTTGGAAATGTGCCAGTCTATGCAGAATGGTAAGGTGAAGTATCTTGTAGACGTACTTTACGTTCCAAATATAACAAAGAATCTAGTTTTAGTTAGCCAAATGATTGATCAAGGTTTACAGGTGTGCTTTAACCCTGATGGTCGTCATGTCGAAGACTTTAAAAGACAAGTGCAGGTTGGTTGCAAAAGGCAATAGAGTGGGCATAATGTTTACAGTAGATGTAAATATGCCTAACGTGAAAGCTGCAATGTTTGCACAGGGTTCAAGAGTTGTTACAGATATAGACATTTGGCATAAGAGTATTGGGCTTGTAAATGTGCAAAGAATGAAGTCTATGCAGACTAAAGAAATTGTGACAAGGTTGCCTAAGTTTAAAGTTGATGGTATGCAAAAAGTATGTGAAGCATGTCAATTTGGGAAGCAAACAAAGCATGTGCTTCCACATGATAGAAATGCGAGTAGGAGTGTACTAGATGTGGTGCATTTAGATATATGGGGTCCTGCAAAAACTAAGTGTATGGGTGGCTGCAGGTATGATGTAACATTCATTGATGATCACACGAGGAAAGTGTGGGTGTATTTCATGAAGAAGAAGAGTGAAGTTTTCACTCATTTTTAGAATTTCAGAGTGATGGCTAAAAAGCAAACATGTAAGCATGTGAAGTGCCTAAGGTCAGATGGAGGGGGAGAGTACTTCTCCAATAAGTTCTCTGATTTATTGCAAAAGAATGGCATTCAAAGATAATTTACATGCAGATACACCCTACAGCAAAATGGAGTTACTGAGCGAAAAAACATGCATATTGTAGAGATAGCATGAGCATTGATGATGACAGAGAAGAATATGCCGCATAGCTATTGGGATGAAAGTATTTCTACAGCAGTGTATATCATGACAGGACTCCTATTATACAGCCATACATCATGCGATGATAGTGGAGAAGTTCAGTAGCAAGAAACCTGATTTGTCTCACTTCAAAATTTTTGCACATGCATAGCTTATGTGCATGTGCTAGATGAGTTTCGTGTACGAAGCTAGATCCAAAGGTAGAAAAATGTGTATTTATTGGATATTCCCTTAAGCAAAATGGATATAGATGCTACAACCCTACTACACGTGAGTTGAGGGTAAGGAGAGATGTTGTGTTTGTTGAAATGAGTAGCTAGTATGCTACTAAAAAAGATCTTGTTGGGGTTGATGTAAGTAGAAATGTGATTGCACAGAATGCAAGTCAACAATCATAGTCAATGCTTCCCCAGCATTCATGACATAAACAGTCATTTAAAAATAGACCATAAATATAGTTTCTAACGAAATCTCATCTTTCCACATTGTTCCACATCATTTCTCGTTATTCAACATTCTTCTACATCAATTCACATTGCTTATTCCATATCCAATCATATGTATTCCCGTCTTTTCATCCATTCTCATCCAATCACATCATATTACATCGCATCCAATCACATCATATGTATTCCCATCTTCTTCATCCATTCTCATATTACATCTCATCCAATCACATCATATGTATTCCCATCTTCTTCATCCATTCTCATCCAATCACATCATATGTATTCCCATCTTCTTCATCCATTCTCATCCAATCACATCATATTATATCTCATCCAATCACATCATATGTATTCCCATCTTCTTCATCCATTCTCATATTACATCTCATCCAATCACATCATATGTATTCCCATCTTCTTCATCCATTCTCATCCAATCACATCATATTACATCTCATCCATTCTCATCCAATCACATCATATTACATCTCATCACATCTATCCTCATCACATCATATTACATCTCATCACATCTATCCTCATCACATCTCATCCATTCACATCTACCTATATCCACATCACATCCATTCACAACACATCTCATCCATTCACATCTACCTATATCCACATCACATCCATTCACATCTACCTATATCCACATCACATCCATTCACAACTCATCTCATCCATTCACATCTACCCCAATCCACATCACATCCATTCACATCTACCTAGATCCACATCACATCACATTCATCCACCTTACATCTTATCCATCCATTCACATTACATCACATCCATTTATATTCATTCAGATCCACATCTCATCACATCACATCCATCCACATCACATCTCATCTATTCACGTCTCATCACATCACATTCACATTCATTTACATCTCATCATATCATATTCACATCCATTCACATCCATCACACCCATTCACATCCATTCACATCTCATCACACCCATTCACATCCATCACACCCATTCACATCCATCACATTCATTGCATCCACATCACACTTATTATTAGATTTTCAATTATAATCTCAAAAAGTAAGTAAAACGAAATCTTTTTTTTCATGTCAATTTTTGTAAGAAATATGTAAAGTGCCCAAAATATTATCGTTTGTTGGTAGTGTTGTACGCATGTGTAGACCACTTTTTAAAAAGAGGTAAAAAACTAAACTTTTTTGCTAGAATCTTTGAAAGATGCCAAATATTATCGTTTATTGGTAGTGTTGTACGCATGTGTAGACCACTTTTTAAAAAGAGGTAAAAAACTAAACTTTTTTGCTAGAATCTTTGAAAGATGCCAAATATTTCTCATTTTTAGAGAATATTACCTATTTTGTCCACAACAGTGTTGTATGCCAAGCTAGGTTTATTTTTGCTATTTTAGATTTCTTCTTCTCTGTCATTTTTTTTGCATGAAGGAGAATTCACAGAGCTAGAGAGATTGCACATAGAGGCTTGAGAGAGGTGAAAAGCAGATTTGTGTAGTACAGCTAAGGTTGAGAGTCCATCCACATCTATCCTTATCACATCACATTCATTCCATCCATATCACATCACATTCATTCCATCCACATTACATCACGTCCATATCTATCCACAACACATCTCATTCATTCCATCCACATTACATCACATCCACATCTATCCATATCTCGTCACATCCATTCACATCTCATCACATTCATCCACATCCATCCATTTCCATCCATTCATTCACATGCACATCCATCCATTTCCATCCATTCATTCACATGCACATCTATCCATATCTCATCACATCCATTCACATCTTGTCACATTCATCCACATCCATCCATTCATTCACATGCACATCTATCCACATCCATCCATTCATTCACATTCACATCCATCCACATCCATCCATTCATTCACATGCACATCCATCCACATCCATCCATTCATTCACATTCACATCCATCCATTCATTCACATGCACATCTATCACATCACATCTCATTCTCATCCATTTACATCACATCTCATTCTCATCCATTTACATCACAACACATCCTTTCACATATCATCACATTCACATCCACATCTATTTACATCACATCACATCCACATCTATTTACATCATATTATAGCATGTCCTTTCATATATCATCACATTCACATCCACATCTATTTACATCTCATCGCATCCACTCACATCTTATCACATCTACATCTATTCACATCACATCACATCTCATCGCATCCACTCACATCTTATCACATCACATCTCATTGCATCCACTCACATCTTATCACATCCACTCACATCTTATCACATCTACATCTATTCACATCACATCACATCTCATCGCATCCACTCACATCTTATCACATCGCATCACACCCATTCACATTTAGTACCATTTTCTACTTTCGATACCGATGGGACTTTTCTAAGTTTCTGCCAATTGCTTGGCCTAGTTAAAGGTACTTTTTCTCGATGGATATTTTCATATTCTTTCTCAAATTTCTCAAGTGAAACATATTCAATATTCTTCTTTTTTAGTAAAAGATTCATGGGATTTACAAAAATCAATTCTACCCATATTTTCCAATAAAATTAATAATGCTCAAAATTCCACTTTTGATGAATACTCATAATTTGAATTATGCCAAAAATTCCTCTTTTACCATTTAATTTCTTGGATCTCAATCATCATGAGAATTCATTTACCAAAATATTCTCTTTTACCATTTAATTACTTGGATCTCAAATATCATGGGAATTCCTCTTTTTGTATAAAAATAAATTTACCAAAATTTACTCTTTTCTCATAATCAATTAATTATGCATAATTACAAAAAAATTCTTTCTCATGAATATGATGAAAATCATTCTTTTTGCATAAAATATCCAATCCGACTTCAAGGGAAAGCTTGATTTGAATTAAAACAATTATTTAGAAAGCTTCTCAAGCTTGAGAGGGGTTGAGAAGAAGAAAGTCATTGAGATAAACTGGAAAAAACCATAAAATTTGATTTTACCTCCAAGTTTGGCTTGATTCTCTATTTAGCAGTGAAGCCCTCGACCAATCAATTGGTCCACCAAGAGGAGAAGAGCAACTCCAAGAGTTGTTGTAGAGAGAGAGAGAGAGAGAGAGAGAGAGAGAGAGAGAGAGAGAGAGAGAGAGAGAGAGAGAGAGAGAGAGAGAGAGAGAGAGAGAGAGCTCCAAGCTCCCAAGAGAGAGGAAAATTTAAGGGATAATAGAAAATATGATTATTTTAATATAATACTGGCATGGTATAGCTCCCATATTTTTTTACAAAAGACTAAGGGTCTATTTATAGGTGAGGGAGGCCACTAACCAAGTCCAACTGGGTTCTAGAATTTTCCAGGTTCAGTTTGACTCAATTTGGACAAGATTTGAACCAGTTTGGCTCCACTTCATAAAGCATAGTTCAAGATGGAAGGTCCAATTCCTCCAAGAAGTTCTACTTTTGATCCATAAAAACTCTCCTTGAAATTTAAAAAAAAAAGTCTTAAATAAAATTTGTTATAAAAATAATTAAATGAAATAAATATGTTGCCTTAGAAGTCAGGGTATTGTTCTTCACCATCATCGATCATGTTTAGTACAAGTGAAAAAAACCTTATACCTGTGTTATTGCCATAAAGAGGTTTATCAAATGATTTTGGAGGGTTTTTAGGTTTCAAAAATGTTGATGTCAAGATTTGAGGTTTCACTGCTTCCTTGGGAAAGCTATTTTTCTTTTCGACAATTCAAGGCTAAGGAAATAACCGAGCTAAGAGAGTGTGGTCGAAAAATGCTAACCTCTGATCAAATCATGGGTTTCAAACTTGATAAAACCTTCCTTCTTGGATTGGTGTGAACTTTCTCAATTACCTATATTTGTAAACAAAGTTTGCCAAAATCTATCCACATAAGCGGATATATTCTCTTTCTCAAGCTGTTTGAAGATAGACCATTGTTGTCTAACCCTAGCTTTGTATTGTGAGGGTAAGAAATCTTTCTAGATGAATTTCTAAAATCTCTTCTAAGATTTAGGTTTGTGCTTGCTCGTTCTAATGATGTTCTAGCATAGTGCTACATTGTCCCCACAAAATGATTGGTAGCACACTTGATTTTGTCTTTCTTAGAGAATTTCTCCCCAGAAAAATAATCATCAAGTTGACTGAGCCAAGTAAGTATGGTGTGAGCATCTTTCTTGCCATCAAAATTTTGAAAAATAAAATATTTGTGGTTCTTTTGTATACTCCTGAGCTCTAAGAGTAGCTTGCATGGTTTTCTGAATTTGATCACCATCAAAGTCTGAAGATGCATCACTAGCATGTCTATGCTTCTTCTTGTTGCCAGATAACATGTCATCTAGATCCATTCTCAACTAGAATCTAATTTTAGAGTGACTGAATTTGCTCTTGAATGGTTGGGGGTAGAGGATTCATAATGAAGGAGAGACGTGGAAAGATAAGGGTGGTAAATTTTAAATGTAGAAATGAAAATTTGCTAAAATAATGACACTTAGCTCATCTCATGTGCAGTAGAGTAATAAAGATTTATCGATGTGCTTGAATTTGAGGAGTCAACAAAATATTTGAAGTAGAGCTCATATGTCAAATATAAGTGGCAGAAAGAATTTTGTTGATGTTGAATAATCAACAAAAATCTATGGTTCTAGAAGTCTTCAAAAACTCAGAAATATTGCCCAAGAAACAAGTCCGTCTCGTCATAGAAGATAACTAGCATAAGAACTCCTTGATGCCGAAATAATCCAAATAATAACACATTGAAAAGGTCCATAAAATTTTGTCGAAGAGATCCCCTTCAAGATTGTTGTCCACTTTGTTGAATTTTGGCTTTTATAGGAGTGGAAATTTTGGTAAGCTTCTCTCTATCTTTCTTTGTGACTTTATGGAAACTTTTTTAAATCTTAAAGAAATATAAGCTTTAGCTTATGAGAGACATAAGCTTTTAAAAGCTTATAGAAATTAAAGCTCAAGAACTCTTTATCCAACTTCCATGACATGAGTATTTTGAGAATTGTATTTAATATATAGCCCAAGGAGCTATTAATAGTTGTGTGTACATAATACGGCTTGATTTTCCACTTTTAAAAAAATAGCTCAAGCACTAGAGCTTGTTTACAGTAAGTGTAAATAACCAAAACCCTTCTAACATATGTGCTAGTAATATAGCAATGCCATGCACAAGTGTGCATAAATAATATGTATAATCGTTTGGCACGTGGCCAAACAAAATAATATGAAATAATAATAATCAAAGATGATATAATATAGACAAGGTCCTCCATGTGTAGCATGTGCACTGCTCATCACCTATCTCATAAATGTAAACGCATAAGTTTTTTGTCGTATCCATAATCAATCCCAATATGAAATGTTGATAGGCACAAACACATATCTCACAAATGTAAACATGTTAGTTGTTCGTTGTATCCATAATTAATCCCAATATGAAATGTTGATAGGCACATCACCTATCTCACAAGCATAAACACATTAGTTTTTCGTTGTATCCATAATTAATCCCAATATGAAATGTTGATAGGCACAAACACAATTTACACTTGCCACTTATTTCACTACGATGAGAGTATTGTTATACACATCATCTAGCATGGCGTATATTACTACTTGCTACACTTCAATTAGCATGGCACATCAATTGCATAAACCACTTGTTATCCTTCAACCTTGTGTAGTTGTCTAACATAATCCACTTGTTTCATATTGACCATAATACAATCGTCAAGCATGGAACTACTTGTTACACCTCAACAACATACACCTATCAAGCATGGTCTCAAGATATATCAATAACACTAGGTAACTAGTGTTTAATGTGGGGTTACCCACGATACCAATTCATTAGGATGGCACACTAGTGTATGGGCATTCCTGTTCAACTAAAGGGTGGACATTATGTAACACTTTTCCTCACTCACGAGACTCCTCATTAGGCATCTCACATTCTAGAGCTTATCCATATAGATTTGTGTAGTCCCATGCGGACTACTACCGAAGGTGGTGCCAGGTACTTCATGCTTATTATTGATGATTTCTCATGTAAATTTTGGGTGTTTCTCTTAGCAAAAAAACTTTTGTTCCCAAAAAAGTATTGGCCCAATCAATTCTCGACACTTGGCACTCCACAGAGGAATGGTGTGGTTGAGCACAAAAATAGGACTATTCAAGATATGGACAATACCGAGACAATACCATGCTTTCTTATTTCGATCTTCCTCCCTTTTTCTAGGGAGATGAGTGCTTGTCTTCCTTTCCATTGGGCTAGATTGTCCACTTGACAACATATCCTCTCAATACATGACAGAGCAACTTGTACTAGTTTATGGTATGGTATTAGAGAGTGGCCAGTTTGCTCAAGGGTAAATACAAGAGGCTGAGCAGGGTTAGGTGCCCGAGGAGGAATTCAAAGAGGTACAAGATAGCTTGCTCCCCCCAAGTCAACTTGGTGCATTCGCCTCCTCAACAATTGGAGGAGCACAAGTCATCAATCAACATCGAGCAGCCATATGTGATAGCATCTAATGAACTACACTCAGTAATTTAATAATCCCCAGTTGTTTACTCCTAGTCATGGCATGATTGATTATTAAAATGTGTTCTGTATGTAGCATGTCTTGGAGTTGGATGCCTGGGCACATCAAAAGGGTGGCACAAGGGATCCCTTTGGAACTAACTCTTCATTGGCCCATTACATGGGCCCTATTCCAGCAAAAGACATTGTGGTTGTCCACAATGCTTTTAGTCCTATGGGAGGATTCCAACTTTTGGCTCTCAAGGCCTTATCAAAAGTGTTGTGCTTGTCTAACATCTCCAAGAATGCGGAGAAAATTATCCTCATCAGCAAGTCGGCTATTTTTGCAACCTTTCAAGGAGGCTATGCTCCCAAGGTCCTTGTCAATACAGCCCCATCAGCGAAAGTGTAGGAGAGAGAGATGATGTGTGCATTGTGGATTCCATGATAGCGAGCACTCTTCCCCTCAACAAGAGAAGGCGCAAGGCCTCAAAAGAAGTTATCAAAAGATTAGAAAAAATCTAGGATGTAAATTATAAATCTTATCATGTAATCTTGTTTTGGTAATAAAACTACACTTTTTTTAAACTATCTACAAGTGGTCCAATTTTAATTTTTGCAGTTGAATTTTACTACATGAAGTGAATTTTTTTACTTTGCGATATGATTATGAATTTGTAATTTAATGGAGTGAGTTCAATTTTGTACTTGAGTTTGTACTACTTAACTAGATTTTTATAATTATACTTGAAATCAATTAAAAGAAAAACCTTTCAAAACATTTTTTTTTGAGCTTGTATAGGCCTTCCAAGCCCTCCCCTAGGCCTCATTGGGGCTGCATGTGCCCAAAAGACCCCAGGCCAGCACGGTGTAACCTGGGGCCAGACAAGCCCACCCAACTCACCCACAGCTTGAGGGGGCACCCTCTCTTATCGAGAGGGGGTGCACCCTCTCTTATCGGGAGGGGGTGCACCCTCGCGCTGTGGTGGTGGTGAGTTGTGCATTGTTTGTGTTATCTTTTTGCAGTTAGGCTTATTTTTTCTTGCTACTTTTATTTCAAATGGAGAAGTGTGGGAAGAGAAAAGCAACCGCTGTAGACATGCTCTCATCATTGCTCAGAAGACCACCTTCAGAGTAAGGATTCCGACATTACAACAATGTTCAATTGTGATTCTCCTCTCAGTGACATTATTGTAACGGCATAGGAGCAAATTGTTGAGAAAGAGCATGAAATTTGGAATCTCACTTCATCAAGCAAAGTAATTATTAATTTTGTAAAGTTTGTACATATCAATGATTTCAAAATATCTAACTCCCATGGTTTTAGTCAGAAGGTTAATTGGGATCTTCTCTCAAGGTGCCATAGACTTTCAAGATGGTGGATAGGATTTTCCCCATCCATTGCTATAGGTGTCGACTCGTCATGTATGAATATGGTCTGCTCTACTTCCTACACATTGTGATAGATGATAATTGTGATAAATATGCTAATGATGAGGTTGAGAAAGAAACGGTTGAGATGGAAAAAGATGAAGACGAACCTGTCAAAGTAGAGGAAGAAATTGATGAGGCGGAGGAGGAAAGGGAGAGCCAAATGTTTGATATTGACCAGCTCGGGTGTGAAGCTTTGCCAGTTTCTAATAAAGAAGAGTGCAATGTGTCTGTGTCTCACCGAGGAAGTGGACCATGTCCCCACTCTAGCTCTTCCATCGATTCCTATAGGATCTTGCCATTATGTTTTTGTATATTATCTTTAAGAACTTTTTGATCTTAGGGAAGAATATTGTCTTGCAATCATTGCCCAATATCTTGAACAGGAGGAGGCAGATTGTATTATTGATGTGAGAGGATGAAAAATATTTATTCCTTGACCTCCATAGTGATGATAAATTTTATTCGACCTCAGATGAATTGTCAATGATATTTCAAGATGCTACTAGCTACTATGAGGAAGCGTGTATCCCCACAAAAGAAGAATTTCAAAAGATTCAAGAGAGACTCAACATTCCCCACAAAAAAAAAAAAAAAAAAGATTCGAGAGAGACTCAACATTTCAAACTCGGGAAGGAATTTGGAGCAAGAAGAGTCCTCCACCAAGGGGAAAGACATGGCAACTAGCATCAACCTCTCGCACAATAATCTACTTAAGTGATGAAAATGAGAAGGTGAGTGTTCATCATCCCTATCCCTAGCACATAATATTTTTGTATATCCTTTCAAGGTGACTCTAAACTCTCTGAAGTGCTTTTTGTGTTGTTGTTTCTCTTGGAGGATGATTTTATTCATTGTGGTAAAGGCAAATGTACCGGTGGGTTTGGAAAGTACTCTCTGCACTCCTCGAGTATATAAAGTGGTTCAAGTATCCATAGGTTGTTATTTTCCACAAGAAGTTCTCCAAACATAACGTAGCTTTTCCTTTATTTGCAAATCAAGACCTAGTCAAGATATCTTGGGGGCTATCCAATTAGATGGAATAGTGGTAGAGCAATGTTATTGGAGAAGCAAACAGCTTTGTGAATCTTTGGCCAAGGACCAGCCACCCACACAATGAGAAGTTTGTACTACTTGTCATACATAGCATATGCACTATTGGCTAGTGTCAAGGATCCTAGGGTGTTACTAGATTATGGAAAGCATAAGTTTCTTAGAAATGGAAGGCAAAGTTTTGATCCAAGGAAGCATCTTGAGGGCAATGCAGATGATCTACCTTCTTCAAAAAGGATTAAGGTTGGCAACAATGATGCTACAAAGGAATGAAGTAGTCTTTAAACTTCTCAAAGTTAATGTCAATCCTTTGCATTGTAATACATTCTTAATATAGTTTTCCATATGTTTGGCAACTATTGTTAATCTTTTTGTGATTCTAATGTTGTCTTGTCTTGGGTGTTTCATTAGAATATTAATAGATCTTTACACTTGCCTCAAATTTTGGTGTTATGTTAGTGAACCAAACCTTGTTTGAAATGAAGTCTAAATAGAAACTGCAATTTGTATTCAAATAGGTGCAATTTCAATCGTTCCACTGTCTCAAGGATATGTAGCTCTTTACAATCATGGCATTTCTTAAAACATCTTTTTTTATAGTTCCAACCTTTGTACCATCTAGAAATTTTGAGGGGGATCATTACACATCATTTGAATTTCTTGTTTCAAGAAACTCATTGGCCAATGGCTCTCTATTGATGATGATCAACAATTGTCATGACCCTACCAATGAATTATTACATCTATGATAGACGAATGATCTCCATCTTGCATATCTTGATCCATTCTTAGCCAGTATCCCTTCCATAGTTGCCACCTTCTATATTTCTAACGTATGCACAATGTTTGCCTTAAAATGAAGTACCTGTTTCAAAACAATTACAAATTTAGTTCTTAGAATCAGTGCCCAAAATCTTAGCTATTTAACATATTTCTTCCCACTAAGTACCTGAAAGTAACATCTGATGTTGTGATTCTACACTTAAAAACATCGGCACCCTGAGTCCTCTTGAGATACCATCCATCCCCCAAAATTTGACTCAACCAATCTTGGCTAGGATACCTAATCTGATAGGTTATCTTTTTCTTCTTTACAACCTCACATGAAGCAAATAGATGTGCAAACGTTCCAAATGGTATAAACCAGCTTAAGTGTATGTCCTTTGAACCTGTGGAGGGTTTCATAGCACCACAAATGTAAGTTGCTAGTTTGATCTTGCATTCTTCAATGTTCTCTTTTGGGCAAAGCCAATTTTAGGTGGATGAGGGTCCAATTTACCAGCATTTTCATTTCCCTCCCCATAGGACATACAAAGAATCATAAAATTAGATATTTTAAGCCACTAGATGGCTTGCTACATGGTTATCATACAGCAAGTTTCATATCTCAACGTGTACAACAAAGATCTTTCCACTAAAACACTTCACAGATTGGATGGATAGAGAGGGGGGTGGTCAAAAAGCGAGCCAAGAGCAGCGAGCACAAAGCAATGAGTAGAGCTCATGTTCTTGTGAAAGTGAGCAAGTAGGGGCATGGTATGATGTTAAGCGAGCATGAAATGTTAAAGAGAAGAGTGGAACCACAGTGCAATTCTGTAGCAATCAAACAAAGAAGACATGAAATGTTCTAAAATGACCATTGCAATAATTTTTTTTTCGAACCAATGGTGCAGATACAAAAAATCACTATTAAACCCATATTGCTTGGCTCGCTAAAAAGATATTGAATCTATAGTATTCACAATGTTGGAGAGCCATTAGCAAACAAAAGACAATAGACAGGAAAATTTATAAAATAACCAAAACATTTCCAAAACAAGTACTACGGTTCAGCTGGTATGACATGACCCCCATACATATTTCAACTAAAGTGGGTTGCAGGTTCCTAAAGCTGTTGAGGATGACTTCTAATAGACTTAGTTAGCATGTCTTTTACAATTCTCTCAGAAATACAAACTTGATGAATATGCATATTGTTGTTCACATCCTGTCCAAGAATCATTAAGAACACAAAGTATATGTGCTTGCATGCAAGATATGGTCTTTTCTTGGCCACTCTGTCTCTGAACTCCACACATGAACACATTGGATTCTTCTGAATAGTGACCTCTATCAGAGATGTGTCTTGGCTCCCATTGGTCAATGGATTAATACTAAATGTTTCCTTTACCCCTTCTATATGTATATGGCTGCCTACAACTTCTGCATGCATATCTAAGGCTGCAGTGATTTGACCAAATGCAGCCTTTGAAATTCCTCGTCGATATGGAAATTGTTTCACCTCCTTGTTTGTCTCGCTAGTGCCTTTTGCAAGCTCCTTTTCTAGAAAAAACTCAAGAGGAATACCAATGTCATATCCTGCTCTAATAAGCTTGCAGGCTTCTTTCACTTGTAACTTGGTACCTTTAGCAATGGGCCAAACACAAGGGACATCCTCTGGTGGATGTAATATTGTCTTTGTAATTTTCCAAGTGTGCCTAACATCTGTATTACAAAAATAGCAATACTTCTCCTTTTTCCAGGAGGATAGTTGACAATCACTCCAAAAACAAGGACTGACATCACCCCCTCGCAACCTTGAGCTACACTTTTTCCCTGATGCCCAGTGGTTGCACTCAACTCGATTCACTGTTGGTATCCTCCGCAAGGCCCACTTTGTATCATGCACATCACTTTCAAGGCTCTCTAAAACTTTGCATTGCTCATCGACCTCTATTGCAGGCTCTAACCTCTCTCTTGTCACATAGTTAAACTCAGGCCTATGGCTAGAGTTGCCAAAGTTTTCTTCTGTCGAGTCGTGTAGTGGCCTTTTGGCTCGAATAGTTTTATTCTCACCCTTGAATTTTACCCTATTTGAAAACATAGGGGTCCCTGCCACTGCATCATCCACTGCTCGTGAGGTAGCTATTGGGGATGGACTTGCTTTCTGTCGAGAAAGAGCTCTCTCAACCAAAAGCTCCAATGTAGGCCCACAACCTGTGTATTTTCCTTCCAAGAAAGCCAGTTGTCTGGCACATTGGAAGTAAGCATTGATTAGATCTGTCACACAAGCATCATAAAGACTAATCTTTTGCCTATACCCCTCCCCTGCCAACCAGCTTGCATGCTTGGTCTCTGACATATTTGTCCTTGGGACAAGAGCATTGACAATAGGCTCTCCATCCTACAAGAGAGTGGTAGAAATTGATTAAAAACAATGCAGTGCACATAAGTAGGAGGCACACAATAATACAATGAATAATCTCTTACAAACATTACCTTTAAAATGAAATGACCCCATCGACTAACCCTATAGTGCCACCAACTCAACCAGCTAAGAAGCTTAGGGATGTTTCTATCAGCTGCCTTGCCAGTTGCCCACCATGCTCGTATCCTGCGAAATTGCTAAAGGGCACTTTCTTTGTTTGGGGCAGTCCTCCACTTCTCACACATCTCCCTGTGCTTTTCTTGATGTGGGCTATAGATGTACCTCTGCGTGTGGACACGAAGGTTGTCTTCCCAATGCCATAAACATGACCTTTCCCTTTCAATCATCTCCTTTCCGTCGTTGAAGACACGTCTCACTGCATTCCAGTTAGCGCCAGCCTCATCCGCCATAAACCCAAAAAAATTTGCTACCTTCCCTGTGTGCTCCACCATTACCAAATTCATATTTTCCCAAAACATGACTTGAGCATCCTCATCCTCTTCTCTAAATTCACAAGTTGCTATTGTCAATAGCTCACCAATCCTGCATGCCACAAATGGAAACAGAGTTATATTAAAGACACAAATTAAGCAATGCTCTCTACCGCTTGTAACTTACATGTGGTCATAAACATGTGCTCCCATTGTATGCCATCCAGTATCCACTCGATGCACATGATCAAAGCAGACCCATGCTTGATTAAGATCCCCATTACCATCCTTGTCCATTCGCCGAACAATGTCAATCCCAGAACCAGGTCCAGTAGTAGACATCTTAAAGATAAAGCAACGATCAGTAGTAGTGGTGGCTTGCAATGGAAATCGAGAACCATGGAAGAACTAAAAATGGCATGTTCTTTTTAGATTAAGAATGGCTTCATATCCTTCACCCAGAGGCCGTGTTGTTTTTCGTGTTTGCATTACCATCTGCTTCACCCTGCATTCATAAAGCATACTTAGTGTATTAAAGATGATAATTGCATACTATTCTTTGCTAAATTGCACTTCCTACGTACTTTTTGACATTTATCAAACTTTGCAACTCTTGCGACATCTCCTGTAGCTCCCTCTCTGTCATGAATTCTCCCTGTGCCTTGTCATCATCAGTGAATGCTCTTAGAACCACCTCCCTTGCCACAATCATTTGTACTTCTGGGCCCAGCGTTGTGGTCGATGCCCACTGCACGTGCTACAAAGGCCTTGATATTTCGTATCGATGCTCGGCACATTCCCTTGGAAACCATGTGTGTATGTTTGCCATAATGAATAAATAGTCTGCTATGCATTGATTCTTTTGGCATAAAATAATAGACACAGGCAGGACATTCTTTAAGACACATTGGCACATGCTTGCAGAAAAAACACTCAAGGTTCCCGAAGCTCCCAATTGCTAAATTTCCATATTTTGGAGATTTTATCAGCTGCCCATTCCAATGGAGTTTGTTTGGTTGATTCATACGTGTCCTAAAGGAGCAGTGCTCATTCATGCACTGGAAGGTTCCCCCGCAGAAGCTCTTCCTAAGAACAAAAGTTTTATTGGCCCTAGTTTGCGTTTGTGGCTTTGTCCAAATGTTGCCCTCGTATTTTTGCTCCATCCCTTCCATACCTTTCCCACCTTCAAGCTCATATGTACTGAACTCTGGGTACACCTTGGGAAGCTCTTTTACCTTGCCTTTGTAATCACAATCATGGATTAAAGTGTGCAAGACATCAGTAGGAGGTAACATGCGGATTATTTGAAAGCAAGAGACCGCAGTATCAAACTGAACATCTTCCTCTTCCAAATGTTGAAAGCACTTTTCCACAGGAGAGACCTCTATCTCCTCTTGCAATGACCCATGTGCTTGGACATTGATTTCTTCTATCTCTTCAGTGTCCAAGTCACTGTAAAGCACAATGATCTCTAATTCAATGCGCAATGCAAAACAGAAAATGTCAAAGTCAAAGTTAATGCCACTTACATTGGAGTACTCTTTCGAGAACCGGGAGGAAATATAGTTGAGGGGCCTTGTTCTGGGGTCTCAAAATAATTCTCTGATTTGGCAATATATACAGAGGACAATGAATGCTCCAAGATAAAATATGCCTCGTCTCCAATCCCTGCATACAAGTGTAAAGGACAAATGGGCTCATACTCTCCTCCAATTTCAAGTAAGGCCTCCACATTTATCCCACCAATAGTTCCAAGCTTCCCCCGGATCATGTTGATTGACACAAGACATTTGCCATTCAAGAAGGGGACTCGGATGCATGCACCCATTGTAGAATGGAGGAAAACACGAGCCTCCCTGCATAATGCAATCACAACAACAATTAAGGAATTTACATTGAATATTAGCCAAAAATATTTTAATACTAGATGTTCTTGCTCTAATCAATAGCATATACTAGCCATAATACAATTTTACCAGGCTCATTTTAAGACTATGGGTAGAAGCAAATAAAAATATTCATTGCAAAAATAGTCATAATGAAGGGTATCAAAAAGAGTACATGTATATATGTATATATGTTTGTGTGTACACGTGTGTGTATGTATACACACACACACGCGCACACACACACACACATTTGCTTTGTGTTAGTTCTTGCGCTTTTTCATAATCTCCTGTTAGATGTCAAAAACTCTACCAGTTGGATGCCATAGCATAACTGTGCTATAGATTTAAATAAATCGAAAAAATATTGACCAAACCCTTAAATTTTAGTGTTGAAATTCATTAGTGTTAGGATAAAAAAATTTGTCCAGTGCCTAACTTAGGGTTTTTAGTAGTCGGCTACTTCTTATGAAGCAATTACTTAACGCTTTTAGTCGTCCTCCACACAGAAGCATCTTCCCTCGAACACACACGCAGAGAAGCGATCATGAAGCATCATACGTCTCCCCAGCAAAGAAACGCTGATCTCATGCGCAGGGCCCTCTCCCCACTCCAATCTTTCTCCCCAACAAAGAGACACAGAAAGGTATCATCATCCATGAATTTGTGCTATTTTGCCTGAATGAATTTGTGCGCTCAGCGCACAAAATAATAGGATGTTTTGTTGCCGCCACACTCCACACACAGTAGTATGAGATGTGCGGCGTTACTTCTTGCTATTTTTCTTGAATGAATTTGTGCGCTCAGCGCACAAAATAATAGGATGTTTTGCTGCTGCCACACTCCACACACAGTATGAGATGTGCGGCGTTACCTCTTGCTATTTTTCTTGAATTAATTTGTGCGCTCAGCGCACAAAATAATAGGATGTTTTGCTGCCGAGCATTGACAAAATCATCACGATTTTGAGTTCGTTTCAAGCTTCGGGGGCGCTGCCCCCGAACTCCCCCGCCAAGGGGGGCCTAAATGGCTGCCGCCGGCCCCCCTTGGATCTCCCCGGCGGCAGAAATTTGGAGAGAGTAGTGTAAGAACATGCTATCTATATGGTGCTGTCTCAAACAAATTGCATAGACTGTCTCTCTTACTACTGTCTATATTATGCAGACTTTGTGTATACAAGAAGCTCAAAAACTCACATTTGATGTCTTCTTGGTTGAGAAATGGCTCACACAGTCGAGAGAGGAGACCAGCAAACATGTGCATCTAAAGAACAATAGCACAAAAAGAAAAAAGTTTGTCCTTAAAAAAGTGTTGGATTGCGAAATATCACTTCTAAAGTTTATTAGTACTCAATATTGAATGCCTTCAGATTTGGGCTACCGAATCTTTATATATTTTCCAATAAATTTGAATGCCTTGAATTGAACACCTGAAAAGGGCTCCGTAAATATTTTCCAATGGAGATTTTTTTAAAATATTCAATACGGCTTTGAATGCCTTGGAATTTGGGCCAAAGCACTCCATATGATAATCTCAAAGATATTCTGTTCGTTATAATGAGTTGGCCGTTTTGTTGGATAGTGAATGTGCCACCTTTGTTTGATGATTGTGTTGCAGTACTGAATTTAATCTCTTTAGTGAATGTGCCACCTTTTCTTTAAGTTTGTGTCGTATTACTGAATTTGCTGTTAAAATAATCAATTAATTATACAATACGAGTACAATACTATTTGAAGATTTGTTCTTGTATTTTTGCATGGCTATCTGGTTTTCAAATGAGTTCGAGTCATTTCACTAGAGCATCTTGCTTGAAAGGTTCTTGTTGTGCAAAAATGGATGAGTTACCTCTTGCTAAGCGGAAAAAGAGTGTGCAGGTTGGCCCAGGTGAGAGCTCATCGAGACACACAAGGAGGCAAGCTGATTTTTCTAGCACTTTGGAGCAAGCCGCCTCCTCAAACCCTACTACTACAGAGCATGCGGTACATATCATAGATGACACTAACCTGGAGGTGGATATGGATAGGCAGCATCTACATAGTGATGAAAGAAATGAGGAGGATGGACAAAATGTAGTGGGGGCAATTGAGGAAAATAAAGGTGATCAAAATGAGGGTGAGAATACTCAGGGTGGTGATAATGAGGATGAAGGTGAGAATACTGAGGATACTGGGAGAGAGATAGAGGGGGAAGAGAACACACATCCACTAGAGGATCAAGAAGAAACAGTTGTCACAACCCAAACTGAAGGAAGCAAGCAGAAAAAAAATAAGGTTGATATTTTTGGGAAGATTCTAGAGACATCTACTCCACAAGCCTTTTTAGATAGGATAGGAGTCAAATTTAGGTCTCCACCTCCACGTGTTCCTCTCTGTAGGATGATCCAGACGGAGGCAATCCGAAAGGTTTCTCCCTCAACAGATAAATCTCTTACTCGAAGCTTCAAAAAACTAGGTGGGTACATTGAGAGCATGGGAGCTTTCACAGTATCAATTATGGACTTGGAAGGGGAGGAGACACCATTGACACAAGAGAGGGAGGAATCTTGGGATGAGCATTGGAGGACTGTGAATCAACAATTTGAGGAAACTCTTGCACTTGACCCCGAGTGGGGTCCGTACTTGAGCCGAAAAATGGTGCATATTCTTGATGGTAATAATCGACACAATGCTTGGATGGACTGCATTTCTACAGGTGAGTTCTCATTGGGATGTTATAGTTTCTTATGCTTCTTTGTCCTTCCTAATTTTGTGTTTTATTACAGGGTTTCAAGGGGATTTGTCCATGCATTGTTGTGTTCTCTGTAAATTTTATGTGTTCGAGCGGAGGGATGTGGGTGAGCTTTTGTTTTCATTGTCCAGGTTGAACAAGTAAGTTAATTTGTCATCAGAGTCTCCTTCTATGTCAAGTAAGTTGTTTGTACTCAAGAATATTAACATATTTCTTCTTTGTTTTGTAGGACGCATGATTATGCATTTGTGCCAACCACATTTGGTGATCGTCTATTTCAACTAAGAAGATTGGGAGAGTCCGACCTAACAACTCTCATGGCACATTTGGACAATGAGGACAAGCTATGGGTTGAGAGAGAGATGCAGAGTGCATCTGCCAGAGGAAGGCCTAGTTGGCTTCATTTGCCAATCCAAATTATGACTTGGCTCTTGTTCAAGGATGAGATGGAGCAAAAAATTGATGAGGCATCAAATGGACCACTTGCCGAGTCTGCTAGGGAGAATGTGACTCGAAAGGTAGAAGTTCTCTACAGAGGAAAAACATCAAAATATGCAAGGATTGCTGATCCCTCCAATGGTGAGGTCTTTTGGTGTGCAGTGCTCTCCCTCCCATGGCACGCGTCAAGCAATCATGTGGCCAGAGAGGAAAAGCTCAATATGATAGGTTCTGCTTGCATCAGAGACACAGATAAGGCTCACATTGTCAAGCTATTGGACAACTCTCAGGCTGCAGTGCGATCACTTGAGGGTATGCCAAATGATAAGACAAAGGTTAGGGAATGGCTGCACATGTACTCCTACTGGCTTCAGATCACGGAGCTGGGTTTGAGAATCCAAAATGATATTAAAAATGCCGATCGAGTCAGGTTGGCAGGTGAGAGCCGATTCACCTCTTTTGTTGTTCTATGCAGAAGAAAGTACTTCAAAAGGGCTTTCAAAGTGCACGAAGGAGGCATAAAATTTAGCCATGATATTGACCATCAACCAGGCCTACAAAGTGCTACACGGCGAGTCGTTTATAGGTTTTCCTCCAACATAACCCAGATATTCCTTGTTAAAAAACATGCATGCTTCTTTCTGTGTGTTGTTTTATCATTTGTGCTTTGGCTTGCAGATGGTTGCTTTCTGAAATTGAGGAGCACCAATTGGATATTTTACCCCCTCTCGCTAGTGTGTGGCTTTGTGTTGACAATCAATCTTATATGTATGCTGATTTGAAGTTTGGAAGAGTAAGTGATTGAATTTGTCATTTTGAATCCATGATTGAGAAACATGTTCATATTGAGGGTGAGTTGTGTTTACCCATGTTTGTCATTGAATAGGCCATGTCAAGCATAGAGTCTCGTTTCTGCCCGTGGTGGTTGGACCTTGAAAGAAACCATGTGCCTGAGGAGGAGCTTGATCTGTATCGCCAACATAAGTCTATATTGGAGCTTCGTAGCCAGCAAATTGATCATAATGAGGCCACATCCACATCACATGCAACATCGATTGCATCGGCTTCTTTTCGTAAGTCATTGCCAGTGAATTTAGGGAGGGAAATAGTGAATCGTGCATTGGAGGTGAATCGAGCAATGGAAGCAAATAGGGAGCAGAGTCAACAACAGACATCCAATAGTAGTGCAGGCGGGATACAACCAACTCACATCATAACCAAGACATTGCAAGCTCCAGGTATGTGAGCTTCCTACCTCATCTCTATCGTGATCCGATTGTTTTGACTTGAGACTATGTGTGTTAAATGTCAAAAACCTGTCTATAGGAACCATTTATGCCTTCAATGTCAGTATTGAGGACCTTGCAGCTACTTTTGTGAACATGGAGGATGCATCCTCATTGGGAAAGCAAGTGCTTGATGCCATGAATGTTATTTGCACAGTAGGGAATGTCAAGAGTAGAGGGTCCGATTACTGTGTGGAGTTGATATTTGCAGACTTCCCCTCAAATATCATCATTGGAGGTTGTGTTGCAAACAAGGTTCCATATTGGAATAAGATTGGGGATGGCATGTATGACTCTACTTTTAAAGTTGTTGATTCTTGTCTCTCGGATCGAGGCTTCTTTACATGCCTTTACACTATGGAAGAAGGAGTGACCATTGAGCAGGTTGCACAGAGCGTTGGGTTTGGCATTTATCATAGACAGGTTGTGAGGTGTACTCCACCTATTGGGAAGAAGATGGGGCAAATGATTACTACCCAGGTATTGGTGTTGTTCTCTTTGGGGCTGTCATTTGTGCAAATCTTCTTTGTCCCATTTAAGGTGAAAATGCATGAACAACCAATGTGTCTTTGCTTGTAGGTCACTTGTCTAATATTGGCTGTTTTTGTTCGCTCAACATCTCCTGCTACAAGCTTTGTGATGCATGGGGATCAACTAAGGGATTTGGCACTAGGTGATGATCTTGATGTAGGGCAAGATCTTATCTTTGACATGTATGTATGCATTCAAATCAAGATAGAATTTAAAATGATTTTCGGTGATCTTTATGGCATATGGTTAATGGTTTGTGTGCATTTTCAAGACTTCCATCGGAGGATCTGGTGAAGAGAAAGGGTAGACCATGGCGGGGCGGTTGTCAGAGAGGTCAGCGGCTTAGCAAATACATCGTCTCCGTCTTCAGTCGTCCTGGGGACACGATTTTGGATTTGTTTGCTGGCACTGGAACTCTTGGGCTAGTGGCAGCATTTATGGATCGCAATGTCATAATGTTAGACAAGGATGAGCGGATCTATGATCACCTATTAGAACCATACTCAGCAAAGGTATGCATGTTGAAAAGATAAATATGTTAGTAGAGAATAATTTTGTATTGATAAAGCTTATTTTCTTTTCTTTGTGTCTCTTGCAGTTATGAGGATCACATGTCTACATCAGAATGCCATTAGAGATAGTCTTTTTTTAAATTGAGAAAATCATTTTTTTGGGACTATTGGAAGTAATGTTTTGATGGATGTTATGCTTCTGAATGTTTTTTACAATAGCATGTAGCTGATTGTTGGACAATTTTTATTTGGATTATAAAATTTTTAAATCCTATGGTTATGGTTTCTAAAGAGTATTATATTGTTGTGTCAGTGGTATGGCTATTAAAATTGGTGTGCATCTTAATGGCTTGATTTCTATGCTCTCTGGTCGCTGTGGTTTCCATGTGGTTGCAAACAATAGTTTGTTTCTATTAGTATCTCAATGACCAATTCAACGTCTTTTTAGCGAGCCAAGTAGTATGAGTTTTGTAGTGATTTTTTATATCCGCACCATTCATTTGAAAATGCTTTATTTGCAATAGTCATTTTTAAACTTTTTTAGTCTTCTTTGTTCTGTTCATTATAGAGTTGCACTATGGTTTCACTCTTCTCTTTAACATTACATGCTCGCTTAACATCATACCATGCCCCTACTTGCTCACTTTCACAAGGACTTTATTTCTACTCACTGCTCTGTGCTCACTGCTCTTGGCTCGCTAAATAGATGCACCCGATAGAGAGCTACAATATTAAAAACTACAACAATAGGTCACAAAGATTTGGTAAAATTTTCATTTTTAGGGTTGTATAAGAAATACTTGGAGTTAGATACTCACTGTTGGGCGTAGGTCTCATGCTAACATAAGATTCAACACATAATCTAATCTCCTTGTGCATGTAAAACGTGTTGAATAAGGGCCTCTAATAATATACCTCCAACATTATGGCACCTCCTAAAATTTAAAAATTTTGCCCTTCCATTGCTTATGAGGATCTAAGGTACTTTTAGGCTTAACCCTAAAGGATGCTCAAACACTTGGTCGCATTAAAATCCATTCGTACTTGCTATATTGTTGAAGGATTCATTCTCCATCATTGCCTTTCGTATCGAAGACCTCCATGCTGTGAATGTTGCAGATGTTTTTCCTTCTTGAACACATCTATTTTTAGAACCCAAAAAATTGATGTCACACATCTTCTGATAAAACAAAAGCAACAACAAATGTGTTTAGATCTGAATTAAACAAAGATATTTAGTTAAAGTCTGAATTTCTCATAATGTGTGGATTTGGTCTTTGTTGGTAACCACCATAAACGACTTGCCACAATCGTATCTTCCTCATCATGCATGACCTAGGTTCACTGGTAATACCTAGGAGCTCCTCATGCATGACCTAGGTTCATTGGTACTACCTGGGAGCTCATCGTCTTTGAGGCCTGTCAAGAGATCGTGATTATACCACTCCCTTACCTATTGCTGTGAATTCCAACTATTTACATGATGCCATGGAGGATAGATTTTCTGTGACAATCCCCACCTTTTCTATAGAGACTACCTACCCGTCCCTCGCCTAGACATACCAAAACCTCACCCACGCTCGATCATGAGCGCTCGATCATGAGGGATCAAGGTCCCGGTCAACCCACCATCACATAAGCCACCTCTTGAGTGCAACTCACATCATAGGAGAATAGCCCGTGTGGTACTACCTCCACAAGCTCCACATTGACCAACATGGGGCTCACCATAATATAATCATTTCAAAAAATAACTAAAAATACATTAAATACATAAATGAATAACAATGTATCATACAACATTCCCAGCATCGTATTTCCTTCAAGCTGTGAGACTTCAATTGAATTCCATTCTTTGGGGTTCATTTTATGAACCCCATCCACGCGAGTTTGCCCTCTACCCTAATCTTAGTCGCCAGGATAAGTTCACATTTATAGTGATCAAATTTATTTATCCACCAATGATGGGGTTCAATTGAAATCCGTTCTTTGGGATTCATTTCATGAAACCCATCCACGAGTTTGGCCTTGATCCTGACCTTGGTTAGGAGGGTAAGTTCACATAAATTTATTTATCCACCAATGATGTGGTTCTATTGGTAAAAAATAGGCTCAACCAAGAGATTTGGTCAATTTGTCTAACCACTTCAACTGAATATTGGGTACTTTACAACCCCAATTAACCTTTCCAAAAATTATGTCCATTTCTTAGGACGCCCATCTAGGTTCATAGGATCAAATAAGAATCTTCACTATCCTACTATCCTTTCTCTATATTTACACAAATGGCTCTTTTTTTGAAAACAAAAACTTTATTCTTTTAGACTATACCTCTCAACATTACACCTTAACCCATATTTCCTTCTTTGTTTATGTAAAAATAAATACAGCTTCAATTTCAACAAACACGAGCTTTCTCTTTCTAGAATCTAGTCTTCTCTATCTAGAAGCTAATCTTATCTCTCTAGAATCTAATATTCTCTCTCTAGAATCTAACCTTCTCTCTCTAAAAATATCCATAGTCACTGCTTTATAATCCAAACACGTTTAGGGCCTTGACAACTATACTTAGTAAGACTCTAATTATTATTTATGAATGCAAACTAGGGTAATTAACTATAGTTTCTCTCTAGAAACTAGATATAATCCCCATTTTCTCTCTCTAAAAATATTCCAAAAACTTCACTACATTGATGATGACCATAATTTTAGGTCCCTAGATTTTTCTATAGTCAATTTATGCTATATCTAGTCCAATTTCATGCATAAAGATATGTTTTCTCTCTAAATTTTAATTATTATTATTGAGGTTTTCCTAAATTCAATAATCAATCCTATTTTATGAGCTAAAATCAATTCCACACTCATTTGCATAATAAAAGTCAAATTGGAATCGCAGGCTAAGGTTTATACATGCAAAAATTAGTTATGGGTGAACTAAGGTCTAAGGTCAATCTTTGTTCTTAAAAAATATTTAGAGGTATAAATTCAAATAATAAAAGCAAAGGTTGAGTATCACATTCAAATTCAAATTCTAAACAAACAGATTGAAGTAAATGCCAATGTAGACTTGAAGTGCCTTTAATAAATTAACTTGGGGGATGCATAGGGGGTTTATGTAGAGTACTACATGCCTCCTTTCTCTCCTCAAATGCCCAAGCCTAGAAAAAGCTCTTCCCAAGGTACATAAGTACTGACTGACAGTACTTCACAAGTGCAAGGAAAAGTTCTTGTACAAGCCTAAGAATGGCATCAAAGCTTCATGTACAATGTATGGCACAAAAAATAAGGGAAATTGACCTCTCTTGCTCTAGAAACATGCTAGAAAACTTAGCTCTCGCCCTCCCTTATTTTTCTTTGAAAGTGACGGTTTGAGTGTTTATAATAGTCTTGGTCATTATAATCCACTTCCACCTATTTTTTGGTAACTTTTTCTATATCACTCCTTTGACCATACTTTTATCCTTTTCTCATATAAATAGCTTGGATGTGCATGATTCCATAAATTTGTGTCTCTTTTATCCTTTTCTCATATAAATAGCTTGGATATGCACGATTCCATATATTCGTATCTCTTTTCATATAAACCACTCTTTTTTAGTTTGAAGACTATACATATTTAACCTTCCAACCCTTAGTCCAAACCTATTAAACCATTTAAGCTTACAAATTCAAATGTGTAACCCTTAGATGCATGGTTTCACAATTTAATTGATTTGTGCACTTACAGTCCCTTTTGCTCTCCACTCTAATTTTAAAATCTTATGTATTATTAATTTTTTTCTCTTTTTTAAAGGTCATAATTTAGCTTTCTCTCACTAATCGATTATCATGAGTTAAGAATGTGCGAGGTGCATATGTGTACTTGTGTATACCCTGGGGGTCTTAGTAAATTTTGTAAGGCTCCAAATTGTAAATTCTCTTTGTAATTTTTATTCTCCATATTATTTTTTATTTTTCCTAATATTTCTTGGCCTTAGTATATTTTCTCTTCCTAGTATATACACATCTTTTACACACATTCTCTCTCTACATATGCATTCTCAAAAAATGACCATTTTGCATTTATATATTGAGAATAATTAGGAGGGATGTTACATTCTCCCCCACTTAAAGATTTGAGATGTCATCATTTACATATTGAGAATAATTAGGAGGGAATCATATTGAGAATAATTAGGAGGGAATCATATTGAGAATAATTAGGAGGGATCTTACATTATCTCCACTCAAGGATTTGAGACGTCGTCATCTCACAAGCTAATGATAGTCCTTCAATAATTAGGAGGGATCTTACATTATCTCCCACTCAAGGATTTGAGACGTCGTCATCTCACAAGCCTTCAATAACTCTTCCTCCTTTTCCTAAGTTACATCTTTAACTGGGTTTGATTATACATTCTCAAAGGATTCTAATTTAAAGTGGTTTCTCTTTAATTTCCAAGATAGCTTCATGTTCAATTTCCACTTGGTCTAGGTTGGGAAACCTACTTGTTCATCATCTATTCATTGAATTACAAGTACCTTTATAGGTTACAAAGGTTGACTTTCTGACATCGTTGCTTATGTCTCAACACACCTAAATATCTAGATGGTTCACACACAAACATTACTACACTTATAAGAGTGGGTTCACACACATGTAAGACCTTGATTCCCAACAAACCCCCCAAGGGATTACCTTATATTTTGTCAAGGATGAATCTAGGTGCATGGTTTCTCATGCTAGATTTCCTAGTCAAGGATAAATCACATGGCTCTAGTTTCATAGGCCAGTTATGGGATCCCATGGGTAAGGACAAATAAGGATCAAGTCACATACATAACTCAACAAAAAAAACACATATCTTAACTTCCAAATAAAAATCTGATACCACCTTGCCAATCTTAGGAATCCTATGACTTCCTTTACCATCCTTGGTTCAGCTAATTGATGGCATCTTGTACCTTCATAGGATTAGAAGATATGCCATCTTTTAATACTATATGAACCCAAAAAATTCAGTCTAGTTGGTAAAGAATGTTAAAATTACAGCAATGTCATGAGCTATGGTGGATCAAATACTAGAATCAACATCATTAACAAAGTGATCAGTAAATAATTAAGACGTGATTAGTGAGTAATTAACAAATAGCTTAATGTAGGCATGGATAATCAAAAACTAGAAAATTCATATTAGGCCAATGCCATAATTTATAGAGTTTACATCAAAGCATCTAATCCCACTGATTTCTCCTTGATTCACTCCACCTCTTTTGCTTGATTCTCTCCACCTCTCCCAAAATATCTCCACATGATATGGATGGTCTTAAACCTTCATAGACAAATGCTCTAATACCTCAGAAGTTCAACCAAAAAAATAAAAGAGCGAGTATATTGTCAATGCTAAATTTCATCAAATTTATTGAATATGATGTATAAAAGATTTTCACTGTTGAGATAATTGAGTCTATCCAAATTAAATTATAATATTCATAGCCTTACACCTTGACAAGGCAATAACTTCAATAAAAAACAAACACATCCTCATTGCAATCTTCATTGCAATCGAATTGCAATGAATTGCAATCTTCATTGTAATCGAATTGCAATCGAATTGCAAATGAATTGCAAATATTGACAAAAGATATAATCAAATGACAGTAAGTTTGGAGGCATTTGATTGCTTGATACAATAGTGTAAAGATTTGGCTCGTACAATCCAAAAATTAAACCCATCTAGGCACATTGTTTTGGCCAAAGCCTAAGTCTATCTTATGGGCTTTTAGTACAAAATGGCTCCAAACATTCTGCACCCAACAAGTCTTGATATTTGTGCAGATCCCATACTTCAAACTGCACGTTTAGACCTTAGAAATGGTTTCCTTCGACCTGCAGCAACAACTAGTATGAGTTAGGTTGGAATCTGATTATATAGTCACTCACAATGTTTAATGAAACTAGACATTATCCTACCCATAAGCTCAAGTAAGCCTTTTGTAGCCTTGATATGTATGCTTTTACTGTAACTCCACTTATGAGATGACCACGATCATATCCCAAGCGAGTAGCATAAGCAATAGCGTATTGATCACTCAAAATCCTTCTTTTGTAACACACTTTTAACAAGCTTAGCTGGTCTTTGGATAGTAATGGTACTCTAGCTTTGGATGCCAACATTGCTAGATCCTTGCTTATGGATTCTACTTCTCTTTTTTCCCAGGCTCTTGATTAACTTTCAGGGAAGAGATAGTTGTCTTTTGGATTAACACATCCCTTGAAAGGGCTATCATCAATAAGCAATGTATTCTTCTTATTGCAAATATCTTGGCGCTGATTCCAAACCTTGAGTAAAGGTTTAAACATAGCCTCAACAGTAGGCTTATTTGGCCCATACACTTTTCGAAGATTATGGATATAACATTCTTCTTGTCCCCACACCATAAAGAAATGATATTTCTTATGTGCATACTGTTGAAGAGTATTTACATAGGCACAAACATTCTTGTGTAGCATGGCGGACCAAATATTGGTTGCACAAGTCTCTTGAAGCTCTTCATTAACCTTGAAGATGTTTGCAAAGCTGAATCATCGATGTGATCTACCTCCACCATGTTGTCTTCATTATTTCTAGCATTTGAATCATGAGAGTTGATCTCTCTAGTAGGGCTTTCATGATGATGTTCTAGTTGAGCAATGTTATCTTTATCTTTCCCTTCTTTGTATATATCTGTAAGATTAAAATAAAATGCTATTACTTTTAGGATTTAAATAATACACAAAGGATAATACTAGTCATTTTTATATCTACACATATACTTTGTATCCAAACTTAGATTACTCAACATTGAGTGATGTACCATAATGAATTAGGAACCATATTACATGCCAAGACTTTCACATAAGGGTCAAACTTGAGTTTGAGCCTCACTTACAAGGGCAAAGTAAAGATCGCTCAACTTGAGATTGTGCCTTGTGTTAGAAGACATCCCCAAGGTTGGACATAAGTGGAGGTACGGCTCAAACTTAATTTTGAGCCTCACCGCTACACTAAGATATGGAGTAAGTGTAATTTCTTAATAGTAAGTGTGCATCATCATTTGTATTAGGCTCAAACTTAATTTTGAGCGCCTCGCTACTACACTAGGATATGGAGTAATTTCTTAATAGTAAGTGTGCATCATCATTTGTACCAGACGTTGGCATGAAATAAAGGATAAGTAGAATAGAAATATTCACTTTAATAGAAAAATGTTAAAAGTGAATCCAAAAAAGCCAATGTATTAATCAAAAGACTAATAATTATTTCAACAAATCCACACTTTGAACAAAACCTATGTTAATATTAGTAGTTGATAAGCTCCTTTCAATGATCACCATTCGTTGTACATTCATAAGCACTATCAATGCACTTTTCTACCTTTCTTTGGTTGAGAGCTTGATGGGCTATGAGCATGGTAGAGTGCTTTGCCTTTCTCTTCTTTGTAAGTGCTTGCTCCTCTTCTTGCACCTGAGAGCCTGCCATCTGCTATTGTGCTTACATCAAGGACTTTTGTTTTGTCACCCTCCTTTTTATGTTTTGAAGAAGTTGCACCAGCATTTCTAGATGCTTCAAGTGCACGGTTCACTATGGCCCTGCCTTTTTTCTCCACAATTTTCCTAACTTGAATGGTTGTTGTCTCCTTTTCAGGTATGGACTTTCTTCATGAATCCAAACCCTTCTTTGCATGCCTCACTGCTTTCACCAGGTCCTCCACATTATCCACCCCTGAGTTGTTGTTTTGAGAGCATCCAAAGTAAAGATTGGTGCACCATGTGGTTGCGAGGTAGCGGGCGCTCTGCTAGCTTCCATTCCTGTGAAGCACAAAAAAAGTTTCAAAACCTTAGAAAAAAATGGATTTAAATGCTACATATCAAATCAAAACCTATCAAACTTAAGAAACTTAATGCATGCTACAATTATTGATGCTTCACTTAGTTTTCTTGAATAGCGGGGGCCTCACTTGCATTTACTTAATCCATATAGAAGCTCGACTTAAGCTAGAGCCTAGATCTAAGTTGTGCACTCATATGCTAGGGGTACGCTAGCATAGAGAGGCAAAGCTCAAACTCAAGTTTGAGCCTTAAGGCGAAGTTCCATGTATGGGAAGCTTGAACTTAAGCTGGAGTCTAGATACAAGTTGTGCACTCATATGCCAGGGGTACACTAGTATATTGGAGCCTTAAGGCCAAGTTCCATATAGGGAAAATCCGAACTTAAGCTAGAGTCTAGATCCAAGTTGTGCACTCATATGACAGGGGTACACCAGCATATAGAGACAAGGCTCAAGCTCAAGCTCGAGCCTTTAGGCCAAGTTTTATGTAGAAGAGGCTCGAACTTAAGCTGGAGCCTAGATCCAAGTTATGCACTCATATGCTAGGGATACGCTAGCATAGATAGGGAAGGCTCCAACTCAAGTTGGAGCCTTAAGGCCAAGTTCCATGTAAAGTTAAGCATGGAGAATGAGCCTTAACACATAAGTTCGATGTAGGGGAGATTCAATCTGAAGTTTGAGCCTTAAGGCTGGTGTACACTAGCATCGAGAGCAAAGGCTCCAACTCAAGTTCAAGCCTTAAGGTCAGGGTACACTAGCATGGAGAACGAAGGCTCAATCTGAAGTTCGAGCCTTAAGGCCGGGGTGCACTAGCATGGACAGCAAAGGCTCAAACTCAAGTTTGAGCCTTAAGATCGGGGTGCACTAGCATGGAGAGCAAAGGCTCAAACTCAAGTTTGAGCCTTAAGGCCGGGGTGCACTAGCATGGAGAGCTAAGGCTCAAACTCAAGATCGAGCCTTAAGGCCGGGGTGCACTAGCATGGAGAACGAAGGCTCAATCTGAAGTTCGAGCATTAAGGCCGCCGGGGTGCACTAGCATGGAGAGCAAAGGAGCAAAGGCTCAAACTCAAGTTCGAGTCTTAAGGCCGGGGTGCACTAGCATGGAGAGCAAAGGCTCAAACTCAAGTTCGAGCCTTAAGGCCGGGGTGCACTAACATGGAGAACAAAGACTCAATCTAGGTCGAGCCTTAAGGCCGGGGTACACTAGCATGGAGAACGAAGGCTCAATCTGAAGTTCGAGCCTTAAGGCCAGGGTGCACTAGCATGGAGAGCAAAGACTCAAACTCAAGTTCGAGCCTTAAGGCCGGGGTGCACTAACATGGAGAACAAAAACTCAATCTAGGTCGAGGCTTAAGGCCGGGGTACACTAGCATGGAGAACGAAGGCTCAATCTGAAGTTCGAGCCTTAAGGCCGGGGTGCACTAGCATGGAGAGCAAAGGCTCAAACTCAAGTTCGAGCCTTAAGGCCGGGGTGCACTAGCATGGAGAACGAAGGCTCAAACTCAAGTTCAAACTCAAGTTCGAGCCTTAAGGCCAGGGTGCACTAGCATGGAGAACGAAGGCTCAATCTGAAGTTCAAGCGTTAAGGCCGAGGTGCACTAGCATGGAGTGCAAAGGAGCAAAGGCTCAAACTGAAGTTCAAGCATTAAGGCCGAGGTGCACTAGCATGGAGTGCAAAGGAGCAAAGGCTCAAACTGAAGTTCGAGCCTTAAGGCCGGGGTGCACTAGCATGGAGAGCAAAGGCTCAAACTCAAGTTCGAGCCTTAAGGCCGGGGTACACTAACATGGAGAACAAAGACTCAATCTAGGTTGAGCCTTAAGGCCGGGGTACACTAGCATGGAGAACGAAGGCTCAATCTGAAGTTCAAGCCTTAAGACTGGGGTGCACTAGCATGGAGAGCAAAGGCTCAAACTCAATTTCGAGCCTTAAGGCCGGGGTGCACTAGCATGGAGAGCAAAGGCTCAAACTCAAGTTCGAGCCTTAAGGCCGGGGTGCACTAGCATGGAGAGCAAAGGCTCAAACTCAAGTTCGAGCCTTAAGACCGGGGTGCACTAGCATGGAGAACGAAGGCTCGATCTGAAGTTCGAGCCTTAAGGCCGGGGTGCACTAGCATGGAGAGCAAAGGAGCAAAGGCTCAAACTCAAGTTCGAGCCTTAACGCCGGAGTGCACTAGCATGGAGAGCAAAGGCTCAAACTCAAGTTCGAGCCTTAAGGCCGGGGTGCACTAACATGGAGAGCAAAGGCTCAAACTCAAGTTCGAGCCTTAAGGCCGGGGTGCACTAATAACATGGAGAACAAAGACTCAATCTAGGTCGAGCCTTAAGGCCGAGGTACACTAGCATGGAGAACGAAGGCTCAATCTGAAGTTCAAGCCTTAAGGCCGGGTGCACTAGCATGGAGAGCAAAGGAGCAAAGGCTCAAACTCAAGTTGGAGCCTTAACGCCGGGGTGCACTAGCATGGAGAGTAAAGGCTCAAGCCTTAAGGCCAAGGTGCACTAACATGGAGAGCAAAGGCTCAAACTCAAGTTCGAGCCTTAAGGCCGGGGTGCACTAACATGGAGAACAAAGACTCAAACTAGGTCGAGCCTTAAGGCCGGGGTACACTAGCATAGAGAACGAAGGCTCTATTTGAAGTTCGAGCCTTAAGGCCGGGGTGCACTAGCATGGAGAGCAAAGGCTCAAACTCAAGTTCGAGCCTTAAGGCCGGGGTGCACGAACATGGAGAACAAAGACTCAATCTAGGTCGAGCCTTAAGGCCGGGGTACACTAGCATGGAGAACGAAGGCTCAATCTGAAGTTCGAGCCTTAAGACTGGGGTGCACTAGCATGGAGAGCAAAGGCTCAAACTCAATTTCGAGCCTTAAGACCGGGGTGCACTAGCATGGAGAGCAAAGGCTCAAACTCAAGTTCGAGCCTTAAGGCTGGGGTGCACTAGCATGGAGAGCAAAGGCTCAAACTCAAGTTCGAGCCTTAAGGCCAGGGTGCACTAGCATGGAGAACGAAGGCTCAATCTGAAGTTCGAGCCTTAAGGCCGGGATGCACTAGCATGGAGAGCAAAGGAGCAAAGGCTCAAACTCAAGTTCGAGCCTTAACGCCAGGGTGCAGTAGCATGGAGAGCAAAGGCTCAAACTCAAGCTCAAGCCTTAAGGCTGGGGTGCACTAACATGGAGAACAAAGACTCAATCTAGGTCGAGCCTTAAGGCCGGGGTACACTAGCATGGAGAACGAAGGCTCAATCTGAAGTTCGAGCCTTAAGGCAGCCGAGGTGCACTAGCATGGAGTGCAAACAATCTACGACGAGCAATGATTGACAAATGGCACACTTAGCATGCAATCAAGTAAGCGTTTATATTGATATAGACAATCAATTAAAGAAGGACTTACTTGTTGTGTAAAGTATTCAATTAGATGAGGGAACACACGAAACGTAGATAGGCGCACGAAAGTCTCCGATGTGGCACAGACGTGACGGATGCTTGAAGTCTCTGATGGCATGTGGGCGTGATGGTTTTGTAGGAAACAGAGATCGAAACTAACGCAGGGCTGAGCGAGTACTTCAGAGACATGAAACACAGATGATTACGCGGGCGCCGAGCGGGGGGGAATTTGAAATCCAAATTTGAATTTGGTGAAAATTTGAAATTCAAATTTCAAATGGAGAGGGGCGAAATTGGGGCACGAGCGCCGAGCAGGGGAAATTTTGAAATTCAAATTTGAATTTGGTGGAACAAATGAAGAGGGGGGAAATTTGAAATTCAAATTTCAAATGGGGGGGCGGGGCGCTGGTGATGGCGAGAGGAAGGGGGTGGTTTGCGAGAGGGGGACTGGCATGGCGATCTGCAAGGGAGGAGGGTGGCATGGGAGACGAGAGGGAGAGGGGGAAATTTGAAATTCAAATTTCAAATGGGGGGGGCGGGGCACTGGTGATGGCGAGAGGGAGACGAGAGGGGGAAATTTGAAATTCAAATTTCCAATGGGGGGGCGGGGCGCTGGTGATGGCGAGAGGAAGGGGGGGCGGTTTGCGAGAGGGGGGATGGCATGGCGATCTACAAGGGAGGGGGGCTGGCATGGGAGACGAGAGGGAGAGGGGGGGTCTAGGCGTGGCTGCGAGAGGGAGAGGGGGGCTCGCTATGAGAGACGAGAGGGAGAGGGGGGGCTAGCGAGTCTGCGAGAGGCAGGTGGGCTGGCGATGGCGTGGAGACGAGAGGGGGGTGGGCGTGGCTGCGAGAGGGAGAGGGGGGGTCGCTACGAGAGACGAGAGGGAGAGGGGGGGCTGGCGCGTGGCTGCGAGAGGGAGGGGGGTCGCTACGAGAGACGAGAGGGAGAGGGGGGGCTGGCGAGTCTGCGAGAGGCAGGGGGGACTAGCGTGGAGACGAGAGGGGGGGTGGGCGTGGTTGCGAGAGGGAGAGGGGGGGTCACTACGAGAGATGAGAGGGAGAGGGGGGGCTGACGAGTCTGCGAGAGGTAGGGGGCTGGCGATGGCGTGGAGACGAGAGGGGGGGTGGGCGTGGCTGCGAGAGGGAGAGGGGAGTCGCTACGAGAGACGAGAGGGAGGGGGTCGCTACGAGAGACGAGAGAGAGAGGGGGGGCTGGCGATGGCGTGGAGACGAGAGGGGGGGTGGGCGTGGCTGCGAGAGGGAGAGGGGGGGTCGCTATACGAGAGACGAGAGGGAGAGGGGGGGCTGGCGAGTCTGCGAGAGGTAGGGGGCTGGCGATGGCATGGATGCGAGAGGGGGGGCTGGCAATGGCATGGATTGCGCGATGGAACTTCTTGGTCTGAATTGTAGGCTCCGATATGGCAATGATCAATTGATACTTCTTGTCCAACGGGGGCGGGCGTAGGCTTTGTCATGCAGAAAGGAATTTCGATTTTGGTTTCATTCCCCAAGCCCAAGCCCAAGCCCAAGCCCTGGTCCCGGCCCCAGGTCCCAGGTCCCAGGTCTTTTGATTATAGTTAGTTTCACTTTTGTCTATATACCCTTCTTGTTCTCTGGGATTATTCTAGCTTCCTTCTCTATTCCTACTTGCTTGTGTAATAGACAAGGCTCAAACTCAAGTTTGAGCCTTGAGCTTGAGCTTGAGATTTCTTCTTCTCTTCCCTCTTTCCCCATACACCCAAATATACTTTCTAGCTTCCCTCTCTATTCCTACTTGCTTGAGCTTGAGATTTCTTCTTTTCTTCCCTCTTTCCCCATACACCCAAATATACTTTCTAGCTTCCCTCTCTATTCCTACTTGCTTGTGTAATAGACAAGGCTCAAACTCAAGTTTGAGCCTTGAGCTTGAGCTTGAGATTTCTTCTTTTCTTCCCTCTTTCCCCATACACCCAAATATACTTTGAGCTTCCTACAACTTTACTTTTAGCTTCCTAGAAGCAAACTAGCATCCACGGGTGAGGCTCAAACTTTTGTTGGAGGAGCCTACCCTTCTAGCTAACATATGTAAACTAATATATTATGCAAATGAGGATGATAACTTTAATTGGAGCCTCCTAACAAACTAACATATGATGGTGAGGCTCATGAAGCCTCCTACTAACAAGCTAGCATTAGATGGATGGAGCCTAGCCTCCTAGCAAACTAGCATTGATAGGTGAGATTCAAACTTTGGTTAGAGCCTAAACTCATGTTGAGATTACATTTATAGTTCTGTGTACTACCGTAAAAACATCGCTTTAATCTTTATTGTTGAGATCTTGATTTTCTCAGGGATTGGAGGGTCTAAAACAAGGTGCTTTAGTGTTTCTCATTGATGGTTCTGCAAATGAAGGCACGCAGGGTTATTCATTCCATTGATGCATCTCAAACATGTGGTTTTCAATTCATTGGTGAGACATGTGCAGTAATACATGTTCAACAAAGCTTTGATGACACATTTCTCATTCCATTTGCCACAATGGATGCAAGAACAATGTCTCAAGCAGTTGGAAGCATCATCAAATGGCTATTGGTCAACCTTGTTATGGACAAAGACATTACTAATACCAAAGAGGATAATTTTGCGGAACTTCTTGTTGATCAAGAAGATCACTTTATAGATAGGGAGAGCTGAAAAGAGAAAAGTGTCATCCTCTAGGATGACAACAGATCTACAAAACTTGGCAATGGAGTAGGTATTGCTGGTCCACCCATACGAGGCTATAAATTATAGAGAACTAGGGGAGAGTAGCTTGGGTGTCATTATAGAAGGATCTTTGCATCCCAGTTCAACTTGTGTTTCAGGTCTGAATTTGGTTAGATGGCCAACTCACATTTGAGAATGGTGAACCATTAGTGGACACAGAATCTTCTTCTATTGATGAGGGTATTCAAGATCGCTTCATGCAAAAAAATATTGACAGCCTAAACAATTCAAGTGATGAAAAAGAGGATGATGATGTAGAGAGCAATGATGGTGATAGTTCTGATGAGACAGACACCATGATGCCATGATCACTGACTATGATATCATTGAAGGGACAAATAAGAAAAGGAGCTATGTCCATAGGGTAAGGGTAATGAAAAATTACGATAAAACCCATGGAGCTAGCAAAAAATGTGATGTTGCAAACATTCACAACGTCGCAACCATTGATTGTTGTGAGAAGCGATGTTGTCAATTTGGAGATAGATCCAAAATCATGCAAGCTAGGGTACACTTTTGGGGACCAGAGCTATAGTACACGATACACATTTGTACGAGATTGCATGGGCATGGCCTATAGACAAGGTCAAGATGATGAGTGCTTTGAGTTCACATTTTGATGGGAAGAAGGTTTGTAGTAAAGCATGGTATATAATGCATGGCATTTGTAAGTCAACGTTCTATAGGCTCAAAAAAGAAGTTCTTGAATGGTGCATGTAATGTCAGTCATGGCAACAGTGGGATAATACGGAAGGGCATGACACATGTTGAGATGGCAAAATCAATCATACAGGGCTTCATAGATAATAATGCCGATCAAATGCCACATAGGTCAAGGACAACTATGCATGGAGCCCGCGAGACCCAACGTGTTCTACCAGCAATGTACAAACAGGTGGACATATTGCATGAAGTGAATGACACACTTGTCTCATTCGAATACCGGCCACTGTCACAACCATCATTCTCTCAAGATTGTGGAACACAGAGTTCAAGACAGTTAGTTTATCAAAAACCAGCACCTTCTCAAAATGCGACATTTGTATGGCAATCAAGATCAAGTTGGAATCAACAAAAAATCAAGAGGAGCGTGCTAGATACATGGCACAAAGAAGGACACACATGTTGCAGCAAATGAGTTGTAGAAATCTATACTATGCTTGGAGGAGCTCTTCCGAAATGAACCCAAATAGGTATTTGTGTATTATACATGATAAGATGGACTAGAGCAAGACTACCATACCACAAATTAAACCAGTTCCTAAATCTCTCAATGGGATTGAGAGGCTTCCAGTATCCTTAAGAGGAATGCTCACTTATGGTGGACATGGACAAACAGCTTATGGTCACTTTGCCTTGGGGTTATGGCCAAGTGATCCCAACTTCACAATTTCATCTCTCTCAAAATGTTTAAGAAACTTAGAAAGAGGAGAGCAACACATGTATGGTGACTTGAGCTCACAAAACTCAGATGCAGAACCACGAACAGATCTTTTTTATTGTGTTTTGTCTACTATGGCCCTGTATTAGCATATGGAAGTGCTAAAGGAGAGAAATGCATATTGTAAGTAGAGCATTGAGGATGCACATGCAAAGACACATGTAGAAACAAATGTGGATACAGAGGGAAATTGTTCTTCACATATGCAGTCAGTCTTTCATATGGAAGTGCTAAAGGAGAGAAACGCATATTGCAAGCATAGCATTGAGGATGCAGATGCAGAGAAACGCATATTGCAAGCAGAGCATTGAGGATGCAAATGCAGAGACACATGTAGAAACAAATGTGGATACATAGGGAAATTGTTCTTCACATATGCAGTTAGTCTTTCATATGGAAGTGCTAAAGGAGAGAAACGCATATTGCAAGCAGAGCATTAAGGATGCAGATGCAGAGACACATGTAGAAACAAATGTGGATACAGAGGGAAATTGTTCTTCACATATGTAGTCATTCTTTCATACTAACACACATGTGCAGGATAGGGGCAATGTCAATGCCTCAAGTTTAATGCCATCAAATTCAAGGACATTTTTCAAGAGATTACCAAGGACGTTGTTGTTGCAACTTGACAATTGTGGTTCTGAAAATAAGAATCGTTATGTATTTGCCACCCTTTAAGTATGTTAAAGAAAATGAGAAGGTTGTGGAGGGCTTAAAAAACATGTCAATTGGTGGAAAGAGCACTTGCAAGAGAAAGGAGACCAAAGTGATTATGCTACGTGGATCAATCCGGTCCTTGCCTATTGGGAGAATCTTATGCTAAACATGTAGACCCCTAGTGCAAGGGAAGACATTGGATTTCATGACTTTTGGCCAAGGAGTGTATGCAAAAAACCTGAGCCTCTTAACCTTCAAGTGGAGGATGATGTAGATTTAAGGTTTGATGTAAATGAGGACCATTATTGTGGTCCAATGCGTAACAGACCTGCTGAAGATTTCAACCCGACTCTTGATGTGTCTAAAGGAGATTTTGTGCTTGTACAACCTTATGATGCAAATTACCCAATATGGTTGGGAGTGACAACAAGTGATGTTGATCAAAACAACAACTTGATAAACTACCTACAAGTTCAGATACAATATTAAGCACCAATTTCAAAGAAGAAGAATGCAAGTGATGTGGAGGTTTATAAGGATTGCTGGAACAAGTATTGGCGAGAGAACAGAAATGATCCTCAGCACTGGGAAGACACTAGCTGCATCATTTGGGCATGGAAGCCCAAGGGTGGATGACTTCCAGAGAAAATCAAGATTCCAAAGGCTATAATACTCAAGGCCAAAGAGAATCAATTGAATCAACATGAAAGTGAGGCACCATCACACGTCAGTGCAGTTGAGCAAGAATGATTTGTTAGCACATGGGCGATTAGCTTCGTAATCTTTTAGCAATGTTGTATGAAGCTACCAAACTCATAGTTCAATCATTATTCAGATTGTAAGGCTTTCTTAAGCTTTTAAATTTATGGTTCACCCATTGTTCAAGAATTTTGATTCAATACAGATGGTGATCTTTTTAATTCTATCACCTAGTCTTTCTTACAACTTAAAGTTACATTGAATATCCTTTCTTTGTTAAAATTTTTGTCTTTGATGGTCAACTGGAGGCTATGTGATATAAACAAACTTAATTCTTGGTGTGCATGTGTGTGTGTGTGCAGGCAAATTTACATCCCACCAACATTCATATATACTTGTTACAAATGTACAATAGTACAGAACTCATATCGCATTATTCAAATGCTTGTTGAGAACATCCAATAATAAATCTTACATATCGCACAATAAACATTGTATTGGATCTAACAAAGAATTGTCCCAAAATTGTGCATATTTTTCAAAATTCTTAAATTTGAGTTCTAATCCTAATTAGCAAAGTAATTAGCAAGATAATGGGCTCACAAATTGATGGATTCTAGGCTTGGCTCTCTGATACCATGTTAAATTATAACAATGTGATGAGCTATGGTGGATCAAATACTAGAATCAACATCATTAACAAAGAGATTAGTAAATAATTAAGATGTGATTAGTGAGTAATTAACAAATAGCTTAATCTAGGCATGGATAATCAAAAACCAGCAAATTCTCATTAGGCCAATGTCTCAATTTATAGAGTTTACATCAAAGCATCTAATCCCACTGATTTCTCCTTGATTCACTCTACCTCTTTTGCTTGATTCTCTCCACCGCTCTCAGAATATCTCCACACTTCCTAAATCTTCTCATGCTACCCTTTATTCTCTCCCAGTAGATTCTTCTCACCTTTTCACAGGTTCTCTCACATTTACAGATTCTCTTTTACAACCTCTAACCAAGGGCTTGTTCCCGCACACACCCTATTCACTTGTATATTTCAACAAAGAAGGTACACTTTTACTCTTCTTGGCAAAAAGTACGTGCTTTCCTAAAAATTAAATCTAGCCAGTAAAGAAGGTACACTCACTCTTCTTGGCAAAAAGGGTGTACATTCTAAGAGTTTCCAAGACTTTGCACATGCTTCTCATGATCAGTAGCATTCTTGGAGTTAACTAGAATATCAGCAAAGAAGATTGTCATTTTTTTAAAGTAGAGTTTTTTCATTAGATCTAAGCGTACATATTTGCAAGTTTTATGTGACCCTACAACATACAATTAAAGAATGCATCATCCAGAATGGGATGGATCGTAACCACCATTGATTACATAGTTAGCTAGCATATAAGAACTGCAACACTTTTGCTCCCTGAAACGTACCCATAGCCTATTACGTGACCACCATTGATTGCATAGTTAGCTAGCATATAAGAACTGCAACACTTTTGCTCCCTGAAACGTACCCATAGTCTATTACGTGACCACCATTGATTGCATAGTTAGCTAGCAAAGAAGAACTGAAAGAATGCATTGTCAAGAATGGGATGGATCATGACCACCATTGATTGCATAGTTAGCTAGCAAAGAAGAACTGCAACACTTTTTCTCCCTGAAATGTACCCATAGTCTATTCCATGATCTATGCACAAAATTTCTCAAAACTTGCTAAAAAATCACATCATACTTTAGAAAACGAAGAGATTTCAATAAACCATAATCGTTGACAATGAAAAGTAACAATAATAATCACCAATACAAAGTCTCTAAATCAGAGAGAGAATCACCAACAAAAAAATCTAGCCAAATAAGGCTTTCCTTCGATGCCCGTCCACCCAACCACCACGCTGGACGCCGCAACTATCCCGGGTATACCTCTTCTAAATCTCGTCCACTCTGGGTTCTACCAAATGGCTCCCAGAGGGCACAAATCAGGTTCTTTGTCTGGCGTTCCCTGTCTAAGGACGGTCGACCCGAATCTCAAAATCTCTATCTCTCTCTCTATCCTGCACAGAAATCACTTCAAGGCTCTAGTAGAAGAAGCCAAAAAATAGCCCACGAGAATTAGTAGATTATCACGCACAAAAATGTTAAAGATATAAATCTAAAAACATGATCTTGAACCAAATTCGAGATGATACATTTTTTTTAACACTAGAAAGTGGTGTCGAATGCATTTCGTGAATACCGGCCACCCCATGTGGAATCTTCCAATTATCTGAACATGGACTTTGTTCTTCTTGTGATGAACTAACTTTATTTAGCTCGTCTCTCTAATAAATAAAGTTATCTACCCCCTCATGCAATGCCGTTATCTACCCCCTCATGCACCGTTACTGAAAATTAAGTGTCAATTTAGCTCGTCTCTCTGATAAATAAAGTTATCTACCCCCTCATGCAAGGCCGTTACTGAAAATTAAGGGTCAATTTGGTGTTCAAGTCCTATTTCAGCAGGCACCCGTTTTGCGGTTATATTTACTATGTAAACCCCCATATGAGTAAACTACTCACTTTGACCCTCTTATACATTATCTTACATGGTTAAGTATAGAATAGAAATCTCTTACAAATAACACCACAAAACATGCATAAAAAGTCCCAAAATTGACCAAAAATCGACATATCTAAAATTACTAAATTTGTGACCAAACTTAATCTTTTATGTCCTCTAAGTATTTCCTACTTTTCAACATTAAATATAGATGTTAAAAATTGCCAAGTCAAATGGACCCAAAAATACGTACATATGAGTACATTACACTCTCCCATGAAATGGTTATTGTACCCTTAGTGTACATGGACATGGACATTAAGAACTGTTTAGTATCCCAAGTCTCGTCGTCCAGTTACACATCTGACATTAAGAACTGTTTAGAATCCCAAGTCTCGTCGTCCAGTTACACATCTGGTTACACACCATCATCTTCACAGGTAACCCCTAACATTCAACACTCCTCTCACCTTGATGTATCGACCACCCCCTTAGATTCCAAACCTCGTTATGATGAAGGTAAAGACCACACCCCATATGTTAACCTTTGTAGATTTTTGAGGAGGTCACTAAGAAGGAGTGGGCACCCAAGGCAAGTACAACACTAAAGAAAAGACTTGGTAGAGCCACTATTTAGTCTGAAGCCCACTAATGAGCATAAACCTGCCAAAGAAAGACTCACAAAAAACAAAGACGTACTCTCAACCCGAGCCCCGATGGATCCTAATCAAGGTATTAGAAGCTCAAGGCTTCTATGAGGGAAACCCTTCTATTTAGATTCCAAAACCCTTGTCGCCTCTACAGCAAAACCCTCAAAGCTAAAAAGAGCCAAGCGATAGTACCTAATGGTACGCAATAGAAAGCTACTAGAATCTCAAGGTTCTACAAAGGAAACCCCTACATTTGGGTGCCAAGGTCAAAGAAAACCATGGTCTCTCCCTATAAATGTTAAACATAAGTTGGCTTGGAGACCCAAAGCTATGCCAATGCCACCCCCAAAGATTAAGCATGAGTAGAGAGCACTCGGCTATCACCTCAACTCATGTGCCAACACCACAAGAAAACAATCAAAAGAGCCCGCATTTTGCTAAGTCTATGTGTGGTGGTGATTGTAGCCCCGTCAATCCAAGCCCCCTATAGAATTGTGTACACACTTCGTTAGAACCACAAATGATACCAAGGCTGAAAGGGATCACCACAGTCCCACAGCACTCTTTGTGCACTATGCTACAAAACACCAACTTGCTAGCTAGAAGGCCAAAGTTAAGACAAACGCACTAACGAAGCCGGTGGTGATGGTGTCTAAGCTTTCATCAAGGATGGGCAAGTGGTTCTTCACCTTCACTTATTGAGCATACATGGTAAGTAAGCCTTAAATGCCCATTGTACATATGTAACATAATACTCCCATCCAAGTGTAGAGACACATTTACCAAGAATGATTAAAAAATCCTAAAATCTAAAACAAAATTAAAAACAATAAGAAACTAAAAACCCACACACATGCATGCATAGCAGCACACACCCTTGTACATGCACACTCTCTACACACCCTTGTACATGCACACTCTCTACACACACATGCATGCATAGCAGCACACACCCTTGTACATGCACACTCTCTACACACCCTTGTACATGCACACTCTCTACACACACATGCATGCATAGCACACACCCTTGTACATGCACACTCTCTACACACCATTTATAAGCACGTGTACACAATATAAACATACAAAAAAATCGGTACGTGCACCCACACATGTATGTATGTGCACATACACACACATGCATACGTCTATATAATCCTAAACCTTCCATTTCATGCACACGTATTAACACACAAAACACACGTACACACTCCCTAAAATATTAAAACTAGCACATGCACACCCCCTACCCACACATACACATATGCACACATACGCTATGGATACAAGCATTGTACACTGCACATGTACACCCACACACCTATCATACACACTCTCTATAAAGTTGCTACCCGTGTTTCTTTAATTATAAATTTTTATAAGAAAATATTAATATTAATTAAAAATTAAAATTTTATTTTAAAAAAAACATCATGTGTGGCCCATGGTTGGTGGGCGAGCCTTGTCCATGGGCCTTGCCCAAGGGAGCCCAAGGTGTTTGTAGGGGAGGAGCCCAACGCTACTCATCTTCACCCTCCTCTCCCGCTCTTGATCGCCTCTAGAGGTGCTCCTCTAGCAATGCCATCGCTCAAAGCTGCAACTAGATGAGCAATGCCGTAGTCCGCCCTGTCACCCTCCTCTCTAGTTCTTCAATTCCCTCAGCCCTATATGCCTTGCTTGATCCAAGCTTCCTCTGGTGCGACGTCATCGCTAGCATATAGCTGCCACCTCCTTTGTGACGCCACTGCCAGCATATAGCCGCCACCTCTTTCTACGCCTTGTTGCCTACTCCACCAAAAGGCTGGCATTTTTTCTCATGTAGAGGTACAACGAGAGAGAGAGAGAGAGAGAGAGAGAGAGAGAGAGAGAGAGAGAGAGAGAGAGAGAGAGAACAAGAAATAGAGGGAGAGAGGGAAAGTGAGCGAGCAAGAGAGTGTTAACCAAATCAACATGCTACCTTGCACAGGAGAGGGAGAGAAGTAGAGAAAGAATACTATGCAAGGGTCAGTTTGGAGACTAGAAAATAGCCAACCCTAATGAGGGTTAACTCCTCGATGTGAGGCCGCTCTACTAGGGGATCACTCTACCTGCACTTGTGTCACTCAAATGGAGCTTCCACAAGCTAGGTAGAGAGCAAAGAGGAAGTGAGCTATGAAGATCTCTACCTCTACTCAATGCCTTTGTGTGTGCAAGAGTGATCTCAAGAAGAAGACAAGAAGAGGGAGAAGAGAAGCCAAGACAAAAATCATCACCTACATACACACCCCAAAATCAAGCAAGCATGCATTCACAAACACAAGCCTACCATGATATCCACAAGAGAGTGAGAGAGAGAGAGAGAGAGAGAGAGAGAGAGAGAGAGAGAGAAGGCAAAACTAAATTGTGATAATGGGATTGTCCCTTTTTATATTTATAAATCATTTATATACATGAACTCACTTTTTACAATGGTCGGCTGCCCAATTAACAATTGGGAGACCAAAACTAATTTCCTAGCTCTATGTACACCTAGATTCATTCATGTGACCGGCATTACACAAGTTGTAAGATAGGTCATCCTTTCATGAAGTGCTTAGCGGTTACATAATAATGAGTTACAAGAAGCATAATATGTACACCTAGATTCATTCATGTGACCGGCATTACACAAGTCGTAAGATCGGTCATCCTTTCATGAAGTGCTTTTAGCAATTACATAATAATGAGTTACACGAAGCATAACCACACTTAAAAATGATGTTAACCAATGTGGTTAACATACCCCCCTCCCTTATTCAGATCCGTTTGGAGCTAGCAAGGGTACTTAGCCGGCCGGTAGTAGATGGAGCAGGTGCAGATGAAGTCATACTGCAACTTAAGATGTGGGGGGGATTGATGGAAGACCTTGTAGATGTTCCAAAAGGTAGTCTCCATCATATCTTTGAAGGTTTGTAGGTGCCAAGTGAGCATCCATTGGATATGCTCATAGTAACCGAATAATTGCTTCAAGGTTGGGCCTTTGTTAAGGTCAAAAAAAGATAAGGCCTTGGTTGCCCTCATAGTAGTGGTTCCAATTGGGGAACGCCTTGAAGAAGTGGATTGTGGCCACAATTCCTAGGTCAAGCACCTGCTTGTATCGGTCAATGAAGGCATATATCTTTGTGAGTATAGCAGCCTCTGTGCATAGCGGCCTCTGTTGGGATGTTGGTGGGGCAAACCATGGAATTTAGTTGTATTGTAGCTTAGGGTTCGTTGTCTACTCCTTGTGGAAGAGGTCCCAAACCTAGCGTTGGAAAATGGACAAGTATGCAGACATTATCTGATGGTGGGATGCCTTGCAGTACTGCTCTCAGATGTACGGCTTTAGAAGAAAAGGCCGGCACCAAGCCGACTGCCTCCCATAAGTTCGAAGGTAATGGGGCGAGTAGTGGAGGAGGCCACTGGCAAGTGCCCCGTTTTGCCGATGGGGGTGTTGTCGCATCCACGTATTGTTCTTGTTGGCGTTCATATAAGGCTGAAGTACATGGATGTCCATTCAGTCTATAATCCTACTGATTGGGGTATGTTGGAGTTGTCGACCGAGCAGTATGTTAATCGCCTTCTCGAACTCAATGTGATCCAAGGGGTCACGCCAGTTGAGGGGGATAAGGGGTGGGTTGATCTCTTCATGCTCCTACAGTGGTGGTGGGGGATCTAGCCTTCCACCAGAGGGGTGGGGGAAGGGAGGTCGGGGAGTGATTGCGATTAGGGGGGAGGAGCTCTCAATGGAGAGGGTACAGTGTGGCAAGGGTGGCACGGTAAAGAAGGGTGGGGGCCTTGTTGATATCAAGGGTATATCTTTAAGGTTGAGTGAAAGGCCCAAATGAAGATTAAGGGCAGGGGTGAAGGAGGTGTTGGTGGTGATGGAGGAGGATTGGCTATGTAAGGGGGTGTAGATGATTGTGAAGGGAAGAGGGAAAGGGTGGTGGTTCCTGGTGATGATGGGGGTGTGGCGGAGGTTGAGATCTGGTGCTGGGTTGGGATGGGTTCCTTTCTCCTCTGCACTTGTAGCTCGTTGTTGGTTGGTGGGCTTCTATTTGGGTGAGGGAGAGGGCTTGATGGTGGTGGGTAGTGTTCAGCTTCTTGGGCAGCATATAGTAGTTGGTGTTGAAGCTCATTGAGGGTGGCAAGGGTTGCCGCGGTCTTCCAAGGCTACCTAGTGGAGGTGTTGATTGGCCAACGTGGCCTTGTGGAGTGTCTCTTAGGTTTGCTGCTAGTTGGCTTTGGCAAATTAGCATCTGTTGTTCTGCAGTCATGACCTACTCCTGGTGGTGCATATAATTAGTCATTGAGCCTATCAGCTCCCAGAGCAAAGCTAGAAAACCCTTGCATGGAATTTGGGACCACGTCGTGGGTGGAGCGAATACCTTTGGAGTAGACTTCTTAGGAACAAAAGTGGCCTACGTGTGCCCATCATAGGGTGCCCCCCATTATATTCCGTTGGGAGGAGACGGGGAAGGAAGTTCCTGCTTTCGAGAAGGTAGGGGGAAAAGAGGAGACATGAGGAGGGGGGTTTCATAAAGATTTTGCTCAAAAAATTAGGCGGTGTGCCATAGTTCCTCCTCTTCTTGGGCTCTTCTACAGGCTTCAGTATCATGGGCCTCCCTGTCTACCCTAGCAGTGGCTTAGTGGTGGACAAGCTCCTGTTGGGGTGGAGGGGTGATGGCATTTGGGAGATGTAGAGGCTAGAGAGGGGCGAGCATCTCGCATAGGTGTGGGAATAGGGGCGGAACCCTGAAGTTGAACTGGGCGGGGGAGTTCTAGCCAATCAACAATGTGGTATAAGAATTTCATGAGGAGAGAGACTACCGCCCGAGTTTTCCCTAGGGGTTTGCATAGACTGGTGGATGTGTAAGATTCCTCCTCAGCCTAAATAATGAATAAGCTTTTACCTTAATCCCTTGTAATCATTCCCTATTTCTGAATGCAAGAAAATATTGTATTTCCTTGTTTTTGCCTAGAGAGAAGAAAAATTCTAGAGAGAGATAATTTAATATTGAGATATTTTTTAATATAAAAATTTTTCTAATGTCTAAAATATAATTCCTTGAAACAAAAATTCATAATAAATTTTCTAATGTGCATTAGGAATCAATTAAAAATATGTATTAAAGATCTTAGCCTAAGAGTCCAAATTTTTGGAAACTTTTTGGATTATGGTCCAATTAAGGTTCCTATGGGCCAATAGGATTAATCCAAGTGTTGGGCTGAGATACATCCAAAGAATAAAAGATAATATCCAAAAATGAGTAAATGCTCACATAAGATGAAGAGTTGACTGAGTACAAGGTTTATTAGTTGAAAATTAAGAGATATTAGTTTTAAAAAAAAGAGATATTTAGAGGAAATGATGCATTTTTGACACCTCAGTAAGGAGAGAATGCCACATCAAGGAGCTGCCTTTTTCTTCATGATTACTTGAGTTTTTTAATCCAAAAAAATAGAATATTTTTCACTCTCCTCTCTCCTGGATCAAACTAGATCAAAAAGGGAGCTAAACTGGTCTAAATCTTGTCCAAATTGAGTCAAACTGAAGCTGGAAAGCTCTAGAACCTAGTTGGACTTGGTTAGAGGCCTCCCTCATCTATAAATAGACCCTCATTACTTTGTATTCTTATCTTTGAGCCATACCATGCTAGTATTACATTAAAATAATTATATTTTCTATTATCCCTTAATTTTCCTCTACTTTTGGGGAGCTTGGAGTTTCTCTCTCTCTTCAACAACTCATGGAGTTCTCTTCTCCTCTTGCTAACCAATTGATTGGTTGGGGGCTTCACTACTAAAAGAATCAAGCCAATCTTAGAGGTAAGAATGATTTTTATAGTTTTTTCCAGTTTTTCTCAATGACTTTCCTTTTCTCAACCCCTCTCAAGCTTGAGAAGCTTTCTAAATGATTGTTTTAATTCAAATCAAGCTTTCCCTAAGAGTCTTAATGTTTAACTAAGAGAAAGTTAATCTTTATGCTTATTTGTAATGCTTTCTTTAAGCAAATCTCTCTCTCAAAAAGAATAGTCATCTCTATGGCTAATTCTTTAACAAAAGAATGTTTCTCAAAGATAATCTCTTATTTCAAAACTAAACTCTAGGCTTGATGAGCTAGAGATTAACAAAATGATATTTTCATGATTTTGTGCTAGTAAAATAATGGTTATTTCTTTTAGATTGTTTATGAGTAATTAAAAACTACTTTAATTCATTCTAAATGAGAAAAGGATTATCCTAGTAAATTGGAAAAAGAGGAATGTCTAAATTAGCTTAATCTAGTGGGATAATCATAATTATATTTATAACTATGATTTAAATTCATAGCTTAAATTTTAACTTAAAAGTAGAAGTTCTATCATATTTTCTTTACAAGCTTTTATTCTTTTAGGAAATTTAAAAATTATCAGTAATAGCAGTAGAGCAAAGCTATGGTAAATTTTTTAGAAAAAAATACATATTTTATTTTTATGCATAATACTAAAAGAGGAACTTCTACCATAGTGTAGGTTTAGAAATTTTAAGTAAAAAGAATGATTTTGACTATATTTATGAAAGAATACTTTTTTGTATTTATGCTAAATTATTTAATTAAGAAAAAAAAGATAAATTTATGATAATTTATTTTATGTATAAGAATTTTTCAATGATAAAAGAGGAATTCCCATGACATTCAGAATTCAATCATTTAAATGCAAAAAGAGGACTTTTTGGCATATTCAAAATAATGGATATTTTTATTTAATTAATTTCTTTTATGCACAAGAATTTTTAAATGATAAAAGAGGAATTTCCTTGACATTTATAATTCAATCATTTAAATGCAAAAAACAACAATTTTTGGCATATTCAAAAAAATGGATATTTGTATTTAATTAAAAAGAGGAAAAGGTTTAAATTAATTTTGATGACAAAAGAGAAATTTTCACCATAATTCCACCTTAAAAATTAGGGTATATTAATGTTGATAATTAAATTGGTGGAAAGAATATTCTTAGATATTTTTATATGGATAAATCACCAAATTAATATATACCCAAATTTGGATTAGTGGAAGAAGAGTATTTTTATAAAAACTTGATATTCTCGTATAGAACTACTTCTTAATTCTATTGTGGTTAGGAAGGAATGAAATTCATAAAGTTAGAATTTTCCTTACCGTTAGAAGTTCAGTAGATTTTTATCTGAAGAAAATCCTTAGGAATCAAAGGTAGAAGTAAATCGAATAATTTTGGTTAGACCACGACTGTGAGAATGGCGGCCAGTAAACTACTTGCCCATCTCTCGAATCTGAATCAAGCAAAAATCTCGAGTCCAATTCCAAATCTTGACACAAAGAATAGACTACCATTGAATTAGCATAGTTTTCCCTTAACCGAAATCACCAAGAATCAAGTTGGAAATTCAGTCAAATGATGGGTAGATTACCGTGATGAGGGATCAATGATTCTCATTAAGAAAATCTAGATTATGGAAAAAGGGTTTTGTGGAACCAAACTCGAACCAGGAATTCTACTTGCATCGAACCTCTGATTTCTTTTAACGCCAGAATGCTAGAGGAAGCATTTGGTATGTGATTAACTAAGGAGAGACTCGTTGTTTGCAACAGCTAGCGGGGAGTCGTCGAGGGACGTCGCTTGCAGCAAAGCCTGTCGAGCTCTTGACCAGCCTCGGCATGGTTAAAATGGTACGCTTCCAGTACGATGGGTGAGGACCGATGAAGCGATCCCTGAGTGAAGTGCTAGGAGGACACCTAAGTAGTTCTAACCAAGTGATGCAGTGGAATTGCCCGTGCCTTCCAGGTGAGGGAAGTTTTTTCAGGTTCAGTTTTGAAGGAACCGTCGGGCTAGTCTTTTGTCCAGATATCCGTGGGGCGAGGCCCCGAGTGTGGATCCCTGTCCTGTGCAAGAGGTTGACGTCGCTTCCGCCGCCAGCGCCCTTCACGGAGGGGGCGGAGGGGGTTTCATAGCTAGTATCAGAGCTTTGTGAAAAGCTAAGAAGGAAAAACGAATTCTAATCAGAAATTAATTAAAAACTCAAAAAGAGCATTTACGTATTGTATTTTCATTCCTTAAGCTTCATTAATGAAGACTTTTAATCCATGAATTTGGTTTTATAGATGGAAGTTCCATGCTTATCCAGTATTTCCGATCTCACCCGGTCTCACAGGATATGATTTCTTTCGCCTTCGAGCATATCGTCTCTTCCGACCGCTTTGACTCGAACGAGCCGAGCCAGACTCGCAAACCATTTTGAGGATTTATATTTGCAAGACCCAGCAGAGAGACGGCAGCACAAGTGGCACGCATGGCAATATGTCCATGCCTCTTGCAACCAACGCATGATGCTGAGGGAGAATATCTCGTTGGCCATGGTCCTGTTAAGGTTAAAAGTGATTCATGGTGTTATTCTGGATCACCCCACGCCTCAATATTTTAGACTTTCTTGCCATATCTATAGACTTCTTAGATGTTTTATCCCAAGTAGTAAGATATTAGCTCCTTTGGCAATGAGGGAACATTTGTATCGGGGCATGTCTATAGCCTAGTATCACCGTCTTATACATTTGCTGCTGGGGAGGTTTTGACTTTCTGGAGCCGTGATGCTCTATGTACATATTGCAACCTTTATATAAATAAAGAAATTTTTGTGAAAAATTCCCTGTTATATAAGTGATTGTTTATTATATGACGAATTGAAGAAGGAAGATCTGTTACTCGGCGGACATATGTCTTAGATCTCCAATAAGATCGTTTATCTTGTTTAAGCAATTATTTTCCGAACCTCTTAAGTCTTAGGATCTTATTGACAAAATCAAATAAAAATTTAATAATGTATCATTTTTTACAGAATCATGAGGTGCGTGAAACCGTGGTGGTCAGTAGCCAAATCCTCTCACAGATGAGGAAGAGCTAGACCCCGATGTTCGCAAGGCACTTCACAGAACCCAGCCAAGTCCCTTTAAGGGTGAAGGGGAGAACATGGACGAGGCTATGGAGAAGTGGGTAGAGGCCATGGAAGAATATTTTGATGTCACCGGTTACAACGAGAGGAGCAAAATGGCTCTCGCAAGGCTGAAGATTGTGGAAATAGCTAGGGTGGCATGGAGAAACCATTGCGACACCAACCAACTCGATAGGAACATCCAGTCCTAGAATGATCTCAAATCTTATCTAAGGAAGAGATTTTGTCCCCCCAGATTTTTAGAAACCAAGATGAATGAATTCTTAGAGTTAAACCAGGGGAGAAAAACTATTGAAGAATATCACTAGGCGTTCGCTCTTCTCCTCAAGTACTCACCATCGCTAGTAGACGAAGAGCAACTCATGGCCAGGTCATTCGGGGAATGAATGAACCTTTAGACACCTTGGTAAAGAATGCCAAGCCAGTTTTCATGGTTGAAGTAAGGATGGTGAAGGATTTTGCCAAAGCCTTTATCGTTAATGCCAAAGCTAGCTCCCTCATCCTTCAAGAGATTCCAAACACCAAGTTCTTCTAGCCTTCTGCCTCCAAAGAGACACCAAGGTCCCACAACCAGAATCTAGAGACAGGAAGTTTCAGAAATGAAGGAAGACCTTTTCCTTGAAGCTCTTTCTCAGGAACTCTGACTCTTTCAAGGATGCAGAGGAAAGAGCTTCAAAGTGAGAACAGGTGTTTTGGATGTCAAGGGATTGGGCACCAACTCAAGGATTGCCCATATCCTTCTGTGGGCCAAGGAAGCTTGGGTCCCAGAGTTTAGAGAGACAGACTCCTTTGTATCAGTCCAATCAGGGTCCCCCACACCAAATCAGGGCAACCCCAGAAGAGTGCCAGATCAGCTTGCAGCCTCCATACAAAGTAGTCTTCGAACTCCCTCCCAAAATTGGGGAGACCAAAGAGAGAGAGTTCCACCTCAGACTACAGCAGCTAGAGCCATCACTATAGCTGAGGAAGTGGAGGAAGAAAAAGGATAGATCTATGCTGCAATTGAGCATCAGGGGCAAAATCGTCAATTTTCAGTCCTCCAAACTCTAGCAGAGTACCAAGGTAAGCAATTCAAGCTTTTGATTGATTCAGGCAGTACTCATTCTTTTATTTCTCCAGGATGTCTGTGTAAGTTAGTCCTAAATCAAAAATTCGAGAAACCTATGCAAGTGGAATCGGCCAGTGGAAAGATTCTTTTCACACACCTTGAGAGACAGACCCTATTCAAGATGGGAATGTAACAGATTATCAGTTCAGAGTCCTACCCTTGGTTATCTATGATGGAATCCTTGGAATGGATTGGCTCCATAAGAATCTGGCTGGCATTCCTTGTCACAATGGAACCATCTCTTTCCTTGTCCTTCATGGGAATAAAGTTCAAGGAATTGGAATTTTCAGATCCCCAGTGCTGCAATTCGTCAAGGCTTCTAAATTGTTAAAAGAGTTTAGAAAGAGGCAAGCTGTTTATGTCATTTAAGATGAATCCAGTAGACATAAAATGTAAGGCTAAAGAACCAGAGTGGCTAAGTGAGCATACAGATGTGTTCCCACAAGAGCTGACTCTCGCGAAGTAGATCATGAGATCGAGTTAACCCTCGGAGCATGCATACAAAATGTCAGTCCCTAAAGCCATAGAACTTAAGGAGTAGTTAACACAACTATTAGAGTAGGGATTCGTCAGACCCAGTGTTTCACCTTGGGGTGCGCCCATTCTCTTTCAGAAGAAGAAAGATAGAACGTTAAGACTCTGTATTGATTACAGAGTATTGAATCAGTTAACAATTAAGAATAAGTATCATATCCCTAGGATCGATGAACTTCTGGATTGGTTAAGTGGGACCCAAATGTTCACGAAGATAGATCTCAAATCTGGTACTACCAGATCAAAATCAAGGAACAGGACATCCCAAAGACAGCATTCAACACTCGCTATGGGCATTATGAGTTCACAATCATGTCGTTTGGATTGACTAATGCCCCGGTGACGTTTAATCGTCTTATGCAGGATATTCTCAGAGAATACTTGGATGATTTTGTTCTTGTCTTCTTTGATGACATATTGGTATACTCAAAGAATGTTGCAGATCATGAAGATCATATGCGCAAGGTCCTGGAAATCCTAAGGAAGCACCAACTCTTTGCAAAAAAGAGTAAGTGTTCTTTCTCTATTGACCAGGTGGAATACTTGGTAGTGTCTAAAGATGGGATTTCTCCTGACTCCGTAAAGATCCAAGCAGTTGTAGAGTGGCCAGAACCCATGATAGTAAAAGAAGTCTGAGGATTCCTAGGATTAACCAGATGGTAACCTTCTCAAGAAGAGTACCCTATTTCAGCGGTCTGCTATGTGTCAAAGTGCCTTTGATAAGCTGAAGACAGCCTTAGTAACCAAACCTATCCTTAAATTGCTAGATTTTACCAAACCTTTTGAGGTAGTTACTGATGCCAATGGTGCCTTAGGTGGTGCTCTTATGCAGGAATCTCAATCCAGAAAGCTCAGAACACATGAGAGAAATTATGTCGTCCATGATTTGGAGTTACTCTCAATAGTTTATGCTCTGAAGTTGTGGAGACATTATCTTTTGGGACAGAGGTTCACCTGGATGACAGATCATCAAAGTCTGAAGTGGATCTTTACCCAAAGGAATCTCAACATGCGTTAGAGGAGATGGATGCAGACCTTGCAGGAATTCAATTTTGAAATCAAGTATCGGCCAGGGAAAGAAAATGTGGTAGCAGATGCGTTCAACAAAAAAGCTTCCTTGCTTGCAATTACATTGGTGTCAAATCTATTGATCAGTGAAGCAAGGGAGAAAATCATGCAGGACAAATTCTTTGCCCCTATTGCTACCCTTGTGATGCAGGAAAGCAAGACTCCTCAGGAAATGAGTCGAGTTATTGAGTACAAATTGGATGAAGGATGCTTGTATTATAATAATCGGTTATGCATTCCCAATGATGTGGGAATAAAGGATAAGATTCTGAGAGAAGCCCATAATAGCCTGATAGCTGGCCAGGGTTTATAAAAACCTATATGTCTGTGAAGAAAATCTTCTTCTGGCCAGGACTCAAAAAGGATGTACTTGATCATGTGTGTCAATGCTTAATGTGTCATAGAGTCAATGCAAAGAGAGTCAAGATGCCAGGAAAACCGCAGCCCCTAGACATTCCACAGATGAAGTGGGAATATATCAGTATGGATTTTGTCACTAGACTACCTTCAGTGCAATCAGGTTACAACTCCATTTTTGTGGTAGTTGACAGACTAACCAAAGTTGCCCATCTGATTCCACTACAAGAAACATACACTGCATTGGATGTTGCCAGAGTTTTCCTCAAAGAGATCTTCAAATTGCATGGCTTTCCCAGGAGGATAGTAAGTGACAGAGATTCCAAGTTCACATCGAAATTCTGGACTGCATTCTTCGAAGCAGTAGGAACTTTCTTGGATCTCAGTCTCGGGGGGTGCACCTCAAAAAATGTAAGTCTACCACGTGCGATCATTAGGTGGGATTTTTTTAATCCAAAATATTGGGTAAATTTACAGAAATACAATTACAAGAGGGGTATTTTAATTGTACTTTGGAAAAAAACCCGTAAGTCTATAAAGAAAAAGGGGTAGTTTTATTAGCTCAAAATTCACAGATAAGGGGTTTTTTAAATACCCCTTGAACGCACGTCGTAGGAGGGGCTTCCATATAGTGCACCCCTCGAGATCTCAGTATAGCTAATCACCTCAAAACAGATGGCCAGACTAAAAGAGTGAATCACGTAATAGAAGATATCCTTCGGTCATGCTGTGGCAGGGAACCCAAGAAGTGGTTAAGCCATTTGCACCTGGTTGAATTTGCTTACAATGCATCTTATCATCGAAGCATTAGGATGAGCCCTTTCAAAGCTCTATATGGACAAGATTGCCTTACACCATTGACTTGGTCCAACCCATTGATCAGAGTCAAGATGTCCAGACAGATGCTTGATGACATGGACCAGCAAATGCAATCAATCCCTAAAGATAGGATAGCCAAAAGCAGTATGCAAATAAAAAGAGAACAGAGAGAGTATTTGAAGAATCAGATATGGTCTTCATTCGAGTACGACCCAAAAGAAGTTCCTTATCTTTAGGGAAGTATAAGAAGCTCTCTCCCAGATACTGTGGACTATATGCTATTATAAAGAAAGTAGGCGATCTAGCTTATAAACTTCTTCTACCTCCCCATCTCAAGGTGCATGATGTATTCCATGTCAATTTGCTTAAGAAATATGTACCCAGCCCGAGTCACATGCTTGATGATGAACAATTGATTTCTCCGACTCAAGGCTAGATGGTACTCCAACCTGAAGAAATCCTTGACGTTTGGGAGAAGGTTCTCAGGAGTAGGTCCTCAGAGAGCTTTTAGTCAAGTGGAAGTTCTTCCCTCTACAAGACGCCACCTGGGAGAAAGAATAAGCGTTGGTAAAAGATTACCCCCACTTTGCGAGATGAGGACATCTCGCCTTTTTCAAGTGGGAGAGGATGTAAGATTCCTCCTCAGCCTGAATAATGAATAAGTTTTTACCTCAATCCCCTATAATCATTCCCTATTTTTGAATGCAAGAAAATATTATTTTTTCTTATTTTTGCCTCGAGAGAAGAAAAATTTTAGAGAGAGGTAATTCAATATTGAGATATTTTTGGATATAAATAATGTCTAAAATATAATTCCCTGAAACATAAATTCAAAATAAATTCTCTAATGTGCATTAGGAATCAATTAAAAATATGTATTAAAGACCTTAGCCTAAGGGTCCAGATTTTTAGAAAATTTTGGATTATGGTCCAATTAAGGTTCCTATGGGCCAATAGGATTAATCCAAGTGTTGAGATGAGATAAATCCAAAGAATAAATGAAAATACCCAAAAATGAGTAAATGCTCACATAAGATGAAGAGTTGACTGAGTACAAGGTTTGTTAGTTAAAAATCAAGAGATATTAGTTTTAAAAATGAGATATTTAGAGGAAATGATGCATTTTTGACACCTCAATAAGGAGAGAATGCCACATCAAGGAGGTGCCTTTTTCTTCATGATTACTTGAGTTTTTTAATCCAAAAAATGAAATATTTTTCTCTCTCCTCTCTCCTCGATCAAACTAGATCAAAAAGGGAGCCAAATTGGTCTAAATCTTGTCCAAATTGAGTCAAACTTAAGCTGGAAAGCTTTAAAACCCAGTTGGACTTGGTTAGAGGCCTCCCTCATCTATAAATAGACCCTCATTCCTTTGTATTCTCATCTTTGAGCTATACCATGCTAGTATTACATTAAAATAATCATATTTTCTATTATCCCTTAATTTTCCTCTACTTTTGGGGAGCTTGGAGCTTCTCTCTCTCTTCAACAACTCTTGGAGTTCTCTTCTCCTCTTGCTAACCAATTGATTGGTTGGGGGCTTCACTAGTAAGGAAATAATCAAGCCAATCTTAAAGGTAAGAATAATTTTTATGGTTTTTTCCAATTTTTCTCAATGACTTTCCTCTTCTCAACCCCTCTCAAGCTTGAGAAGCTTTCTAAATGATTGTTTTAATTCAAATCAAGCTTTCCCTAAGAGTCTTAATGTTTAACTAAGAGAAAGTTAATCTTTATGTAATGCTTTCTTTAAGCAAATCTCTCTCTCAAAAAGAATAGTCATCTCTATGGCTAATTCATTAACAAAAGAATGTTTCTCAAAGATAATCTCTTATTTCAAAACTAAACTCTAGGCTTGATGAGCTAGAAATTAACAGAATTATATTTTCATGATTTTGTGCTAGTAAAATAATGGTTATTTCTTTTAGATTGATTATGAGTAATTAAAAACTACTTTAATTCATTCTAAATGAGAAAAGGATTATCCTAGTAAATTGGAAAAAGAGGAATGTCTAAATTAGCTTAATCTAGTAAGATAATCATAATTATATTTATAATTATGATTTAAATTTATAGTTTAAACTATAAATTTAAATCATAATTATGTTTATAATTATGATTTAAATTTATAGTTTAAATTTAAGCTTAAAAGTAGAACTTCTATCATATTTTCATTACAAGATTTTATTCTTTTCAGAAATTTGAAAATTATCAAGAATAGCAACAGCGAAGCTATGGTAAATTTTTCAGAAAAAAAATACATATCTTATTTTTATGCATAATACTAAAAGATGAACTCCTACCATATTGTGGATTTAGAAATTTAAAGTAAAAAGAATGATTTTGATCATATTTATGAAAGAATACTTTTTTGTATTTATGTGTAATTATTTAATTTAAAAAAAGAAATTAATGATAATTTATTTTATGCATAAGAATTTTTAAATGATAAAAGAGGAATTCCCATGACATTCGGAATTCAATCATTTAAATGCAAAAAGGGAGAATTTTTGGCATATTCAAAATATTGGATATTTTTATTTAATTTAAAAATAGAAATTTTTTATAAATTTATTTTATGCATAAGAATTTTTAAATGATAAAAGAGGAATTCCCTTGACATTCAGAATGCAATCATTTAAATTCCAAAACATGAATTTTTGGCATATTCAAAAAAATGAATATTTGTATTTAATTAAAAAGAGAAATTCTCATGGTATTTTAAGTAGAAAAAGGTTTAAATTAATTTTGATGATAAAAGAGAAATTTTTGCCATAATTTCACCTAGAAAATTAGGGTATATTAATGTTGATAATTAAGTTGGTGGAAAGAATATTCTTAGATATTTTTATGTGGATAAATCACCAAATTAATATATACCCAAATTTGGATTAGTGGAAGAAGAGTATGTTTATAAAAACCCGATATTCTCGTATAGAACTACTTCTTAATTCTATTGTGGTTAGGAAGGAATGAAATTCAGAAAGTTAGAATTTTCCTTATGGATTAGAAGTTCAGTAGATTTTTATCTGAAGAAAATCCTTAAGGAATCAAAGTTAGAAATAAATCGAATAATTTTGGTTAGACCACGACTGTGAGAATGGCGGCCAGTAAACTACTTGCCCATCTCTTGAATCAGAATCAAGCAAAAACCTTGAGTCCAATTCCAAATCTTGACACAAAGAATAGACTACCGTTGGATTAGCATAGTTTTCCCTAAACCAAAATCACCAAGAATCAAGTTGGAAATTCAGTCAAATGATGGGTAGATTACCCTCATGGGGGATCAATGATTCTCATTAAGAAAATCTAGATTATGGAAAAAGGGTTTTTTGGAACCAAACTCAAACCGGGAATTCTACTTGCATAGAACCTCTGTTTTCTTTTAAAGAACTGTTTTATGCCAGAATGCTGGAGGAAGCATTTGGTATGTGATTAACTAAGGAGAGACTTGTTTGCAACAGCTAGCGGGGAGTCGCCAAGGGACGTCGCTCGCAGCAAAGCTTGTCGCTCTTGACCAGCCTCGACATGGTTAAAATGGTGCGCTTCCGGTAGGAGGACACCTAAGTAGGATCCTAGAGGGTTCTGATAGAGGGTTCTGACCAAGTGATGCACGGGCTCGCGGTTGCTAGGACACCCATGCGTACGTCGAGAAAGATATGGATGAACTGAAGGGAATTACTTTTGTGAACTGAATTTTGATATTGGATCTCGTTGGTGGACCAGCTGGTCTTCAACGGAGAGTCCAGATGATATATTTTTGTAAAACAATGGACTCAATATTCTTCAGGATTATGATCAGTAATACTATAGTTTCATCATTGAAAGATTGTTTTAAAGACAGCCAAATCTGTTAAAATGTCAATTTCATATTGGGTGTGTAAGAAGTATGACTACCTTGAATTTTACTTGAAGCGCCGGCTAGGGAGCCTAGGAACTCTTTTCCTAGGTACCCGAGCAAAACATAACCAAATTTTTATAAAGGAATCTCACCAATACAGTGGTTGGGCGGTTGGCTAACCCATGGGCCGGTTAGGCTAGATCAGGGGATTCTTGCGATACAAATAGTTACGATTAAGTTACGTTAGTTAGATTAAGTCCTAGAAAGACCTTGTTCTGTGGGAGGGAATCAACGGCGACTGTGCCTCACTAAAAGGGAAAAAAACAATGATTCTATATGGACCAAGTGCAAGTCTCTTCCTTAATCTCGCCATGTGACTTTCGGGTTCAATCGGATCAGTTTGGTTAGTTAAGACTTTGACTCGATAGATTAATTCTCTTGTTAGATGATTTTCCTGGTGGAATCGCCCATGCCTTCTGGGAGAGGGAAGTTTTGCGAGTTTGGTTTCAAAGGAACCACCGAGCTAGTCTCTTGTCTGGATATCCATGGGTGAGGCCCTGAGTGTGGATCCCTACCCCGCGCGAGAGGCTAACGTGGCTTCCACCCCACCAGTTCCCTCGGAGGGGGCATCGCGGAGGGGGCGAGGGGGTCTCACAGGATGGATCTCTTTAGGGAGATATTCGGCCCAGTTCACCTATACCCCTTGATGTACATAGGTGAGGGTGGGCAGGTGTTACTAATTGAAGTGATCAGTCCAACAAGCTGGGTAAGGAGGAAGGAGAGGGCGGGAGTTGGCATGAGGAGCTCTTGTTGGGAAATGTTTTGCCACTCCACCCCATCCTTGGTGGTGGACCCTTGGTAGGAGCCCACAGACATGGTGCGTTACATTGGCTAGTCGAGCATATGGTTGTTCCATGTGAGGGAGATGAAGTGGGAACAAGGTTCAGACTAAGGTGGATCATCTTGGGGTGGCCCTCATTGTCGAGTACCTTCCTTGTAGTCTCATTGGCATCATATGTTTTGGTGAAGTACAAGCAGTTGAGGAGGTCCAAGCCCCAAGGTTCCAAAGTGGGCAGACCACTGAGCCCTATCTACTCCAAGTGGGCTACTATAGTGGGATCAGTGAGATCACCCTATAAGAAAGTTCCTATGTGTTACAAGAGCTTGTGCTCCACCTTATGGTTGTTCTTCATGAGGTTGTGTACTATATGACCGCACCGCTGACCTGGCGCATGAGGTTCTTGGCTAGGTGGAATAGCTGGGTGGGGTTCTTTTGCCGTACTCCTTGAAATGGCCACCAACAGGGTGCTTCTTCTTCTAGGATGTTTCATAGGATGAGTTGGAGTGTGCAGAGGTGACCATGCTGTTGAGAGTAGAGGGATAGTAGGCAAGGGTGAAAGCTCAGGAGGAAAAAGGGCAATGGTTTGGTTAGGGGAGAGAGAGAAAAGTGAGTGAAATGGAAGTGGTGGGTCCCTTCTATAGATTTCCAAGAAAGGAATGACCATGGCTTCAAGAAGGTATGGCCATCACTTCAAGAAGGTACGGCCATGGCTTGAGAGTGTATGGTCATGGGCTAAGCCATTGTCAAGGGAACAACCATGGCTTGGTGAGCATATAGGTGTGTCTTAGATTTTTGATAAGAGAACGGCCGTGTCTCGAGAAAGGAACGACCGTGGCTTTACCTTTGATAAGAGAATGGGCATGTCTTAGCAAAGAAAGAAGGTACAATCATGGCTTCGTGAGGGTATGGCCATGTCTTCATGAGTGAACGACCGCGGCTTTGTGAAGGTACGGCAAATGACTTCATCACCTTTTTTGGGGGGCACCCTATATAAACAGGTTTTGTACCCTAAGGCTATGTTTGCAGGTTTTATACTGACTCCTTGCCCAGTTTGCTAGAGTGGGAAGGCAGATCCAATTAGGTTTTGGCAAGGTTGGTAGCTCTATCGAAAGCATGGAGGCTTCTGTGGAGGGAGAAGCAAGGGTTTGAGTGGGAGTCAGATGATAAGGGTGGGGGATCAGCCAAAATTGAAGGTACATCACTATCAGGGACAGTGGACTGGGGTTGGATGGTCAAGGCATCCTCTTGAAGTTTTGTTTTCCCCTTCTCCCGTGCAGTAGTAGTGGTGGTAGCAATGGAAGGCTAGCTTGGGCTTCCATTGAAATTTTTGCGGTTCCGGAATCATAGGAGTGGGGATGGTTTACCTCAGTTGTTGCAGGACCGAAATTTTCTAATTGCCTTCATAGAAGTGTTAAGCTCGTAGGAGAGGCTTAGGGATCCAACTATAAGTACTTACAGGGCCAGGCAAAGGGGTTTTTTCAATGATGGTTTGGCCTTGTGGAAGGTTTTCATGCCGCGAAGGTTCTCTGCAGAGTTGTAGCACCTTCATGATATCCTTGGGCTGCAAGGAGCTTTTTGGGCACCCAGGTGTGAGGGTTCTTGCATTGTGTGTCTCGGGGTTGTACCTGGGGTGGGTTAGTCTTGGTAGTGGGGTTAGCAGCATTGGTGGCTTCTTTGACATGGGCTTAGATAGCTGCACAGTTCGGTGTTGATGAGGTTACGTGAGGCAATTGGATATTCCCTATGGGGAGAGGCCTCTTTTTGGGTGGCATGGTTCTATGTTGGTCGGTGAGCAGATTGAGGGGGGGTTTAGTGGAAGGGAGTGATCAATTTGGGCGGGTGATTGGTGGAGGACAAGGGTTCTTCATCTGTCATTAGGACTATCCTTGCATCCCAATCAATTTGACACTGGTTGTGTCCCATCCCAATCAATTCGACACTGGTTGTGTCCCATCCATCCATGCCCTTGAAGGATTTCTTCACTCATGGTTCCAGCAGAGGTATCACATAAAACTGTTAGTATATGTTCAATGCTCGCCTCTCAGCATGTATCTCACATTGATGTGTGGTGCTGTGACACAAAGTTGGGGTTTTGACTTCGGTCACTTCTTAGAATCAAAACACACTTGTATGAAACCTCACAGCCTCCTCACCTCACAGCCTCCTCACCTCCCTTTCTCTCCCTAGGTTAAGATAAAGATAAACACATCAAAGGTGAGATCATAATTCATGGAAGGAAAGATGAAAGGCTCAGGAGAAGCAAGAATTTCTGCCAGTCTTGCAGCTCCAAACAAGAGGCCAATCCTTTGTTGGAAGAAAATCTTCCGACTCAGGATTATGTGAGAATAGAAACATACGGGGAATGTTGGTAAGGTTCATCCGTTCGAATTGGGCAATCTAAATGGAACATCTTAAAGTAAAAGAATATAGCAATCGCTTACAAGAGGATAAGACACATGGGATTTGCTTTTTGATAAGAGATTAAGAGGAATTAATTATTATTAAGAAGAATAATTCTCCTCTTCCATGTAGGCATTCTAGAAGAATCTTTCCCAATTATGCACCTACACACACTCCTCCACATGCCTTCCACACTCCCCAACTTGTAGCCTTATGGTGAATACTATATTAATAATACAATTAAAATCCATGTGAGCATGAAGGCTCACTTTTATTTTCCACATCACTAGCCTATCTACCATACCAAAGTATTTATCAAGCATACTTGTGGTATTTACAATGTGTGCACCCTAAATCAAGTAAAACCATTATATTTGAAGATAGAATGCTGTTATCAGGGTAGCCGCCAAGCCGCCGCATCACCACGCCGTTATTCCATTGTGGGCGCCGCAATCTTCTTGGATAAGCTTCCACCTTATTACCATTGAGAAACCATCAAAATATGTACAAAATTGAAAATAAAAGATATCAATTTTTCATGTCACAGTGCACATTTGTACGGCCCCCATTATTAGGAGAAGCCGTTGGTGCACATATCTTTAGTGGAAACCCCAGCTTAGATGCTGGAAGGGGTTGTAGTTGTGACCATTGATGGTTAGGAGATGATGTACGAGCCCCGGCCTGAAATGGTATAGGGAATATTTCGTAGAATATAACTAAGTTCATCATTAGTGGGCGGTGGTCGGTGGGGACGCATTATGAATACACGAGAATATTCCCTAGAATATTCTAATTCTAGGAAATATTCCTTGAATATTCCCTTGAGAACTAAGTTCATCATTAGTGGTCGGTGGGGACGCATTATGAATACACACGGACAGTGAACCGTGTCAATGCAGCATAGCCGCCCACATCTTGGACGCGTCCACCGCACTACTTGTAGCACTATAAATGGACATAGTTGGCACAAGCAAAGGTATCCAATGCTTGTGAGCATATATTCCCTATACTCTTAGTACGCCCTCCATCCAGAGTCTCTCTAGATCGCCATCTAAGCTCTACACTAGAGCGCACAAGTGGACAGCACCATCATATTGTACCTATCTCTTGTTTGGTATAATCGAAATTTTAAAAAATCTGCACTCTCTCTATTGCATTGTCCAGTGTACTTTCTCTTGTTGTATCTATTTTCGCTTTGCCATATTCTTACAAAAACTTCCCTTCCAAGGGGTTATTGCCAACGTGAAACAAAGTGTGACTGTGCCTAGACATTGAATTGATTGTGAGAGGCAACTGTAGTGACCGTGACCGTGACTACTGTGACCGTGGCTACGATGTTCACTAATGGTGGCCTCTCAAGGGAGAGCCATGTGTCGTAGGACATCATATTTTGTTAGCTCATGTATCAACAAGAGGCAACTGTAGTGACCGTGACCGTGACTGATGTGACCGTGGCTAGGATGTTCACTAATGGTGGCCTCTCAAGGGAGAGCCATGTGTCGTAGGACATCATATTTTGTTAGCTCATGTATCAACAAGAGCCAATTTTTGGGTGAAACTCGTCGGGGTGGTCATTCCTAACCACAACTGAGTGGGTTTCACTTCTCAGTCCTCTTCGTCGAGGTCCACTATTTGGGCCATGTTGGCCATGATGTTTTTACCCTAAAGTTTTGCTTACCGCTCTTTTGCTTCACGTTGGGCTATTTCTTTCATATCTTTGTGTTGTTTCTTTTGTTGTTTTTTGGCATGAATGGCCCGTAGTGTGGTTTCCGTTGACAAGCTGGCCATAGTAGCATTTTAGTTTGCTACCATTAAAGTATCCTACAATCTCGAAGTCATCTAGTGTTTCTATGCACACTACACCTTATGGGGTTATCTCAATGACTAGGAAAGGTCCTAAGCCTTTGAATTTCAGTTTCTTTTTGTGGTTTTTGGTTCTGTAGAGGAGGACCATATCACCCTCACTCATTTCTTTATCTTTGAGTTGGTTGTCAAACCACTGTTTACTCCTCAAATTTTATACTAACATATTATACATAGCAAGGAGGTGTGTTTCATCAAGATTTTCAAGTTCAAAAGGCAACAGACTAGGAGATTGCCTATGGGTTTCTCTTGTACCGCAATTCTCAAGGTGGGTACGAAGAACTCCATAGGCATGATTGCTTTAGTACCATAGGTTAAACTGAAAGATGGTGCGTTTGTGGTTGTCCGTAGGATGTGCGATACACCCACTCATTTCGACTGGCCTCAGCTATTTTGGTCAAGATGGCACAAAGGACTTTATTTGTGCTTTTGGCTTGGCCATTGGCTTGGGGATAGTAGGGGGAGGAATTCCTGTGGGTGACTAGGAATTCTTGTAACAAGAATTGTATCACTTGATTGATGAAGCGTGTGCCCATTCTCACTCACTAGCTCAAGAGGGCACCAAAGCGAGTGATCACTAATTCATAAAGGAATTTAGCTATGGATTTTGTGTCAGCCTTGCGAGGTAGCCCTATCTTCAACAAAACTAGTGCGCAATAGTACATGGGGCCGTTATAATGTATCACGCATGAGTGTATTGAGCCCACCAGACTAGTGGGTCCGATGAAATCAATGCCCCACTTCTCAAACGCTTGTAAGGACATGACAGGGTTCAGGGGCATTTAGTCCCTAAATCATGGGATTGCAACTCATTGGCATTCATCACATTGTTGACGGATTCCACAACATCTACCATTAAGGTGGGCCACCATAGTTCAGCTATGAGGATTTTGCAAGTAGTAATGTCTACTGTGAAGTGTCCTCCAACGCTGGTGGAGTGGGCTTGCTCTAGAAGGAAGACATACTCATCTTTGCGGGCACGTATTATGATTCTATCCTTCCCTTTCCTGTAGAGTTGTTGTCCTGCAACAATCAACTAGTAAGGAGAAGCCTTTTTAATGAGGCACCTTGCTCGGTCTTTGTAAAGGAGTGGTAGGACATCAGCAAGGAAGTGTGCTGCCACCTCTCCCCATTCAAGAGTTAAGCATAGCTAGAACAAGGCGGCATCTAGAAATTCATCATCAACACCCACCACCAGTAGATCTCCATTGGGGATGTGTGACATGTGATCAGCCAAAACATGCTACAAGCCCTTCCGCACCATGATAGTGAAGTTAAACTCAAGTAGAATTAGCAGCCATCTAGTGATTCTACCAATGGTATAGGGTTTGTTTACAAGGTAAAGGAGAGCTTGATGGTCTGTAAAGAAGATGAACTTAGTTGCCACAAGATAATGGCAAAAAATTTTAACCATGTAGACCATGGCTAACCCCTCCCTTTCACTAGTGGTATAGTTGCTTTCTACCTCGTTGAGTTGGCCACTGGCAAAACTAATAGGAAAATCCCTATTGTGTTCATCGGGTTAAGCCAATACGCATCCAATTACAAAGGCGGAGGAATCTATGTGAACATGAAACATGTTGTCCCAATTGGTTGGGGGACCTCAAGATGGGAGCACTCACCAAGGCTTTCTTCAAGGATTACAATTACAAAGGCGGAGGAATCTATGTGAACATGAAACATGTTGTCCCAATTGGGGGGACCTCAAGATGGTTAAGCCAATACGCATCCAATTACAAAGGCGGAGGAATCTATGTGACATGAAACATGTTGTCCCAATTGGGGGACCTCAAGATGGGAGCACTCACCAAGGCTTTCTTCAAGGATTACAAGTCCATAGAGGGGGCAAGAAATGTTGGCATACATGAAGATGAAATGTCAATAATACCTAACATGTCCCATGAAGCGCTGGACTCCTTTGGCGATGGCAGCTGAGATGAGTCACATCTTGCTATAATACCCAACATGTCCCATGAAGCGCTGGACTCCTTCGGCGATGGCAGCTGAGATGAGTCACATCTTGCTATCATCTGTGGAGATTCCTTGTTTTGAGATAATGTGTCCCAAGATTACTCTGTCCCAAACCGAGAATTGGCATTTCAAAGGATTCAGATAGAGATTCGGTAGAGTCAATGTCTGTCTAGAACTTTCGGTAAACACTCTAAGTGTGCTTTCCAAGTAGAATTAAAACAGAGGTCATTCATGAAAACTTTAAGGAATTTTTGAAGATATTTCTATAAGCCATGCACATTAGGCATTGAAAGGTGCATGGGGCATTGGTCAGCCCAAATGGTGTGACGCGATATGCATACGTGCCCCATTATGCGGCAAAGGCTATTTTATGTTGATCCTTTGGGTCGATTAACACTTGATTGTATCGAGAGAATCCGATCAAGGAAGTAATAGACTTCCTTTCTTGTGACTCTCGAGCACATGTTTCGTGAAGGACAATGGGTAGTGATCCCGTATTGTGGTGGAATTGACCTTTTTGAGGTCTACGCACACTCGCACTTTTCTGTTCTTCTTAGGAACTATCACTATGGATGAAACCCACTCTGTGTGCTGCTCTATCTCATAGATGAATCTGACATCTATGAGTCTATCAATTTCCTCTTGGACCATCTTGGAGTATTTAGGATTCATGGGGTACGCTCTTTGCTTCACTAGTCTCATTCTCTCTACCATGGGGATGGTATGTTTGACCACTTTGGGAGGTACACCCTTTGTGTCCATGTACTTCCATGCAAAGCAATCCTAGAATTCCGTGAGGAGAGCGACCAAATATTTTTCTTCTTTGGCTAGGAGGTCTTTCCCTATGTAGATAGGCTTTGGATCTTTGCTGAAGCCTACCAGGTTAACTTCTTTAACCTTGGTTGGACCATTATAAGAGGTCCCGAGCTCTCCATCATGGGTTCTTTGGGCCGACTTACATTGTACAAATCGATTGGCCATTTTGAAGTTTCTTAAGTGCTCGGGGACTTGTTTAGTCTCCTCAACTTTAGCGCTTTCTTCTTCTACTAGTTTTTGGCTTCTTTTTTTGCAAGCATTAACTTTTTCTTGTGTGCCTTGCACGCAGAGTAGCAAAGTTTTTACGGTTTCGATAGGGGATCAATGGGTTCCTTCTATTTGGGGGTGACCATATTGACTAGAATGGAGACATTGGCAAGCTCCTTTTGCCAAACTTGGCTGAAGTATGCATGTGCATCGACAACCCTAACATATTTTAACCAATGTGCTTCTAAGTAAGTAATGAAGACGTATGTATCTTTTCCAAAAAAACCATTGGTTTACGAGTTCTGCGTGGATGGTCTCCCCGTAATGGTTCCTCCCTATTGTCATTCCTAGGATCATGAGTTGTGACTTTGGGCATGCATGCAGCGCTTAGCATGTAGAGGGCCGTGATTTCTTTCCCGTCAGCTGTAGCAAATTGTGTTCTTGTTCGCCTTGGAAATATGTGCAAGGTAGCAAGGATATGCATCTAATTCTCAAAGTCTTTGGCTCTAGGAGGGTTTCAAATTCCACGCTATCCCTTTCCTCACATCGATCTTTTTATATAAGTGGATTGCGATGGATTGGGTTATTATTACCGAATCCTCTGTGAAGGGTTGGCCACTCATGGGATGGACTTTCCAATGTGCAAGTTGACCTTTATCGTTTGGTCTTTCTTTTGGATATAGATATGATCCGTGTCCTAGTCATGGATCATTTTGGTCTCTCTCATAAAGAGACATCCTAGGATGCAATCATATGAAAAAGCCTGCTGGTCGAAGTTCATCACCAAGAAGGTGTGTCGTAAGTTGGTCCTAAGGATATTGATCTTCAAATCCCTCAGGAGGCCTATGGACCTTGCAGTGCCTCCATCAGCAAGTTTCATGAGCAACACCATGGCAGGTGCTCCCCATTTTTCCTAACATTATTTAGTAACAATGCTCACTCCCGCCCCTCCATCCAAGATGGCGGTGACCTGAAGGCCATCAAAGGTTATGGGGGTAGTTCCGCATTGAGTTCATCTCCTTCAAAGTATTTCCCTAGTTTGTTGACTCTATCAATGGGGTGCCAATGATTCCACGGGGCTCTATGAACTCATCATCATCTGTCTCGCTAGAGCTTTCTAGCTCTGCAAGCTCTTGCATTCCTGCTCCTAGGCATCCTTCCATCCAATATTTCAAGTCTTTCCATAAGCTTGGGTTGCCTTGGAGTAAGGTGCCAATAGGGTATTTGGATTTGAGAAGAGAGGAAGGAGGAGAGACCTGCAATGTCTCTAGGAACGGATGTAGTTTCATGAGTCGGAGCACCCTTGTCCATTTTAAGGCTCTTACAGGTGTAGGATATTGGGACCTAGACTTTTGTGGGTGATCATCTTTAAGGTTTTTGAGATACTCCGCAACCGCCGGGTTTCCCTGGTGGGGGGGTATCTATAGTTGTTGGTGCTACCACTTATGGAGGTCTCTCAGAGGGTGCTTGGTCATGGAAACCTCTGTTGTGTTCCTGAGCTTCCTCAGTTAGTCTTATGTTAGAGATTGAGGGTCATGGTTCACGATATGCCATTGGAGGCTCATCCTCCAATGGCATTGGAGGCTCATCCTCCAATGGCATTGGAGGCTCATCCTCCAGTTGATCTTAACAGTCCTTTTGACAAACTCTTGAGCTGCTTTTATCCTTTCCTTCTCTTTAATAGGGTTAGGATACTTGGCTAACTTCCAAGGCAGCTGGTTAGAATCTATCCGCCCTGCTAAAGGTAGTACTTTCTCCCCTTTAGACAAGGAGGTTGACTCATTGGTGGTAGTTCTGTCTTCAAACCCACTCTTTATGACCATGCAGCTATCCCCCTACCTATCTTTGTGGCCTTATTCTTCGAGCGCCTTGTCACACGTGCTTGTTTTGAGATATCCCTTTGGGATAGAAATTTTGTGTGTCCAGGGTGTCCCAGATTTTGTGAGGTTAATGCCTTAGCTCTAGTAGCATGAGCTGCAGCCCTTCTCCTACTTTGCATTTTGGTAATTGCATTAAGAGGGACCATGTGGATGAAGCCATATCTTAAACTTAGCAAATTAATGATAAGGTGCTAGGATTAGCTTCATGTGCCTTTCCCATTTTGCCTGCTCTTAGTGGATAGTCCTTGTAAATATGGTCAACTCGTGCATAAAGGAGTTAAGGTGGAAGTACTCACAAGAGGACTTGCCATCCCTTTCTTGATCGGACACTCAGCTACTCGACGAGGTCCTACACAATGATAGCATTACATGGGTGGTCATTTAGCCATGTTATTCAAGTCTTGTCCTCGGGGTTAGGGTTGCTAGATATATAGGGTACAGCTGGTCTGGGTACATATGGTCTCCCTCCATCACATAGTGACTTAAAATCTAGGAGGGTGGACTGGTTGATTCAAAGGGCTCAAAGGTGGTCCCTTCAGCAGCTTACCCCTTGTCACCGTCTTCGAAGATTTTAGCCAAGGTTACCTGACAATGACGGGAGTGATTCGAGGCAATGGGGGCTCTTGTGGAAGTACAAGGGATGTCAAGAGAACTTTTGGTACCCTAAGAATTCCTCTTTGGGCCACTTCATGGCCTATTTGAGGTGTGTTATGCAATGTTGGTGATGGAAAGGCCAATGGTTGCCTAGAGTTTGCTTGCAAGGCTTGGGGTAGGGCTCAGCCTCCTTGAGCAGATCTTTGTTGGCAGTAATTTGTGGTTTTGTTAATTCCCCATCTTTGGCAATAAGCACAGTAAAATGTGGGATGGGGTCTCGATTGTGGACACTCCGCGGTGCTAGTATGGCTAGCTTGACAAATTGGGCGCCACACTAACTCCCTCTTTGGGTAAAGATGCGATTGGCCAACTCGATCTTGACCTTGTCCGGTTCTCCAATGTTGGGTCATTGTTGCATCAAGGTTGTGGCCAACTATTTGACCTGGTGTCCTGAGGAGGACTCTTTTCCTTTCCCTTCAGATCTTGTATTGATAGTTTTGAAGAATGCCTCAGACGTGCCTCATGCAGTTCTCGGGAATGAGTTCCCTTGAAATTATCATCAAAGTCCATAGCACTCCTCTAGCATTGCTCAAAGGAGGTGTGGGCTGCTAGAGTGTATAAGGAGTTGTGCAAGGTTACATCCTCAAGGCCTTCAAGGAACCTATCGATCAGCCTTTCATCTGAGAACTTGTCTCTGTCTCACTACAACGAGAATGGAGATATCTCACCCGGTTAATGTAATCCAAGATGGATTCCCCATCCTTCCGTTTCGCGTTGTGTCGACTGGGCTCCATTGGGTTCCTTGGCGTGAGTATGCAAATTTGAAGGCCTATTTCAAGGCTTCATCAAAGGTGGCCTTATTGTCTACCTTTAGTGATCTAAACCACTACCTAGCTTTGCCATCTAGGGTGAGGCTGAAAACACTTGCCTTAACTTGGTCATCCACATGGCCAAATGCCTCACAGATCTGATTAAACATTTCTAAATGCGGTATGGGATCTCCAGTTCCATCAAACTTGGTGTGATTAATTTAGAAATGTGGGTCGGTTTGTTTTGTTCTTGTCTCGACCCTTGTGCTAGGGCTAAACTAGTGCTAGTGGTGTTATCTAGCAGCTACCCTGTCCCTATTTCCATGGCTATCCTCAACATTTCAGGAGTCAGTCCTGCCATGGCTCGAGTTTGTGCGAGTTGGGGTAAGATAGGTGGGGGAACTGGGCCAGTGGTGGATAATATACCATTAGGGGTCCTTATCACAAGGGAGGACCAATTTGTGCCTCATAGAGTCCTATATGGTATCCAGGGTATATCCCACGAGGTGGGGGGTATATCCCACGAGGTGTATATTGTTGGTACATTGGTGTAGTGCAGGTTGTTAGGATTGTGCAGGGTAGGCAAGTCCACCATTCCAATGATTGGCATGGCCCCCCAGGCTAGTGGATTAGTCTGGGTTGGGTTACTTTCATTTTGCCATATGTCCAGTCTATGGTCTAGAGGTAGCATGGGCTCTCTTTCAGGCTGGCATTCCATGCATCTATCCCTGGGATGTGGATTGTTTATTTACGTGTTTCCCAGCATAAAGTCTCTGAGTCTTGTAAGAATTCTCTAAGGGCAACCCTCGGGGCACTCGGCACCCGGGAAGGCCTAACATGCCTACCCGATGCGTGAGTACGTTCCTAGGGTGCCTACCATGGGTCCATGCTTTGTCTCTCCTTGCACCTCCTCCCCATATGGATGCATAATATTCGGGGCAGCGGGCTCAAGGCACCAAGTCCAATTCTTTCTCTTCATTTTGTGCTTCTCAATCCTTTGCTACTTTTAATTCTCTTGTTGTTATGGGTTCCTCCAACTCCTCTTAGCTCCTCCCCTTACGATCTTGTTGTTATGGTTACTCCAACTCCTCTCTTGTTGTTATGGACTCCTCTCGTGTTGTTTGGACTCCTCTAACTCCTCTCAAACCCATGCCATCAAGATCCTCACCTTCTGACTTTGTTGTTGAGATGTCAAGTTTGACACTCACAAGGTGCTTGCATGACCATTCGACATTTACATCACTGGTGGGTTTGGTAGCTATCACTAACATATCCTCGTCAAGATTCTACAGCTGGAACACACTAACTAGTCTACAACTACCCACTCCACTTTAGCGTGTTCATATTATGGACCACTTGTATATACTCTAGTATGTGAGTCACTTTATCTCTCCTTTGTAGACCTCTTTTTGTTGAAGAAGAAGAACAACAATTTTCAGCCTCTCACCTTGTGTGTTCTCTTCTAGGGTTTGTGAGAGAGTGTGTGTGCTTGCAAGAGCTCAAGCTCCCTTCTCCCATGCATCTTTTCCTAGTATCAGAGCCTAGTTCATGCTAAGAGCTGAATGGCAAGCAAGAGAAGCACAGGAAGCAGTACGAGGGTAAGAGCTTCATCTACTCTTCCCCCTTTGTGTTGCCTACTACACCCTTGTCGGGAGCTCTTCGGAAGGCACCGACAAACAAGCTCCGATTGAGGAGCTTTCTTTGTAGGAGCAGAGCTTAAGGGCAACCATAGAGTCCTTTGGACAAAATGTTTCCGGCTCAAAACGTGTTTCAGGTGCATCTGAACCTCCATTTTTCAATTCGCAAGCATTCACGACACTGTGGGTAAGTTTCGATTCTCTGCATAATTCTATTTTTGGTTCTACAGGAAGGGCAATTGGTTGTATAGACACTATGTGTACTGCAAAGAGGTCTTACAAGTGCTATTGGGTGTTATATGCAAGTTGAGGTCACTAGTTGTGATAGTTTCTGAGACCCCTGCCCTCTCCGTCTCACCGCGGGCCTCCTCTGGGGACACTGGCAGCGGAAGTAGTAGCCTCTCGCGCTAGGGCATGGCTTCCCACTCACAAATGTCCGGACAAGAGACTAATCCGGCGGTTCCTTCAAAACCAAGACTGGAAAAACTTCCCTTGCCCAAAAAGCATGGGCAATTCTGCCAAGAAAATCATCTAACGAAAAATTTATCTGACGAGTCAAGGCCTCAACTAGATTTTCTATTCCAACCAAACCCATAGGTCACATGGCCAGATCAAGGAAGGGACTTGCACTTAGTTCATAGAAATCACCGCTTTTTTTCACTTAAGCGAGGCACAACCGCCGCCACTGATTCTTTTTCACATAACAAGAATCTTCCTGGAACTTATTCTAACTAACGTAACTTGAACGTATCTAACTATATCGCAGGAATCCGCTGATCCAGCCTAACCACAACCGGCCCATGGGTTAGCCAACTGCCCAACCACTGTATTGGTGGGATCCCTTTATATAAACATTTGGTTGAGTTTTGTCCCCTCGGGTACCAGAGAAAAGAGTTCCCGATCCCCCTAGCCCGACGCTCATGCAAAATACAATTTAGACACACCACTTACGCACCCAATATGAAATTGTCTTTTACAGATTCAGCTGTCTTTAAAGAAGAATGGAAATGAAACCATAGTATTTCAATCATAATCCTCCAAAATATCCAGTCCATTGTTTTACAATCATCAAAATATTATCCGGACCTCCGTTGAAGACCAGCTAGTCAACCAACGAGATCCAAATTCAAGTTCCAGTTCACATAGATAATTCCTTATCAGTCCATCCATATCTTCCTCAGCATCCGCATGGGTGTCCTAGTAGCCCCGCAAGCCCGTGCATCGCCTGGTCAGAACCCTCTAGGATCCTCCTTAGGTGTCCTAGCACTTCACTCAGGGACCGCTTCGTCGGTCCTCGCCCACCATTTTAACCATACCAAGGCTGGTCAAGTCCTTGGCAGGCTTTACCGTCGGGGAGACATCCTTCCATGACTCCCCGCCAGCTGTTACAACATAATTCTCCTTAGATTAAACCATAAGCCAAATGCTTCCTCCAGCATTCTGGCGTAAGACAGTCCTTTAGAAAAAACATAGTTTCTATGCAAGTAAGAATTTCCCATTGAGTTTGATCCCACAAGACCCTTTTTCTCAGTATCGAGACTTTCTTAATGAAAATCACAATTCTAATATCTTGGTAACCCACCCATCAATTAAAATGAATTGCTAACTTATTTCTCGATGATTCCGGTCTAAGGAAAACTTCTCTAAATCACCGATAATCCATTCTTCATACTGAAGAAATGGGAATGGTCACAAGGTTTTGCTTAATTTTTGATTCGAGAGATGGGCAAGCATCTTACTGGCCCACCATTCTCACGTGGTCACGGTCTACTAACCATAAATTACTCAGATTTAATCCTAGCTTTGATTCCTAAGGATTTTTCTTCTGTTTATTTGATTAATTAACGGGTGATTTCCAATCGTAAGAGAAAATCCAAAATTATAAAAATTTATTCTTTCCTGGTCACAATAGAATTATAAATAGTTCTATTCGAGAATAATGGAATTTTATAAAGATAACTCTTTTTCTAATAATCCATTTGTGAATATCCATTCCTCATTTCCAAAAATGTTAGTATAACCCTCTTTCAACTTTAAATGAATTAATATGATTTTTCTTAATCATAAAATAGATTAAAATCCTAATCAGGCTTAAAGAAATTAATCATCATTTTCAACTAGATTAAAATCATAAAAATATCTAATCTTTTTCTCTAGCTTGTCAAGCCTGGAGTTTTGTTTAAGATAATGAGTTTATCATTAAGAACCATCCTTCTAACAAGGATCTAACCATAAAGATTATTAATCTTTCCAAAAGGAGAGATTTACTAATAAAAATACTATAATTAAGCATAAAGATTAGTATTAAGCCATTTAAAAATTATGAATCATTAGAAAGCTTGATTTCAAGAAAAAACCATTTAATTGAAAGCTTCCCAAGCATTAGAGGGGTTGGGAAGGAGATGACCATTGAGAAAGATAGAAAAACCATTGGATTAAGGCTTACCTTTGATTTTGGCTTGATTCTTTAAAGAAAGAAGTGAAGCCCACAAAGCAATATTTGGCCACCAAGTTGGGGAGGGTAATCTCCAAGAGAGGATGGAGAATTGTGAAGCTCCAAAGCTTCCAAAAGTAGAGGCAAATTAGAGGGATAATAGAATTACACTAAAATGAAGATAATACTGGCATGTAATTACAAAGATGAAAATAAAAAAGAATTAGGGTCTATTTATAGGTGAGGGAGGCCACTAACCAAGTCTAACTGGGATCTAGAGGCTTCTAGCTTCAGTTTGATCCATTTTGGACAAATTTTGGACTAGTTTGGCTCACTTTTTGATCTAGTTTGTAGGAGAGAGGAGAGATTTAAAAAAATCTCATTTTTTTGAATTAAAAATGCAAGGTAATGAATGAAAAAAAGGTGCCAACTTCATGAGCCCTCTCCCTCCTTACTGAGGTGTCAAAAATTGATTTGTTTTCTAATAAACCTTAATTTTTAACTAATAAACCTAGTACTTGGTCAACTCTTCATCTTATGTGAGCATTTACTCATTTTTGGGCTATTTTCTTTTATTCTTTATATTTTTATCATCCCAACACTCATATTAATCCTATTGGCCCTTTAGAACCTTATTTGGACCTTAGTCAAAAATTTCTGAAAATGTGGATCCTTAGGCTAAGATCTTTAATACACATATTCAATTAATTTCTAATGCACATTGGAAAATTCTTTTTGAACTTTTGTTTCAAGGGAATTCATCTTAGATATTAGGAAAAACTTTGTATCCATAAATATCTCAATTTTATATTATCTCTCTCTAGAATATTTTCTCTCTCTAGGCGAAAAACAAGAGAAAATGATGTTTTCTTGCATTCTGAAATAGGGGATGATTACAGGGGACTAAGAGGAGAGCTTATACATCTTGTTGGGCTGAGGAGGAACCTTAGACAGTTTGGGTGTAGCATAGTACCACTGCAAAGAATACAACAGTTTATGTAGGTCAAAAAAGAGTGTTGTTTTTGATGAGTTTGTGTTGCAGACAAGATGTCAAATGATGGAATTAACCAGATTGTTGCAGAGAAGCTTGACAAGAATAACTTCTATGCTTGGAGGTTTAGATTGACAAATTTTCTGATGGGAAAAGTCTATTGGGACTACATTGAAGGTGAACATGAGGAGGCATCAGAGATACCAAAGATTAATCCAACTGCTGAACTGCAGAGATAAGAGAATACAAGGATTGGAATCAAGGAGAAAGGAAGGTCATGTATTGGCTATCCATTAGCATACATGACACCATGATTGGGCATATACAGGATGCCAAGTCACCCAAGGAGCAAGGAAGGTCATGTATTGGCTTTCTATTAACATACAAGACACCATGATTGGGCATATACAAGATGCCAAGTCACCCAAGGAGGCATGGGACACCTTGGTGAAGTTGTATGAAACTAACACCAAGGCACGAAAGATTCAGTTGAAGAACAAGCTTTAAACTATGGAGAAGAAAAAAATGTTTGTGAATGATTATGCCTTGAAGATCAAGGGCATTGTGGAATCCCTTGCATTTATTGGTGTTTCTATTGATGATGATGATAAGGTGGAAGTATTTCTATGTGTTCTTGGGCCACAATACAAGGCATTCAAGACATCTATTCAGACTAAGGAAAACAATCCCAACTTTACAGATTTGGTGTCAATGTTGATCATTGAAGAGATGAATTCGAGTGAAGATCAACAATCTTCACAAAACAAAAATAGTTCAGAGCAGCAGGCCTTCTATACAAGTTCAGGTAGAGGACGAGGTAAAGGTTGTGGATGTGGCCAAGGTGGTGGCCAAATAGGTAATCAGAATTATAGTCAACAGCAGTAGCAATAGTCCCATGAATCACAACAACACACAGGTGGAAGAGGCCAGTTTAGAGGTAGGGGGAGTCAGAGGTTGTGGTAATTTGTAAAAGCAACATAATGATACACGAGATCACAACTCTCATAGTTGCCATCTTTGCAACTAGGGCAAATGTCTCCTCACATAATCAATCCCATGTGTCTGTGCATATCCTTTGGCTACCAATCTAGCCTTGTACCTGCTTATGCTACCATCACTATTATGTTTCACCTTATACTAACCCACTTACAGCCAATAGCTTTCTTGCCTTCAGGCAATGGCACCAATTCCCAAGTCTCATTTCCATACAATGTATTCATCTCCTCATCCCCATAGCTTTCTCCCAACACAAATTTCCAATAGCCTAATCAAAACATGTGGGTCTTACAACCTACACAACTTTTACTATATAAGCATAGTGATGTGCCACATAACCATCATAAGTTAACCTCTGCACAGGGTTTTTGACTCTTCCAGATCTTCGTAACTTTGCATTCATGGCTTCCATAGCCTTCTTCACACCAAGTGTCCTCATTGCTGGAATCCCAAGCTCCTCATCAAGGCTCATCTCCGAGCCACTAGAATCTCCATCAACAAGAGAATGCCTTGTAGAAATATCATGCATACCAAGGGACTCAACCACTTTCTCTTTGCCTTTATGTGATGTACCAACTACATTTTCAGGACTGCTATTATGATGCACCCTGCCATTCTATGGTCTATCAATAGAACCATTGGATGAGGACTCTCTTGGTCCACTCGATGATTGATTCGTGAGTTGCATTCTGTGCAACCACATTTCCACTTACATTAGCCCCAATAGCATCTTTTTCAACAGCATACCAGCTACTCATCTCATCAAATACAACATCCTTGCTTACCCTCAATTCACGTGTAGTAGGATTATAGCATCTATATGCCTTTTGCTCAAGGGAATACCCAAAAACACATATTTTTCTGCTTTTGGATTCAGCTTGGTACGCAACTCATCTAGCACATGCACACATGCAATACATCCAAAAACTTTCAAGCGAGAAAAATTGGGATTCTTGCCAATAAACTTCTCCTCTAGAGTTACATCATGTATGGCTGCAACAGTAGGAGTCCTGTTCATGATATAAAATGTTGTAGACACAGCCTCAGCCCAATAGCTATGTGGCATATTCTTCTCTGCCATCAATGCTAGGGCTATCTCTACAATGTTCCTGTTTTTATACTCAGCAACTCCACTTTGTTGTGGAGTATATCTACATGTAAATTGTCTTTGAATGTCATTCTTTTGCAAGAATTAAGAGCTCCCGATAAGGGTGTAGTAACTAACACAAAAGGGGGAAGAGTAGATGAGGCTCTTACCCTCGTACCGCTTCCTGCGCTTCTCTTGCTTGCCACTCAGCCCTTAGCATAAAACAGGCTCTAATACCATGAAAAGATGCAAGGGGAAAGAGATCTTGAGCTCTTGCAAGCACACACACACACTCACACAAACCCTAGAAAAGAACACACAAGGTGAGGCTAAAAATTCTTCTTCTTCTTCTTCACACAACAAAAGAGGTCTATAACAAAGATAATGTGACTAAAAAACATAATAAAGTATAAACAAGCGGTCCATAATGTGAACACACTAAGAGGAGTGGGTAGATGTGGACTAGTCAGTGTAGTCTAGCTGTGTCAAATCTCTCTGGCGAAGATATGTCGGTGCCAGCACCAAACCCGCCATTGATATAAATGTCGAATGGTCATGTAGGCACCTCGTCGTTGTGAGTGTCAGCTCATGTTGAGCTTCACATCTCAACAGTATTGTGATCATCACCATCTATGCAGATGATCTTATTATTGGGGGTGACAACTTGGAAGAGATTGAGCATGTGAAAAGTCTTCTCAAAAGGGAGTTTGACATGAAGGATTTGGGAGATCTGCGCTACTTTTTGGGCATTGAGGTCATTGGTATTTGGTTTTCAAAGAGACAACATGTATTGGACATGTTGTCCAAGTATGGGATGGCTGGTTGAAGGATTTGGGAGATCTGCGCTACTTTTTGGGCATTGAGGTCATTGGTATTTGGTTGTCACAGAGACAGTATGTATTGGACATGTTGTCCAAGTATGGGATGGCTGATCTAATGGCTGGTTGTAAGCCAATCTTGATGCCATTAGATCAAAATGGCAAGCTCAGTGCTGGATGCAGGTTATGTGTTGGAGGACCCCACTATGTATAGGAAGATTATGGGGAATTTTATCTATGTCACAATCAACAGGCGAGATTTAAGTTACACTGTTGGCTTAAAGAGCTAGTTTATGCAGGTTCTGCGCAAACCATATCTTCACAGTGTGTAACGCACACTTTGGTATTTGAGGGCCACTGTTGATTATGCATTGTTTTATGCAGCAAGTGTACCATTGGAGCTATGTAGGTACATAGATGCAGATTGGGTAGGTAGCATCTCAGACAGGAGATCTACCAGTGGATTTAAGTTTTCATTGGGGAGTGTTGCTATGACATGGAGCAGCAAGAAGCAACCCATAGTTGCCTTGTCAAGTACAAAGGCAAAGTACAGAGGAGTTACGGTAGCAGTGTGTGAGGTAGCTTGGTTATGCAAGCTACTTGTTGATTTGGGGTTGTATGTGGAGAGAAAGGTTGTCATATATTGTGACAATCTTAATAGTATATAGTTGGCCAGGAACTGAGTTTTCCATGTGCGGATGAAACACATTGAGGCACCCTACCACTTCATTAGGGAGAGAGTCTTGGCAGGTGACATCGACTTAGCCTACATCAGCACACAGGATCAGGTCGTTGACATCTTCACGAAGGCCTTTGGGGGATGAGAAGCTCCATAGATTTCGAGATATGCTTAGAGTTCACGAGCTAGAGTTGAGCTTGAGGGGGAGTGTTGAGATGTCAAGCTCAACATGAGCTGACACTCACAAGGCACCTGCATGACCGTTTAACATTTACATCACTGGCGGGTTTGGTAGCTAGCACCGACATATCTTTGCTAGAGATTCTACAGCCGGACTACACTGACTAGTCCACACCTACCTACTCCACTTTAGCTCGTTCGCATTATGGACCGCTTGTATATACTCTAGTATGTGTGTTAGTCACTTTATCTCTCCTTTGTAGACCTCTTTTGTTAAAAAAGAAGAAGAAGAACAATTTTCAACCTCTCACCTTGTGTGTTCTCTTCTAGGGTTTGTGAGATTGTGTGTGTGCTTGCAAGAGCTTAAGATCCCTTCTCCCCTACATCTTTTCACTTGTGTAACACCAATCCTTCACGATGACCATATACAATACCAATTCTCTAGAGCTCCTACAACTCAAAATCAACACATTCGACCCTCTAAACTTTAAACAAGTTTTTTGCTACTATGAATAGAGTGCATGACAAAGAGGAAACAATAGTTTGTCGAAAGGTCATAGTTTTCATCGATGAAAACATTATTGAGTATGTATGACGGATTCCTAGAGGCACTTCTTTGGCAAGAAAACTTCTTATCAAAGTATTGGTCATCTAGTCTTATATTTAAAAATGTCAACTCTAACCAACATAGAGAGTGTAAAAGAAATTTTCTTATATGTCTCTCATAATACTATCAAATACTAGAAAGTTCAAGCTACATCAAAGTAGATTCTTGGTCATCCAGTTTCTTATGAAAAATGACAATGCTAACCAACATAAAGAGTGTAAAAGAGGGTAAATATGTCTTATATCCCAAATCAATGAGCATTGTTATGCACTCTAGCCTCAAAAGCAAAGAGAGGAAACTATGGGGAGAAAGTAGATGAAGAAGTTGAAGTGGAAGGTCAATGATATAGAAGCCATAGTATAGCATTTGGTAGACCAAGCACATGCTAAGGTAGGGAAGGAATAAGAGCAAGCTAAGGTAATTGAGGTCCAACAAGCAAGTAGTAAAGAACCTCTTGAAGAACCTGAAGAGGTAATTACAAGAAACTCAATTAAATGCAAATAATACAAGGCTGAGCTATGTACCATGGCCAAACAATTAGAAATAATCAGGGGATAAGAAAGCCAAGAAGGAGAATCAGGTCCTTAATTGAGCATCTTGTATTACCTTGAGAGAATCAAATGAAGAGGGAAAGAGAATCAAAGAAGAAGTGTGTAAAGCGAACATGGGAGCAAGCTACGGAGTGTAGAAATGGATTAACTCTTGGTTTTATCATACTAACTCAGTAGTACTAATGACAACTAGCAAGCAATGATACAAGATCAACACACACATTGCAGTAGATAGGTGCATCTTAAATAGGTTGATAATACATCATTATTAGTCACTAATTTGGCTTCACAAGCATGTTTAATCAAGCTCTTACTAACTAAGGGCCACCTCCCACACTTTTAGGTCCATTTATTTTAATGATGATTGTTGATTATAACTCATCCACGAGCTCACTTGAAGGAGGCACCTACTTTTGGGCTATTTTGAGGCTTAAATTGCCCTCCTATTTATGTATACAAGCTACATCAAATCCACCTGCATTATATCATAAGGTTGCATGCCCCCCGTGCCAAATTATTGCACCCTTTATCACTTGTATTTCCAACACCCTCCCTCAAGTGATGAATTCCTATCTCTATCATGTATTTCCTATCTCTATCATGTATTAGAGTGTATACCCCAAGTTATATGCCATTAATGGACCACTCTCCTTGCCTTCTTATGATGGGCATACCATGTAGATATGACTTGGAACTTTACACAAGGGGTAGGGATTAGGGTTTGTAATTATATGGTGAGAGTCATGCCCTTTTATATCTTGAAGAGTTGCTCAGGCTTTGTGGGGGATGCCTCATTGTTGTCATCTCCTTCTTTATTGACCATCATGTTAACCTCCTTAACCTACTTGTTCTTAGCCATGTATCCTACTTGTTCTTAGCCATGTTAACCTCCTTAACCTACTTGTTCTTAGCCATGTATCCTACTTTCCTGCAATAGTGACACATGACTTTCTCCTTACTCCTTCTTTGTACTTTGGTCCTCCTCTTGAGAAGAAGGCTTTCTCTTCTCTTTGTACTTTGTTCCTCCTCTTGAGAGGAAGGCTTTCTCTTCTCCCATTAATGTCGATGTAGCCTTGCTTTTGTGCCTTTTCTCTTCCTCCATAAGAGACGCTTCTATCCATGCAAATATTGGGGTTTGGAAGGTTGTTGTGAGAGTATCCACCAATGTCCTATACTCTTCTAATGTCATGCTTTTGAGAAGGATTGATGTTTTGCATCCTCCTCTTGTACCAGTGCACTAATGCTTGCAAGTTGATTCATTATGCCTTTGATCTTGTTAACATGTGTGGGAAATGAATCCCCTTCTTTCATTTCAAGGTCAAAAATTTTAATCTTTTTATTAAAGCTTATCTTAGAGTTTTTTACTTCACCCTAAAAAGTTTTTCCAACTCATCCTAATCTACTTTTAAGTCGGTAATGTGACGTCTGATTTTAAGTCGGTAATGTGATGTATGATTGAATCTCGTAAACCCAATGTAGTTAAGGCTTTTTCATCTCCTCCCACCCATGCATTATTGGGACACCTCTCTCCCACGAGCTTGGGGTTGTGAGCTTTGTGATTTTTTATCAAGATTTTTTTGTACATTTAGGTAAATGTTTAGGTAAAACACTCGCACTTAGCCAACCAAATCCAATTGAAATTTAAATGTGCATGTTAGCTCAAAATAAAAGGGAAACCTCCCATATTTGTTTAGCCATTATGGTCTAATCATTTATATAATAGAGACACCTCTTAGATTGGTCCAAATAGTAATTACATATGTAAACTCAAGGTATGTGCTATAATGTGCGTAGTATTTTGAATAGTAATTATGGTCTAATCATTTATATAATAGAGACACCTCTTAGATTGGTCCAAATAGTAATTACATATGTAAACTCAAGGTATGTGCTATAATGTGCGTAGTATTTTGAACTTTGTACTAAAAAAATTTCTAGCCAAAATTACATTTCGAGTGCATTTCAGTCTCCGTTTGATCACTATAAGGTGTTTTCAGTAGTTTCAAGAAGTTCTGGTTGAGAAGAACTATCTCTGGTTGGAATCTAGTTATTGCAGTGTAGTAGTGTATTTTAGGAGTGCATATAATGTTTTCACATGTATTGCTGATCTTAGGTGTATATACATGTACTCTAGTCACATCTAGTGGCACACAGTTTGTGCTAAATTACCGTTGCAGTCCGCAGAAGATACTACTGTGTATAAAGGTTGCATACAAAAATTATATGTTTGCAGTTTTCTGGTTGTTATAGGAAAACATGTTTGTCGAACTCAATCACATTGTCAGTGAGAAGCTAGACAAGAACAACTTCTATGCTTGTAAGAATGACCAATTTCCTGATGGGTAAAGGATTTTGGGACTATGTTGAAGGAGAAAATGAGAGGAGCCTCTAGAGTTGTCTGAAGAAGAGAATGCCACTCCAGCAGATATAAAGGCATTCAAGGACTGGAACCAAGGTGCAAGGAAAGTCATGTATGATAAAAAACAGAAGCAGGAGAGAGCACACACAAGAGAAGCAAACCCTAATCCATATCCATCAATCATAAAGAAGGAGAGAAGCCATAGTCACCATCTCTCTCACACACACAAAAGAGAACACAACATAGTGTTATGTCCACACTACAAAGTAAACCTAATGTAATGTCCACACCACACATGACCAGCTGGACGCAGTCATAAACACACCACACGATATCTATCTACCATACTGTCACTCTGTCAGCACCCATGTGCTATCCTCCAGCTGTATACGAGCTTGACATTTCAACACTCCCCCTCAAGCTCGACATGTCCATCTCTAGGACTCCCAATCTAGTACGGAAATACTCGAACTTATCCTTACCAAGTGCTTTGGTAAAGATATCTGCAACCTGCTCATCTGTCTGCACATATGTCAAATCAACATGCCCATCTAGCACCTTCTCTCTGATGAAATGATAGTGGACCTCAATATGTTTTGTCCTGGCATGATAAACTGGGTTGCTAGCAAGCTGAATACTACTCATGTTGTCACAATGAATGACAACTCTCATATCACTCTGTAACCTGACATCATCTAGCAACTTCTTCAACCACATAGCCTCACATGCTGCTATGGTTGCTCCACGATACTCTGCCTCTGTGGTAGATAAAGCAACTGTAGGTTGCTTTTTACTGCTCCAACTCACAACTCCGCTACCAAGGCTGAAAACATAGCCACTGGTAGACCTCCTGTCATATGCACTACCGGCCCAATCTGCATCTGTATATCCATAGACATGCATGTCTTTTCCTGCCTCATAGAAAAGACCATAATGCACGGTAGTTTTGACGTATCTCAGAATACGTCTCACAGCATCCAAGTGAGGTTTACAAGGACTCTGCATAAACTGACTCACCAAACCAACTGCATAACTGAGATCTGGCCTTGTAATGGTCATGTAGATAAGGCTACCAACCATTTTCCTGTACATGGTGATATCATCAAGCTCATCACCCAAATCAGCCCTAAGCTTCATGTTTTGCTCTAATGGTGTCAACATTGGTTTGCATGCTGTCATACCATACTTTGCCAGCATGTCAAGTGCATATTGCCTTTGCACCAACCATATACCCTTGCTTGTTCTAATCACCTCAATGCCAAGAAAGAACCTTAAATCACCAAGGTCTTTCATATCAAACTCTTTGCATAAAGAGGCCTTAACCTCATCAATGCCTTTCCCACAATCACCTGTGATAATCAAATCATCAACATAAATGACTATCATCACGATACCATCATGTGTCTTCTTCACATAAAGTGAAGAGTCTGCATTTCCAACCACAAATCCAATACTGACAAGATATCTGCTGATCTTGTCACTCCAAGCACGAGGTGCTTGCTTCAAACCATAGATTGCTTTCTTTAACCTGCAAACAAAAGTCGGATATTTTGGATGTACATATCCTTCTGGCTGTTCCATGTACACCTCTTCTTGTAGTTCACCATTCAAGAAAGCATTTTTTACATCCATTTGATGTAAAGCCCAACCTTTTTGTGCTGCTAGTGCAATGATAGACCTCACTGTAGCCATCTTAGCCACTGGGCTGAAAGTTTCATCATAATCAAGACCATAAGTTTGTGCATATCCTTTAGCGACCAGCCTTGCCTTATGTCTCTCTAGACTGCCATCTGACTTGCACTTTACTTTATACACCCATTTGCAACCAATTGCATTCTTTCCTTTAGGTAACTCAGCCAATTCCCATGTATCATTTTTGTCCAATGCATCCATCTCTGCATCCATGGCTTTCTCCCATACATGCTCTCCAATAGCCTCTGTATAGCATGTAAGTTCCACATGCTTTACCATAGATGTCATGTATGCATAGTGCATAGCAAAATCTCTATATGTCAAACTTTCAACTGGATATCTGACTCTCTGGGATCTCCGCAATGCATGCGGGTCACTCTGTACACCTGTAACTCTAGCATGTAGTGGCACATATCTGTCCTGCCTAGCACCAGGTGTGCGTAAAACAGGTATGCCGAGCTCCTCATCCAGACTCTCAGAACTAGATGACTCATAACCTGTGATTCCAATTCCTTCGACTTTCTTCTTGCCTTTATCCATAGCACTACTCCCAGTGCTCACACTCTCATGCCTCAAACGTCCTGACCATGGACGTACACTACTACTCTCAGCTTCTGCTCTGCTGGCCCAGACATAGTAGTAGAACTAGAACTTGCTTGTGATGGCAAGTTCACAGGCACATTAGCCTCAAGTGAGTCAATAACTCCCTCATCTTTTGCTTTGTACCAACTAGCAAGCTCATCAAACACCACATCTCGTGAGATGACTACTTGTCTAGTTTGAGGGTTATAACACTTGTAGGCCTTTCGATCCTGTGCATATCCAACAAATACACATTTCTCTGCCTTAGGATCCAACTTCCGTCTTCTTTCATCAGGCACATGGACATAAGCTACACATCCACCAAAGACTTTGAGATGTCCAATGTCTGGCCTGTAACCTGTAAGCCGCATCTCTGGCGTGCTTCCATGAATGGCTGCTGTAGGTGTTTTGTTCAGGATATACACTGCAGTAGCACATGCTTCTGCCCAATAGTAATCTGGCATGCTCTTTTCATTGAGCATTGCCCTTGCCACTTCACATATGACTCGATTCTTTCTCTCAGCCACACCATTCTGCTGAGGTGTATACCTGCATGTCAACTGTCTTCTTATCCCATGCTTCCGCAAGAAATGCTCAAAAGCTTTTGAGGTGTATTCACCACCTCCATCTGTTCTCAAACATTTAATCCAACAGCCATATTGCTTTTCTACAAGAGCTTTGAAATCCATGAACTTTTCCAGCACTTCACTCTTCTCTTTCAAAAAATATATCCATGTCATCCTGCTGAAGTCATCTATAAATGTCACATAGTATAGACTTCCTTTGATAGATGGATTTTGTACAGGGCCCTATACATCACTGTGTACTATCTCAAGTGGCCTGTTACTCATATTTCCTTCTCTAGGAAACCTCAACCTTGCCTGCTTTCCAAACTGACAGGCTTCACAAACATGCATATGTCCATCATATTTGAATCGAGGCAATCCACTGACAATGCCTCTTGTTTGCATGTTCTTTAATCTCTATATATTGACATGTCCAATCCTCTTGTGCCACATGTCAATGTCTTGCACAATCCCATTGCTCTTTGAAAACATGGCTGAGCTCAATTCTGGTATGCCTGCATCCAATTTGAACAACCTTCCTTCCTTCTTGCCCTTGGCAATCAATCTACAGCCATGCTTAAAGTCTTCCACAAAACAGCCATTCTCATTGAATCTTACTTGTAATCCCTACTCAACCATTTAGCCTACTGATGCCAAATTCTTTGTGATGGATGGTACATATAACACTTCTGACATATTCTTCACATTTCCATCATGCATCCTCAAAGGCACACTGCCAACATGTGTTATAAGATGCTGAGTATCATCTCCTGTGACCACATAACCATTTGTATCCAATGGTTGCATCTTCTCAAACCACTCACCATGACATGTCATGTGGTTTGAGGCACCTAAATCCATATACCATGACTCATCTCCTGCATTCTGAGAATCCATTGTCCCCATAATGTGCTTCATTGCAAAAAGATGATTTGAACTCCCATCATTGTTACTAGTAGATGCATAATTTCCATGTTGTGGTCTTCCATTCCTCACATCATTCTGCTTTTTGTAACAATCTTTTGCCATATGTCCAAGTTTGCCATAATAGTGACATTCAATCCCATTCAAATTTTGTTGAGGACCTTGCCATCGTCCTCTACCACGAGCACCTGTTCCAAATCTCCCCCTATGGGATTGAAATCCACGACCTCCACGTGATCCAAATGATGACTGTGAATTCTGAAAATTTTGATTTGATTGTGGTTGAGTAGACCTGTCATTCCAACCACGTCCTCCACGGCCTCGAGGAGTAAATCTCCCCCTGCCTCGAAAGCCTCTAGATGAGTAAAAAGCCTGATTCCTTGCATGCTCATCATTGCTTGACGAGGATGCACCACCTGTAACACTCATACCACCAAGGCCAAGCTTCAATTCTTCCACAATGAGTAATGACACAAGCTCATTAAAGTTTGGCATTCCTCCCAACCTTACTGAGATGGAAGTGTCAAAAGATTTGTATTCTTTGCCTAAACCATGCAATGTGAGAGATCATCGTCCATTGGGGCATGGATTGATGACAAGGAATCTGCATAACCCTTGATTTCCTGAACATACTCATGTATACTCCTATTCCTTCGTGTTACACTGTGAATCTGTTACTTTAGTTGTATCTTCCTTGCACCAGTGTCTGTCTCATACATTCGGCACAATATACCCCATGCTTCTTTCGGTGTATCTGCATCTTGGATGTGAATAAGCAAGGCATCTGTTACACATATTGAAAAATAATGCAACACTTTCGAAGACCGCTCTACCCATTGCTTGTGAGCCAGCAACTGAGCATTATTTGGTTGAGGAGGTAGGAATGGCTCCGGGATACAAGGCTCCACAATCCTTTGCCTTTCAAAAAACTCTTCATTCGAAACTTCCACACTTGGAAGTTGGTTCTATCAAGCTTCTCTCCAACAATTTGTACTGGACCATCTCCCATTTTGAATACGTGTGATGTACCCTGATGTAACACTCTTCCCAATGCTTTCCAAAGCTCCAAATGATTATGAACCAAGCTCAATATGTGCTATACATATGCATTCACACCACAAATGACTTCATGTTGCATAAGAACTTCATTTGTATCATCAAAATTGAAAAAGAGTAAAGTTGAATTTTCTGGTTTTTTTCTCGCCAGTAATTTCGCCAATAACCAGTCAAAGATTATGCTCTAAATCCTTCAAATATTGTCCAAATGCAATGATTCAACTTGCATTGGCTTCCCAACACATTGCTCCAACATATCCTAGAAGGGTTTGATCAAATTCTTCAAGGTGAATGAGAACCACCAATTTTTGTAGCTCCCTGGTTTGCCTTTTTCTGCATCTGTCAGGTACCACCTCTCACTAAAAATGGTCTATCTCCTTCAAATATTATCCAAATTCAAAACTTTTTAAATCAAAAGTTTAGCAACTCATAGGACTCTACTTGTACCAAAGGAATTTGATATAGACAAGGATTAATGCCTTGATTAATAATGCTCTGTTTCTGGACAGACTTTTTGTAAACCTGCACACCTTTGATAAATTACTTCAATGAGCAACAAATACATCAAATGAGCTGCAACCAAGCATCATAAGGCCTTAGCAATGTCTTTGCTAAACTCCCCAAGCTTTGAATGGCATCAAATGGATTAGAATTGAGTGAATGGCATGATATCTAATGAGACTATCCAGAATTCTGCACAGAGATGCGCCGCCTGCTCCTGGGGCCTGTAGAGAAGGGGTTTTTCACAATTGAGTTGATAAGCTTCTTAGCAATGACCTAATGCATCATGGGTATGAAGGGTTTGGCTCACTTTTGCTTCAATCTTCTGCATTCGATCCTCCACCGAGCATATGTTCTCTGTTTTTGTAGGGTCCAAAAAACCAGAATTTTTTTCTTCACAAATTGCCTGTAATGCATCAATTTTCCATGCAATGACTTGCCCCAAAGTTGCTAATACATGTGTTCATTCACAATACATGAGAGCCTCAGTGTTTGTTGCTTTGCATTTGATCCAATACATTTGCCAAGACACACTCCTTCATAAGCTTTCCATTAAAGCTTCAAAACAGAAATTTTCTGCTTGCTTTTGCACCTTTAATCTTCTCTTACACTTGCTCTTGATACCTGCAATCCGCAGAGGGGGTCTTGCTACACTTACCAATGGTCCTTAGCTCTCAGATCTGATGCCGGTGTGTGCTCCACAGCTTCTCCTTTGCTCCAAGCTCCAATGGCTTCCTTCACAGCTTTTTCTTCTTCTTCCCTCTTCTCTCACTCACTCTCACAACACAGCTAATGAGATCTAGGCTCTGATACCATGATAAAAAACAGAAGCAGGAGAGAGCACACACAAGAGAAGCAAACCCTAATCCATATCCATCAATCATAAAGAAGGAGAGAAGCCATAGTCACCATCTCTCTCACACACACAAAAGAGAACACAACATAGTGTTATGTCCACACTACACAGTAAACCTAATGTAATGTCCACACCACACATGACCAGCTAGACGCGGTCATAAACACACCACACGATATCTATGTACCATACTGTCACTCTGTCAGCACCCATGTGCTATCCTCCAGCTGTATACGAGCTTGACATTTCAACAGTGTCATAGACACAATGATAGGACACATACATGATGCCAATACTCCAGTAGTTGCATGGTAAAAAGACAAGGAAATTGCAGCTAAAACAAGAGCTACATATTGCGGAGAAGAAAAGCATGTCTATCAATGAGTTTAAAGATTAAGGGCATTGTTGAATCCCTTAAATTGGACGATGATGATTTAGTAATGGGCTTGGTAAAGAGTACAAGCCATTCAAGACTTCCATTGCAATCAGAGAGAATGTTCCTAACTTTCGGGGCTTAGTGTCTATGCTCATCATAGAAGACAAGTCTTTGGGCAAGGACTCCTGTTCACAAAGAAACAACACATCAAAATAGGCCTTCTACTCCAATTTAGGTAGAGAGGGAGGTAGAGGTTGTGGTCGAGGAAAAGGTGGTGGGGCTGACATGGAAACTAGAATTATGGACGACAACAATCCAATGATTCACAGTAGTAGCAATTATACAGAGGTGGAAGGGGCCAGCCTCTCAAATGCTCCATAATGCTCTTATGGTCATCCCCTTGAAGCCGAAAACGCAAGTAAGATTCGTGTTTTTTACTCTATACTCAATCAAAGAGTGAGCCATATTGCAAGCACTAGATGAGAGTACTGAAATGCCTATAACTACCACTACCACCACTACTGGAAAACTCAAGACTCCCCTAATGATGTCCGATCTGCTGATAGAGCCGGCCTTCCCATAATCATGCTGTGGGAATCAAAAGAAAGCCCATGATCATCCATCGAGAATGCACTTTGGCCTAGTACAACTCATGAGATAGTAGTCTATTCCCTCGCTATTATCCTCATCGGGCAGTAGTAAGGCAAATACATCACCCTTGTGTAGCAAATCTGTTAGCTTATTATAGTTGGCCAAGAACATAGGACCCATGTGCAACACTCGATGTGAAGGATGGTCAAGAGAGAGCACTGTCTATATCCATGCATCTGCCCATCCTCTCAAGGCACAATTTGACCAATCACCATCCATACATGCTCCACAAAAGCATGCAAACTGTCGTGTGTGAATCGTGGGGGGGGCGTAAGGTGCTCCTAAATGGAATGCAAGCCCAAGGTGCCTAGTTGTGTGTCTCTACGATCAATAAGGTCACCATCCACACACCAAAATCCGAGCATCATGTGAGGTATAGGATGATTCTACACTCCCACACAAATGCTAGAAATACCACTCGACCACATGGCATGTATCTCTGAACTACTCAATATCTTGTTGTATTTGATGGCATCTCAAAGCACATTTCACACAAGCGCTCGGGGGGTTCACCTAAAAATTTGTATGTATAGCACGTGAGTTCAAATGAAGGGGTTTTTTAATTCAAAAATTTAAGGTAAATTTACATAAATACATTTATTGAAAGGGTTTTTTAAAAAAAATCCATAAGTTTATGAAGAAAAAGGGGTAATTTTATTCATGAGAAATTCATAGGTAAGGGGTTTTTTAAAAACCCCTTGAACACACGTGATACATAGGGTTTCTTAGTAGTGCACCCCCTAAGCACACGCACCTGCACCATCATTCTCACCCTTCTCGTGAGACCAGTCTCAAAGAAGCTCTAAATCACTCGGATACTAGACTGCACATGCCACCTATAAACCCATAAAAACAAGTCTTGGTTATTATTTTATTTAAGACGTTTTAGGTTATTTACAGATCCTTGAGAACCGACCAAACCCATCGCTAATGCCATGTGACCCCATGATCTTGTAAAAAATCGTCATGGAGATAGAAATAGTGTTGCCCAAAATGTGCATCATGTGAGCGATCATCTCATTGATGTAAAAATGATACTCTCGAACAATGACATGGGCCTCGGGGTTATCTACATGTGCCTTTGCATGCTAATATAGCTAATGTGGACTATAATAGCAACCTAGTGAGATTAGGGGGAGAGGTGATTAGGTCATAAAAATAAATTAAGTAATATGGCTCAAATATAAAACATATAATATGAAATATAACTATTCATGCTCTGAGAAGTAATACTCAGATTGTATCTCCTGAAAGGTGTGAAGGTGTAGTTCTCTACAAAATTGACCACAGAGACAACCACACCCATAGTGAAGGTATGCTTAGAAAACTGACAATCCTGCTACTTGTTGGCATAATGAGTGTGTCATATACAGGGGTAGATTTGCGCCCTAAATGTCACTATGAAGTAACAATGTGGTGTATGTTTGTCTACGAGCTACAACTTCCTGGACTGCTCACCACTCTAGAGCTAATGTGTCACATACTCATAACATCACCATGTCACTATCTCTTGGTCACTTGCATTAAGATCTACCATCTATAAAACAAGTCCACATGATGTGCAACTACTATCCACAAAAGGCATCATATGGTAATGGGCATCCTCTGTGTGTGCACACAAAAGAGAGTGGATAAAATCAAAAGGATTGTGAGGCAACTCTCTATACCCACTAAGAGAACATAACACATCATAAAATAGTTGGAACTTAGCATGGTAGTGACAACACGTGTTGCGTTATCATGAGAGTACATCACAATCCAAGGCTTACACTCCTCACAAACCAAGGCTTACAAGGCTTACACTTCTCACAAACCAAGGCTTACAGCCCTCAAATGACCTTTGCCCAATTTTAAGGTCTGGAAATAATGCCACAAATTGAGAATACAACTCGGTTTGGGTCATTGCAAGAAAACAAGCACTGTGCTCAATGAACACTCTGTTGCACAAAGCTTTCTTAAAAACTAGTGAGGCACAACAATTCTCCTCCCAAAACCTTTCTATCAAGGCTCTAGTGGTTTTATCTAGTAGGCGACCATGCCTAGCTACATGACCACTACTCACCCACAAAGCACTAGCCTCATTGGCATTTAAACTTTGCTGTCTACTAGAGCCAACTCTAAGTGCGTGCAATGCTATGGAAAGGATGTGAGATGTGGCACTCACCTTATCATTCATTTGGGAGCTCCTTATGGCTGTCGAGTAGCCAATGCATTCGCACAGTTTCTCTTCTTGAGATAACTACATAGGAACAACGAATACTTTATAGCATCGCTATGCCAGCTCTCCTCCCTCTTCGACCTCCAATGTTAGAAAACGCCTTACATTTGGCCATGGTGGGATGGTCGATCAAAGCATCAATCATGCAGGCTAGTTGATGAAGGCATAAGGTCTTTGAAATAGGATGGGAAGATTGCACCGGCACGATTATCCACCCTCGACTTTGATAGTTCTTTCCTATCCACACTACGGGCGCCCAAAGGAGGGGACTGGGTTCTTGTGGAAGATAGTTTTTGAGGAGGAAAGAGGGTTGGTTCATGTGGATTATCTAAACTGAGGGATAGTGGTGGAGAAGAGGGAGGAGGGAGAGGAAGATGAAAGGTAAGGCTTGGATTGTCACAATGGTATGTGTTGCTCGTTGACATGCTCTCTACTCTCTCTTTCTATCACGAGCTATCCTTTTCCTCTCCTCCTCTTGAGCTTGGTAGATGGGGGAAGCACATTTTTTACTCCTACAACTTTGAGAACCCATTCTTAAGGAAGCTAAGAGAGAGAAAATTATGAGAGCTCAATGATGGGATAGTACTAGAGATGTGTGTTTATATAGGAAAATTAACTTATTCTCTTCATGATTGATTAGATAATTAAGATAAACATATAGATAAAAAGAAATCTATTATCCACTAAAAAATCTATTATTACTAACAAATATTTATCATTGCAAAAAATATATATATTTTTTAAAAAATATTTTCTTTGATAATAACTACATTTTCTTCCATAAATGTGTTTTTTTAATTTTATTCAAAGGTTTTTCCTTCAAATAATAATATTTTCATGAAATATTAAATTCAAAAAATCAACTTTTCAAAATGAAATAACAAAATTTTAAAAATTTACTATTTTTATAGTTTAAAAATATAATTCTTTGAAATTAGTTATTTTAATTTTTTATAATTATAAGTTATATATTTTATTCTTTAAATTTTCATATTTTTTTTCTCTTTCTATTTATGTTTCTCATGTATGATGTTATATCAAAACATTAATATATATTAAATTAATTTAAAAAATAAAAATTAGAAAATAATTTATTTAAAAAATTAATGAGAAGGGGGAGGGAAGAGCCATGTGGTAGGTGTACATGCCACATGGCACTTACCTGTCATGTGGTACCATTATGGCTAATGTGGCTATACTCCCCATGTCTACATGGGTTGACATGTGGAAGGATACATGACATGGCATTCCATGATGTGGCTATACTCTACATGGGTTAACATGTGGATGGATGATGTGGGAGGATACATGACATGGCATTCCATGATGTGGCATGCCATGTCACCAAGTGCAAGCTAGCATGCAAAAGGTGACAAGAAGATGTGTCATTAATGATGATTAGGATGACATGGCATTCCATGATGTGGCAGGCCATGTCACCAAGTGCGAGGTAGCATGCAAAAGGTGACAAGAAGATGTGTCATTAATGATGATTAGGATGATGAGTTGGAAAGCCAACAAGGTTAACCATGTTGACATGGAGGGTGGGGGTGGCAAGGTGAGGTGGCAAGGTGAGGTGGCATGGTGCTTATGTGAATCCTCTCTAAGATAATATGGACACAAAGTACATGTAAGATTTGTTCCCACCCAAGGCTTACACATGGCATGATCTCTAAGCTTTGTAGATTTCCAAACCTAACTAGGACTGGTTTTAGACTTGAAAAGGGGAAAGTGGACACAATATATGAATTTTCACTTGGGAGGATTGAAAATGGACCTTCCTGTACTCAAATTAATATAAATTTTTAAAATAAATTCATGGTAGCAAGTATAGTAATCCCTAAAGTTTTTGGATCAAAAGATTCAATATTTGATTTTCTAGAATTAAATTACAATTGATTTAATGGGCCTCTAACAATCGGAACAAATTTTACAAATTACATCTACAAAAATCCAACCAATTAGATCTGTAATTTTATCTTAGATCCACATTCTACTAATCTTTCCCAATCCAATCATCACCAAATCCATGAAAATAGAGCATTTTAAGTGGTCGATGTGGTGGGAGGACAAAATAGTACATTTTTAAACAATTCTAATGCCTTATAAATAACATAGAAAATAGAAAAACACGCCAAAAATTACTCGATAAATCAAGTTAAGATCTATGTTATGTGAATTTATGATATGTAAAGTGGGAACATCATGAGTAATGATGTAAAAGTTATAGGTAATTTACTCACATTTAATCTACCTGTCCAAACCTGGGACAAGACCTGCACACACATCTTGTACCCAAACAAAAGGGGCTTTGCAATTATTGGATATTCGATCCGATTATACTTTTAGGTGCCTAACTTTGCATGTGATGTTTTGTTAGAAGACCTTGATGTATAATTCCTTAGCTAACTAAGAGAGATTGGCCCTTCTTTATGAAAAATTGCCTATTTTGAGGCTAAACCTAAGATTTCCCATGCCACAAAACTAGATAACCTCATCTTGACCACCCAGTTTGACTGCTATTATTTCTTATTTGCTCCTCATCATAGAGCCTGGTGGAGGAAGAGGCCTAGGCATCTCTTAATTTCCTAATTATTAAGATAAATTACAACAACTTGAAACAATGGTGCCGCTTAAGGGGGGTAATTGACTACTTACTTGTAAGGCTACATTGGAGCTTTTTCTCAACTCGAAAGTCGCTAAAAGTGGGGTTGATTTTTGGAAGACACATGCCCATAACTCTTAAATTGGAAGGAGGTTAATTTTTTTGACAATAATATAGAATCACATTTGAGAGAGGCAACATTTAGTAACCATGCCTAATGGGCTGGTCCAGCCCTTGTGTGTATGATGAGAGAGAGAGAGAGAGAGAGAGAGAGAGAGAGAGAGAGAGAGAGAGATTTATATGCTTAAGCTTAATATGGCGAATGAGACCCACTTAACAATAGATCATGTGCATTCCAATTAAGTTGCAAAATGCTAAAGATAAATTCAATAAGTTTCCTACCACTTAAAAATTATCGAGAAGATCTACCCACAGCCTTAAACCATTACAATGTGAAAATGTATATAGACCTACCCATAGCCTTAACCATTACAATGTGAAGATGTTCGTCTAGATATAGATCTAAGGAACAAAGACATCGGCGTTAAAGGGGATATTTTTTTTCCAGATGAATGCCATTCCCACTCGGAGTTCGGATGGGTCATGGATTTGCATCAAATGAAGTGAAAGTGGATAATAGAAGTATCCATGGAATAAATATGAAATGAATAATGCCTTCATTTTGACACATTTGAGAAAATTTCTCTGACTAGCCCAAACCCCCTTTAGCCTATGTTAGGATCAACAAACATGCTCATATGCATAAGAATACACCTAGTGTTAGTTCCTCTTAGTGACGAGACAAGGGAATGAAGTATGGCATTACTTGTGAACGTGTATGTATATATATAGAGAGAGGGGAACCAAAAAAACGGTGTAAAGGTAAGGTTAATTAATTTGTGACGGACGCCAAGGGTTTGGTGAGACGAATTGAAGGGCAGAGCTCAAGTTACACGCCTTCCATCTCCACCTTCTTCTTCTTCCACCCATCATCTAAGCTGCCCTCACAATCAACGACGAGACCAACCCAAAAAAAAAAAAACGAAAAAAGACGCGAAAAAGCTTCGTCGTTGCCTGTCTCGCTTCTCCTCTGCACGGTTTTCGGACAGAAGTCATTGTGCCCTGCTTTTTTATTTTCTGTGTTCTGCTTTTTGGCGCCGCCGCCAGATTTGGTTGTTCCTCGCCAAATTTCCTGTAGCATAGCAGCTGCTTTCGGCGCCCTGAGAAAAAGGAAAGAGGAAGAGATCCCACATCAGGTTTGGCGATTAAGAGGACCCAAAACAGGTTTTCGGCAGGAATTTGAACAAATCGGGGGTTAAATTAGGGAGAATTTGGACAATTTTGCTTGAGCTGTTGCTTGCTGCGGGTACTTGCTGCGGGTACTTGCTGTCAAATTTGGGTGATCTGTGTGTCTACATCGGCTAAAAGCTGCAGAACTACGCCCTCTGCTACACGAATCCATGAGTTTGCCGGATGCAGCTTCGGCTAGGAACGGCTACGACGAGTTTTACCACGTGGGTCTTCTGCTTTTTCCTTTTTTTGGCCAATCTCTGAATCTGTGGGGTTTGCTTTCGTGATCTACATTTTTCCTGGTAGATTTGATCTCGAAGAAATAGCCAACTGCCCGCCAAATTATGCTAGTGCATTCCATAATTGCTGCTGTGGAGCTCAAGAATCATGTCTTTTTTTTCTGTTTGGTTATGACGAATAGAGAGAACAAAGCCAAGGTGGTAGATTCGTTTCTCACGACCCATGCCACTTTGACTTGCAGCATCAAATTGTCCTGAAGATCGATTAAATTAAAAGAGATATTATTGACGTTTATATTAATTTAAAGATGGGTTTTGACTTTTTTAGAAAAAGTGGACGGGGATGAAAAAGGGTTGCAGTTTGAAAGCAGGGGTGGGCCCGCCCATCCCATCCTAAAAATCCAAACCTCTTCTGGTATATGCCTTCTTGTACATGGGGGCCATAGTGGGACCCAATAAGGGAGATCTAGGATGTTCAAGGGCAGGGGAAGTCTTTTAAGCAGTCACATCATTTCCAATCTGCTGGTGGATGGGCAGGTGGGGGACCTCATGGAGGAGTAGCCTGCCCACTCAGAAGGTATATGAGCAGCCTCAGGGATTTTATACACGGTCATGTGGCTTGTTTTAGGTTAAACACGGTCAGTTAGGGCATTTACACAGTGGGCTGCGACCGTCATGGCCGAATAGACAAGGCAATTCCCGTCCAAGCCCCATGACACTCTTCGGGCAGGAATGTGTGTAAAGACCCTTATTATATATCTCAAGTATAAGACTTTTTACTAATGGCCCCATCATTTTGGCTACACCTTTGAGGTGTATTAGTGTAGCACCATCCTTGGGAAGGTGACTCAGAAAGGCAAGAACCGGCTTTTGTTGAAGGGTCTCACACTTGTTCTGAAGAGAGAGGGGTGTGGTTGGCATCACCTTTTCAGTCCTTTGATCACGAGTTTCCAGGCAGGGACTTGGACTTTGAAGAGGTATGACTCCATTGTAAAGGTGGCAAAAACCTTGATGTACTCAATGCACTGACTTCATGTGGTTGATGTACTCAATGCACTGACTTCATGTGGTTGGGTGATGGCTCACCATGTTGTTCTAGGTGGCTGCTTTGCTGGTTTATGGTTTCTTTTGTGCAAGTTAAAAATTATGACATGCTTATACTAATATATAGACCCTCACTCAGAAGCTGCCACCATTTAACAGATTTGTCCGAAAACTGATGAAGGTATTCCAAATTGCTTGCACATGATGGTGGTTCACGGATTCTTTTATGCAAGACAAATACTTATATAGATCCTCACTCAGAAGCTGCCACCATTTAACAGATTTGTCTGAAACCACATTGTAATGGTGGTAAAAATCTTGATGTACCTAGTGCACTGCCTTCATGTGGTCGGGTGATGGCCCACCATGTTGGCTGCTTGCTGGTTTATGGTTTTTTTTGTGCAAGTTAAAAATTATGACGTGCTTATAGACGCTCACTCAGAAACTCCCGCCACTTGACAGATTCGTCTGAAAACTGTTGAAGGTTACCAATAGCTTGCAATCCTCATACTCACGCAGAAGCTGTCACCATTTTGACACATTCATCTGAAAGCCAAAATCTAGAGTACTGATGGCTTGCAATCCTTGTGGGGATGCCATCTGTTTAGTTAATGTACAAGATGGTGGATATGGATGTCTACTGCAATCCTCACATGCACTCTCAATTGTAGGTGGGTAGTTGTAAGTGAGAAACATGAAAATCCACGAAGAAATCAAGGGAGCTGTGTAGCTGGGCAGAATCGCTGGACATTTGCTGATTTAGGGGAGATGGCTCATGTGCCAAGCTAGGCCCCCAAGTGAGCTTGCTCACCTTCACCGGCTTGATGTCGGGGGGCTACCTGTTTCCCGAGTTCTTCCTTCATGCCTTGTGAGGAATCAGCTCAATTATTGAAGCTTTTGAAGCCTCCCAAGTTCAATGGGAAGATGGACGGAGAAAGTCATCACCAATTGGACCCGCGAGATGGCTGCCATGTTGGCAACATGAGGTGGTTCAGATACTCCATTTGGTGTGTATGGCTTTGATGGGGGGTGCCGCTCTCTTGTGGTGGGAAGCCCACCTTAGGGACCATTCCGTGACTTGTTGGGATGATTGTTGCAAGGCGGTCTTGAAGTAGTTTATTCCCGTAGATTACTAGCATGAATTTAAGAAATAGTGGGAGTGTTTTTATGCAGAAACATGGCGGATCAACAATCGACTATCTCATTGGTTTTTGGAAGCTTTTGCTCATGCTCCCAAGGATCATCCGCAGCGGCGACCAAAGCAAGTTGAGCAATTTGTGGATGGTTTGCAGTTCCCATGTTCTCCCATACAATCCCAACTCTGATCAACAAGCATGGTGTGGAAACAATGAAACACTCACTCCACAATCGCAACACGAATCTTTGTGTATGGTGGAGTGTTCATTGAATTGCCCTCTCACAATCCCAACATGAATCCACATGCATGGTGAGATGAGCAATGAACCTCTTGGCCTCTGTATGGGGAGATAGTGATTCTAATATGGCATAAAGATAAATAAATCCATGTCGCCAAATAAATGGGCGAGACAAAACAGTCCCATAAGTCGAGATATCATAATCATGTCCCAAGTAAATGGGCAAGACAAATCAGTCCCATAAGTCCAGATATCATAATCCATGTCCCAAGTAAATGGGCGAGACAAAATAAGTCTCCTGCCAACAAGGCATCGGTCCACATGACCCTTGGCATAGACATAAGTCCCGTGCCAACCAAGCGTCATGTCCACTTTACCACTTGCACTCCGTGTTGGTACTCTGACCACACACCTTGGATGAGAGATGGGCTCAAGTAACAAGATAAAACAATCACTCATTCGCAGGCATAGATAACCTGGTGTTCCATAAGCATTTTTGCTACACATAGTTTATAGGCATTTCGGCCACCAATAGTTTGTAGGCATTTCGGCCACCAACTCACACTACCCTCTGAAGTGCCCATGTTCCCTTCCATCTGCTCTCTATTGTTCCACCCAGATATAGTAGAAACAATCTTCAAGAGAGCACGTAGGAAAAGAGAACACTACACATGGTATGTTGTGCTCGACACTACCCTCTGAAGTGCCCATGTTCCCTTCCATCTGCTCTCTATTGCTCCACCCACACATGGTAGAAACAATCTTCAAGAGAGCACGTAGGACAAGAGAACACTACACAGGGTATGTGAACAATGAGTTTCATAAGTCCAATGCATCCCAAATAAAGGGAGCCAAAAAGAATAATCCATAAACCTGAGGATAGATCCAAATCCCTAGAAAAGAAGTCGAGGAATCCATAGACCTGTATACCATACCTCTTACCACATACTCCGTGCTAACCACACACCTTGGAGTAGAGGTGGACTTTATCCATAAAAGCATCATATCCATGAGATATCCAAAGATTTCTTCTCTATAAACTTGGACAGATTCGTTCATAGAAATTGCTTGTGAAGCCCAATATCTATATAAATCTCGTCCAAGAAAGAAATCCCCATAGATATAATCCATCCCAATAAAGGGAGCCATAAACAATGTTTCCCAGAAACCATCTCAAGGCAAACAACACCACCTTTCTCCTTGCATGGCTATACAAGGGTTAGTGAACATAAAAAACACTTCATAGTAAATAGCCAAAGCACCAACTTTGCAAACTCAAAGTATACTTAGCTTTTCTTTGCCAGGTTGGTCATGAAGCCAAAAGAAATATCTCCTCACCATATCCTTAAGATATCCCGAGATATATCTCTTATATAGCTTGCTTGTAAGCTTGATAATATAATCCACAATATCCATATGGAAAGAGTGCTAAACGTGTGCACATTTAAACATGGCCACAGCCTTAACACATATCCATCATCACTTTGCATAAAACATAAAGCTGGACAAAACATCCACAAATGCTGAAAATGGAGCTTGCACGTGTGACACCGCATAGAGGCCGGAATGGGCCGACCCCCCTCCCCCCTTGGAGTATTTTATTACCCAAGGAGAATTATATCATGTACAAGCTTTGAGGGCCTTACTCTCCCCACGGGAGATGCCGGATTATCCATATACAAATGCCATAACACAGCCCAACACGAGGCAACCAAGCCGGAACATAGGCTGTAGAAATGCCGAGCCAACAACATAATCCATATACCTCCATGTGGGTTCTGATTCTTCCCAAAAACCACGGGTCTTCATGCAATAGAGCTGCTACAACAGGTTCAGCTCTCCATTCAGCCGGCACAATAGGTACAGTGGTGGCTGGTACAACAGGTACAGTGGTTGGTACAGTCGGTAAGGTGGTTGGTATAGTAGGTACAGCAAGTACAAATGTTGGTATAGCATGTACAGTGACTAATACAGTAGGTACAGTGGCTGGTGCAACAGGTACAAAAGCTGGTACAGTCAGTACAATGGGTAAGTACAAGTACAAGGATTGGTACAGCCAGTACAATGGCTGGTACAGCAGGTACAAAGGCTGGTACAAACAAGTACAATGGCTAGAAATCATAATAAATGATTAAATACCCTTGCCTTCAGTATTTCTTCGCGATGGAAGCCTCCAAAACAGTCCCCAACAGCCGGTATTCTTCATGGGCAGCCTTCAAGAGAGAGAGAGAGAGTAGCCATCATTAGGGCAGCCTGTAACGGTGGTAGAGGCTAGTGTGCAGCAAGAGAGCCTCTATTAATGAAGAGAGAGGGCTCCAATTTATAGATTTGGGCCTCCCATGAGCTAAAATGGCAAGAGAAGGCAAAATGAGCACAAATTTACACTAAAATGGTAAGCTTTTGAGTCATATTAACAAAATATGCTAATCAAAGAGTGAAGGCATTGATGGTTGATTGTAAATTTAAAAAGGCTAAAGCGTGGAAAGACTCAAAAGTGCTCAAGCCTAGAGCTAAGTAGTAAGGCCCATGAATCATGATCCATGAGTACTTACCTCATGGTCATGGGTAGCTTGTTCCAAAGGAACATCAAGCTCATCCTCACTGGCATGTTGGTGATGCACCTCATCCTCTTGTTGCTCTTCTTGTTGACTCATCTCCCACTTGATGAAGGGATCTGTCTTCTTGGTCACGCTCTTGCAAAGCATTCCCAAGTTCGCGCTGACGAAGACAAGGTCATTGGCACGCTCTACCCCGAGTCGGTTCCTCTTCCTAGAGGCAACGTGGCTGTAGGTGCTCCAAAGTTGCTCCAAGCAAGAGGAGCTGACGGCCTGGCTAAGTATGGGACTGGCCAGTTGCTGTATCTCCGGTCCATCCGAACCAAAGTCAGAGCTCCCACCATAGAGTGGCACCTGGTAAAGTTCTAATAAACTTTATGAGGCCCCTAGGATAAGTTTGGGGAGGGGCTACTCCATTTTTGGAAGTACACGCCTCTCTCCCTTATTCTCTCTCTCTTGCTTTTAGAAAGGGCAGCGTGGAGAGGGTCGCTTGAAGAGATGTTACTAGACCATGAGGGTGGGAAACCATGGCAAAGGGCTATGTTAAACATGTTAGCTAGGAAGGGGCCAAATTGTCACAGGTATGACCGAATGAAAGGGTGTTCCAACATCTCACCCGTCGTAAGGCGGCTGTGTTTTTGATAAACTAATAGAAGGATCTCTTTTCCGGGGGAAAAAAAAAGAAGGCTGCATTTTTGGTCAAGTGCAGGGATGACTTCTATCAATCCTTTTTGTGTGCCAATTGTCGCGTGCGGAAGCTCTGGGAGTCTTCTTTCAGCCCCAAACACCATCGTGGAACATGCTGATGCAAAACACATATAGAAGAGAGAGAGAGAGAGAGAGAGAGAGAGAGAGAGAGAGAGAGAGAGAGAGAGAATATTCAGTATATTCATATGGTACAAAATGATGTGCAATCTTGCAGCCCTTGGTTGCCTTGATGAAAAGGTAGAAACCTAATCTAATACCTATTCTATTGACCCAATCCAAGAAGGATTGAATGATCTAAGCCTTCAGCCAATGTGGCCTTTTATAGGGATGAAAACACCTTATGGACTGGCCGACCTGCTGTCGCCAGCTCCAGGACAAATAATCCTCTTTTTACTACGACTGACAGGAACAACTCCTTCACACCTAGCCAACAACCTCCTGTTCTTTCACAAGGTTCTCCTGCCCAAACCAGTAGCACAAGCTCCTAATCTGGTTCTATCTCGTTCTTTATCTTGTTGCCTCTTTAGGATTAGCCTTGGGATCAGCACATGTCTTGCATGTGACATCCCCCTTTGCAAAACTTGATGACGGGATTCCAATCTGTGTTCTTGGATGATTCTCATCATCCCATTATCTATTCACCGAGTCCCAACCTATCATCCTTCCCTTCCTGGCAACCTTTTCACTGAATACCCCGCCCGGTCTCCAAATCCACTCTAACTCTGATGAAGATCTATGCATCCGTTCCATCCTGACCCCTTTCCATTCCTACCGTCCCTGAACACTTTGTTTGGTCTTCTTTTCCCGAGTATTGAGTCTGGCACTCTCACTCCACCCCTTGGAGGATCATCCTCCCTGGGAGATGGAATTACTGGAGTCATGTGATATCCTCTGCATGTCCATGTCCTCAGGATCAAGTCATGCAAGATGATGAGATCCCTGTCAAAGTCAAAGAGCGACCTTATTGCTTTGAGTCAGTGCATTGAAGTCCACCAAGAAGGAGGATGGCTCCCAACCTGGAAAACTCCATAATATCAGTATATAGTGCCAAGGATGGTGACTGCCACGTGGATTCCATAATTCCTCCTACCCCTGCTTCTAAGGATGTCTAATGGTTAGGCCTGCCACCCATGTAATGCATTCTCCACACTCTGGGCCCGTTTCCTCCCCAAGCTGTCCAGTTTTGAACAACTGGTTACAGGCAGTGGGCTCACCAGACGGGCAATTGACAAGGCTGAAAGAGGGCAGGCAGAGCTAGGGGCTCTGACTGCCAGAGATCAAATTCTATGTTTAAAACAATAAAAAAACAGAGAAAGCACCTTGGTGCATGCATGCACATGCACACGCATGCCAGGTGTACATGTGCACACATGCCAGATGCACGCACATGCACCGCGTGACACGTCGCCATGCACACACAAAAGATGGTAGGCTGAGGGTATTTCTCGCATCTTTGCCTAGACTTTCATGGAAGCTGGTTTTTGTAAGTCATTCTTTACAAAGCAAGTAGGCTGTAGAGAGACAGGTTGTATCTAAGATCAATTCTTTGTGAATTTGGCAGGCCCTTTAATCATGCGAGGTTAACAAGATGGCTTTGGAGTGCAAGAAGACATCTGCTGCAGGGCTTGTCGTGTCAAATCTGTCAAAGGCACCTCCTCAGAATGATAATGACCAGCGACCTCTAGTGGGCACAATGAATCATGAAGGAGAACACGAAGGTGTTTGTGACCCATCCAAGAAGAAGACACAGGCAGATGTTGATGTCAGAGAAGTATACTTCTTGATCATGCATTTCTTGTCGGATGGTCCATGCCGCAAGACTTGTGCACAGCTTAAGAATGAACTTGCAGAGTACAAGCTACTTCCTCGACGGTATCATGCATGGTACTCAAGGTCGGGGGCATGTAGTGGGGATGATGAAGATGATGGTATATCGGTACCATTGAGCTACTCGCAATTGCTTGAAAGGTAAGATTTACATCTCTGAGGATCCTGCTGAGGGAAACCACTTGGTGATGTGATTGATGTTATCTGCAGATGTTGTGTGGTCGTGATTACTAATGGATTTTTTATTTGTTTAGGTTTTCCTTCATCGAAAAAAACCACTTGGTGAAGCTGCTTGAAGAGTTGTATAATAGAAACACCACATGGGGATCAAATGGTGATGCGAAGAACCCGACAGCGGTGGACGCTTCTACACTGTTGGGAGCCGGATCTGTCTCCCTATTGAACAGTATAAGCCACCAAACTTTCCTAAGCTTTTACTGTTGTGATGTCAAGGATAGCCTTACCTATGCTGTTCACTGCCGTGTTGAAATGGATGTTATATTTTTGCAGCAGATAGTTATGGGACAAAGCAGACTAAGTGCTACCGGAACCAAGTAGGTCAGAATTATGGATTAACTTTGCGAGAAATTGGTGGCGGGCTGGCTCGGCATCATCGGGCTCCATCTATTCGAGCGGCTAGTTATCATATTGTTAAGCCATCGGTTTTAGTGAACCGAATACAAATAATTAAAACTTTCAGAGGGCATCGGAATGCTGTGTATTGTGGTAAGTGCCTTATTTTATCTTCATCCACTTTCTGTGCCCAATGACTTGTGGGATTTTTGCTTTAGCTTTCAACCTATTGTATATGAGGGCCACTGGGCCACCGGCTACCCAGTTGGCAAGATTCTTTAGCCCCTAAAAAATGTCAGTGAGAGAAAAGCTGACTGTGCATGTTCTCATGCCCATTTAGCATTGGCTCTGTCTTGAAACAAACATAAGTCTTCCTACCAGTCCACATTCTTGGGTTGCAAGTGTGTGAGCTTGCTCACATTCTTGGGTTGTCTTAAATCATCTGTGTACCTTGATAGACTCTATAAGCCTCCTGATGCTCAATACCTTCCGAACTCCATGTCAAATTATGGATTGTATGGAGAGAAGTTTTTTTTCTAACCCGATGCCTTGATGTTTTGCAAAGCCATGTTTGTTGTGAAAGCGTCAAGTGTTATGACGTAATGCAATAGGTTCTTCTCTTGTACACCATGTGGCTGGCTTTGTATGCCCACCCTGCATGAGACCTTGATGTGTATGTTAGAAATAGTGCATCTCAGTGTTATGAGGCTTACCCTATTTATTGGGTATTTTATCCATTTTCTTCTTGTGTAGTAAGTCGTGAGGCTGTCGGCCTGTTTTATAGAGGCAGTCAGTCAGTTCACATATTCACTATATAAGGCAGCCCCTCATATTCACTTGTAGTATCCAATCCCTGTACTTTGTTCAACACTACTTGCTGGCTATTGACACTGTAAAGCTTCTTGCTATTATAAAAGGTGATCTTGTCCACAAGCTCTCTCTCCTTTGCTCCCTCTTCTTTATCTTGTTTTGTCTTCCGCTTGTGAATACTCCAACATGGTATCAATCGTTTAGGTACCCGACTGCATTCTACAGTGTGACTGTTTCTTCTCCTTCCAACTGCTGCGATTCCTGGATTTCATCATCATAGCTGCGTTTTAATTCTCCCGGAGGCTTCTCACATCTGCGTTTTATTTTTCAGGCTTCCTTGCTCCTGTGCTTGGTTTCCTAGCATCTATTGCAAGCTTCTGTTGGCTGCATTTTTTGCTTCTACAAGCATTCACAGCAGTTGTGTGAGATCTGCAGGCTGTTTTTACAGCGTGGACTGCAGTGGAAGGTGTTTTCTTGCATGTGGTGCATCCTGACAAGTGGCTCCGACATCTGTGCTTCTTCCCTGGCCTCCCCTCCCTCCGGTTGGGTGTTTTCAGTGAGTTTTGGTGGACTGTTTTGCTGCTGTTCAGCCTCTCTCTCTCTCAGATTTGAGAGGGGGCTGATTGGTCGTGGTGCCTCGCTTCGTTGGAGAGTGCTCGAGAGGAGTCTTGGAGTGCTGAGATTTGTGTACTTTGTTGTTATGGATATGGCTCCCCCCTGTATGAACAAGGATGACAAGTTGGACGGAACCAACTATGCTCATTGGAAGCTGAATATGCGGATTTGGTTCATCCACAAGGGTTTGTGGGAGATTGTTTAGGGCACTGAGAAGAAGCCTTAGCGTCCTGAGAACTCAAGGAGGTAGACCTAGGATCAAGAGGACGAATTCCTTTCGGAATTACAAGACTAGGAGAATCGTGATTCGAAGGTGCATTTAGTGCTTGTGCAGACCATCACAAAGGAGGTCTCACCGTCCGTGCAAACTCTTACCAGTGCTTATCAAGTATGGTCCAAATTGGAGGATGTCTTTCATAGTCACAGGGAATGGGCATTTTTAGACTTGGGAATGTTGGGGATGGCAGCATCTTCCTGTTCCCATTCCCGTCCCATGTCACTCTATAGTCACAGGGAATGGCATTCTCAATCTTTTCCGTCCCCGTTCCCCATCCCCATTTCGCATCCCATGTGACTATGATGTCTTTGCTCGAGATTCATTGTTGAGGGCAGTTACTTTGCAAGGGAAACTCTGTGGTCTGTTATTTCTTGCTGGCAGTTCTATGCAGACGTTTCTCATAAAGGCCAAAGCATAGTTGTCAGGTACGATACTGTATGGAAAAATGCGGTACGATATAATTTTTTTTCTTATTGGACAGAGTGGTGACACATGGAGGACAGGATCTACGCCCACCTGGCACGTCGCAGGTGTATTACTTCTTGCTGGGCGTTCTCCCGAGCTTGCATTGGTCGGGTACAACAGTTGATCTGTATTTTTTTGTGGGCCAGCAGCGCTGGGAGGCTTGCTTGGGCCAAGGTAGCGATCATTCGGCTGCAACACAGTGGGGGCCTAGGCATCATCGACCCTGCCATTCAGAGCCGTGCCTTGCTTGGCAAGTTGATTGTTAGAGAACTTCTCCCACATGGTGAGCCTTGGAAGGACTTCCTCTTGGCCAAGATTTCAACCCGTACTTTGAGACTGGGGCCCTTGGCCCCAAAGCACCAAATGGATCTTCACAGAGATGCGGTGGCTGGTACAACAGGTACAGCAAGTACAAATGCTGGTACAACAAGTACAATGGCTAGAAATCATAATAAATGATTAAATACCCTTGTCTTCAGTATTTATTCATGATGGAACCCTCCAAAACAGTCCCCAACAGCGGGTGTTCTTCATGGGCAGCCTTCAAGAGAGAGAGAAAGAGAGTAGCCATCATTAGGGCAGCCTGTATAACGGTGGTAGAGGCCAGTGTGCAGCAAGAGAGTCTCTATTAATGAAGAGAGAGGGCTCCAATTTATAGATTTGGGCCTCCCATGAGCTAAAATGGCAAGAGAAGGCTACAATGACAAGTAGAGAGCCACACAATAGCTGGAGTGAAGTGTGTGAGGCCACTTGTCTCACTTTGATCCCCACTTGTCTCACTTTGGTCCACTTTCTTGCCACATGTCCCAATCTAAAAGATGGGTCCTTCCATAATCTTTACCTCTTAAAATATCCCAACTAGTAGACATTCTGTCATAGGCACTTTGCCAACTCTTGGTATCTGCTCAATTCCAGATGTAATGACGCGAACAAAATTTCCATCAGAGTCGGGCCAAAAATAGCAACTCTCCTAAATTTTAGAAGTGTGGTCCTTTGTATTCTAGGATAATCCCCCATTCCCAAAGCTTGTACTTCCCAAATATTTAGACATCCTGGAGTAGACCAGACTCCTTTCATACTGGGAAATGTCCAGGTTGGTGACATCGCGACAGTGCCCGGGGGACTAGGGCCTTTGACACACTTGTTGATACCATCAATACACATTAAAACATTTAAACATGGCCACAGCCTTAACATATATCCATCATCACTTTGCATGAAACATAAAGCTAGACAAAACATCCACAAATGCTGAAAATGGAGCTTGCACGTGTGACACCACATAGAGGCCGGAATGGCCCGACCTCCCCCCCTTGGAGTATTTTATTACCCAAGGAGAATAATATCATGTACAAGCTTTGAGGGCCTTACTCTCCCCATGGGAGATGCCGGATTATCCATATACAAATGCCATAACACAACCCAACACGAGGCAACCGAGCCGGAACATAGGCCGTAGAAATGCCGAGCCGACAACATAATCCATATACCTCCGTGTGGGTACTGATTCTTCCCCAAAAACCACGGGTCTTCATGCAATAGAGCTGGTACAGCAAGTACAACTCTCCATTCAGCCGGTACAGTAGGTACAATGGCTGGTACAGTCGGTACAGTGGCTGGTATAGCTGGTAAGATGGTTGGTACAGCAAGTACAACAAGTACAAATGCTGGTACAGCAAGTATAGTGACTAGTATAGCAGGTATTAGTGGCTGGTACAGCAAGTACAGTCGGTGCAATGGTTGGTACGGGTGGTAGGTACAGCAAGTACAAATGCTGGTACAAAAAGTACAATGGATAATAAATGATTAAATACCCTTGCCTTCAGTATTTCTTCGCGATGGAAGCCTCCAAAACAGTCCCCAACAGCCGGTATTCTTCATGGGCAGCCTTCAAGAGAGAGAAAGAGAGTAGCCATCATTAGGGCAGCCTGTAATGGTGGTAGAGACTAGTGTGCAGCAAGAGAGCCTCTATTAATGAAGAGAGAGGGCTCCAATTTATAGATTTGGGCCTCCCATGAGCTAAAATGGCAAGAGAAGGCTACAATGACAAGTGGAGAGCCACACAATAGCCGGAGTGACAAGTGTGAGGCCACTTGTCTCACTTTGATCCACTTTCTACTAACAAGTGTCAGGCCACTTGTCTCACTTTGGTCCACTTTCTTGCCACATGTCCCAATCTAAAAGATGGGTCCTTCCATAATCTTTACCTCTAAAAATATCCCAACTAGTAGACATTCTGTCATAGGCAGTTTGCCAACTCTTGGTATCTGCTCAATTCTAGATGTAATGATGCGAACAAAATTTCCATTGGAGTCGGGCCAAAAATAGCAACTCTCCTAAATTTTAGGAGTGTGGTCCTTTGTATTCTAGGATAATCCCCCATTCCCAAAGCTTGTACTTTCCAAATATTTAGACATCCTGGAGTCCACCAGACTCCTTTCATACTGGGAAATGTCCAGGCTGGTGACAGACCACCCTCCAACAGTCAGTTCCGCTAGCCTCGGAAGAGCGTCTACGGCGGCAGCCCCTAATCTAGAACCCCCTGGTCTGTTTACCTTAGTGGCCACATGCTGCAGGCCCGGCCTCAGATATACAGGGGAGCGTTGAGCATAGTCAGGCAGCTTCCCCCCAGAGGCTCAAGAGAGAGGCCTGGCTCTGGGATCCGAGGTAGAGACAAACTCAGCTTCGACATCAACTTTGCTATTCCTCAAGAGTGGCTTACCCCTATCCCTGACCCGACCCCCCCAGTGGCATGACATCCTCTTGGCAGTTCATGGCACAGATGAGAGCTCCACCTTGCTCACTTTTTCAATTGGACCCCATGGCAGATTAGAGAGATCAAAGCCCCCTTTGGATGACTTCAGTGGATGCACCTTGCAGAGGGTGAGGGTGATTGGATTTCATGCACATGCGTGGCACATTGACCCCCCTCCGACCAAGGTGGCCAAGGATAGACTCTGGCGTTTATGAATTTGGGAGAGTTGGCCCCTCATGCGCCTCCAGTGGGAACCTGGGGACTAGACTTGGTGTGATCCTGCAAACAGGGAGAAGCCTCTGGGTACCCCAATCTTTGCATACACAGCACGGCTAGGCCGTAGGATTCAGATGCCCGAGGTCGAGGGCACCCCGGCAGAAGGTCACTAGTAGTCTCAGGGCCTCATCGTGTTCTCTCTCAGATTTTTGGAAGAGACTTTGGGACAATTTTCGGCCTCAAAAGATCACCCTCTTTTTGTGGCTGCTAGCACACAGAAGTTTGGCAGTTGGTATGTGGTTGGCCATTGACAGTAGACCAACAACTTGTCCAAGGTGCGGCCACCCTCAAGAGTCTCAGCACCATTGTCTTTGGGATTGCTCGAAGGCTCGCAGGTTTGACAATGGATTCCTCGCATTTTCACCATGGACAGAACCTCTACCCATATCATTTCATGGGGCCCTATCGCTTGGGCCACTGAGAAGGTGGGGGGCTAGCCCTTCAGGTATCTCGCCTTCGTATCTTGTCAGTAAACAGTCCCAGCCCCATCAACTGATCACTGGACTTTGGGTTCGTGCTTACGGCTCTTTACCCTCACATAGGTACACACAAGCAATCTTTGGCATGCTAGATTTGGACATCTTCATTTGGAGGCTTCATGGAAGGCTTTTTGGGAGCAACTGGTGGATGGATTGCTAGATGTTGGCACACATGAGGGCCCTTGTCACTCGTCTCAAAAGGAAACAACATCGGGAGGCCTTTCCAAAGAAGGCTACACGGCAAGCTACGGCACCTCTTCGTCTTTTGGTTCTGCTAGTTATGTTTTTCTTTTGGTTGATGATTGTAGCAGGTATACTTGGGTCTATTTTCTCAAATCCAAAGATGAAACATTCGACAGATTCCAAACATGGAGAAACAGTTGCAATTGGGACACTGTCTTGACATTCCGAGCCGACAAAGGAGGCGAGCTTACTTCTCGCCAGTTTAACTAGTATTGTGAGCTACATGGCATTCAACAAGAGTTTGCCAACACATGTACTCCTTCAAAGAAGGCGTGGTAGAGCAAAAGAACCGAACGGTGATTGAGATGGCTAGGCTAAAGTTGGAACATCGGAGTCTTTCGCAAAAGTTTTGGGCGGAGGCAATTGCTAATGTCACATGCGGAAGCTCTAGGAGTCTTCTTTCAGCCCTAAACACCATCTTGGAACATGTTGATGCAAAACGCGTATAGAAGAGAGAGGAGAGAGAGAGAGAGAGAGTATATTCATATAGTACAAATCGTACAGCCCTTGGATACCTTCTTGAAAAGGTGTAAAACCTAATCTATACCTAAATCTAGGACTCAATCCATGGCTGGACTAAATGAGTCACAACGATGAGCACCACTACCTTTTATAGGCCTTGGAAAATACCAGTGGACCGGCCGACTGCTGGTCGGCCAGCTCCTAGACAAAGTCCTGTCAGAATATGCAACGGAAATGATAACCAAACTTGGGTAGACAAGAGCAAGTAGACTGCAGAAAATAAACAGCACAAGAAACACAGAGAGATAGGTGTGTAAACTCTTCTCTATACACAAGATCCCGGAATAACTGAATGAGAAAGTGGTGGGGGCTGAGGGGCTATATATACATCTCCTAGAGGGCAGTCGGCCAGCAGCAAGAGTGCCCACGACTGGAGAAAATAATCCCACGACTGAATAAATGCAGTCGGCCAGCATTCTGATGCCCACGACTGATCAAAACAAGTCGGTCTAGCAGCCCTGAAGCCCACGACTGATGAAGATCCAGTCGGCCAGCAATGGGGTGCTCCTGGCATCATCTGGCAGCCCTCCCACCACTAGGAAAAATGGGAAAAAATACGGGGAGTGTGGAAAAATGATATACAGGCGGGCACACCCACAACAGAGGCCCTGGTGTATACAAATAGACAGGAGATGACTTCTAACACCCCCTCTCAGCTCCTGGCTGTGAAACCAACCCAAGGGAGCTGGAGTGCCGCCTGAGCGTAGCCTGAGGTAGAGACTTCGTGAAGAGGTCCGTCGCATTGTCCTCCGTCGAACAATAAAGTAGCGAGATGTCACCCGCCAAGATCTTCTCACGTACAAAGTGATACTGTATCTCTATATGCTTGGTCCGGGCATGGAAAACCGGGTTCCGAGCAATAGCTATACAACTCTGGTTATCGCACTGGATGACTGTGGGCTCCCTCTGTGGAAACCCAATCTTGCCTAGCAGCCTCCGCAGCCATACAACCTCACAAGCAGCACCACAAGCAGCCCGATACTCTGCCTGTGTCGAAGAAAGGGCAATAGTTGGCTACCTCTTGCTGCTCCAAGAAACTGCTCCTGAGCCGAGGGTAAAAGTGTATCCTGAAGTAGATCTCCTCGTGTCTAGATCTCCTCCCCAATCTGAGTCACTCCAACCTTGGAGCTTGACTCCATTCCCTCCTGTGTAAAAGAGTCCCAGATCCTTTGTACTCTGCAGATACCACAAGATCCGCAATCCTGCGTCCCAATGAGTCTTCAATGGCGTCTGCATAAAAGAGCTCAACAGCCCCACGGAGAAGCTCAAGTCCAATCTGGTGTTTAGCAACCAAATCAATGAACCAACCAACTTCCGGTACTGCGAGGCATCAACTGGCTCACAAGGATCTGTAACGGTTAACTTTGTGTTCGGGTCCATCGGCGAAGTAATAGGCTTGCAGTTCTCCATCCCAAAGGCCTCAAGCAACTCATGAACATACCGCTACTGAGAGACGAAAAACCCCCTCTGGGTCGGCCAGATCTCCAATCCCAAGAAGAAGTGGAGTAAGCCTAAATCGGTCATCTCAAACTCCTTTGACAAGGCAGCCTTCGTCACTCCAATGTGCTGCACATGACCGCCGGTGAGAATGAGATCATCCACATAAAGGATGATAAGTGTGACCATGCCGCGTTCTCTGAAATCCAGTCCGAATAAAGAAGGAATCAATCTTCTGATTCCAAGCCCTGGGAGCCTGCTGTAAACCGGCCTTCAGAAACCAAAGGGCGGTGGAACAAACACTCGCACATAAAACACTTCAACGCCATTGAGGACCTAGAAAAAGAAAACAAACAGGGGGAGCTAGAGTGCTCCTGCAAACAGTACACGGACACCGATTGGCCCCAAAACGCAGTGGCGCCCGTTGCGGTATTTCTTTAATTGATTATAAGAGCTTTGATTACAATATAAGGCTGGGAACTCAACCGTCACAGCAGAACCCTTGAAGCCTGCAAAGAACCTGCATCTGGCTTCTTGTCCACTCGGCATCCACAAACAAGTCCAGCCATTGTTCGCATCGAAAGACTCTTCTCACATTGAGTCTGCATACAGAAGCTTTCTCCTATGATCAAGGCTGCCACAACCATCCATAGCCTCTCACACTATGAACAGCATCACACCCTGACACATCCAGTGCTCCTGCATCACAAAACAGACTCCCAAACTGTCTCTCAAAAGAGTATCACAGCACAGCATACCATACAGTCGACACACCTGTACCAACCCTCTCTACCTTCCAAGGGTACTATCCATCTCTGTCATGGAATTCCTTGTCCCCTATGGCTGTACCAAACATGTGTCCATTCCTCTACCTTCTGCCTGCATGTGACCTATCTCTTGGAGAAACCATGTTTCCTCGAGAAACCCACGACCTGTTTCCACATGAAACCCTTAGGCCTGTTTCCCTTTGAAACTCCTGTCCTATTTCCATACAGAACCATTCATGGCAGCATTCATCAGCAGTGCCCACAACAGCATACATCAAGTTTACCTGTTCCCTCATGAAACATCTGGCAACATAGAGATGCCCATAGCTGTCTTCGCAGCTGAGGCTGAGGAATCAGCACTCTTCCCTGTCCGCTTAGGGCACTTCCTCCAGTAGTGGCCTTTCTCGCCACAATCATTACAAGATCTTTCGGCCTTCAGCTTCTCTCGTTCTGGATCAGGCTTCTTCTCAGAAGACTTCTCCGGTGAAGCCTTCCCTTTGCCCTTGTTGGTATTACGGCCATTCGACCGTTGGCCAGTTAAGGCCTCCGAACCTCCGCCGTGAGGAGGGTTCGTGAAACGTTCCTCCTGGTCCAAGACCATTGGCACAAGCTTCTCCCAAGTAATGGTGCTGAGCCTGCCACTCGTGATCAACGAGGAATAGAAAGCAGAATACTGACCAGGCAAGTGGGAGAGTAACGTGATGGCCATATCTTCGGATGATATCTCTTTCCCAGCTTGAAGGACTTCCTGCTAAAGGGCCTGCAGCTTGTTAATGTGTTCCCGCATTGTCGAAGACTTTGCAGGATTCATAACCCGCATCTGCACTTCCAAGGATATCCGCTTCATGGGTGACACCCTGTTATACAAAGAAGCCAAGTGCTCCCATATGCCTCTCGCCAGCGTCATGTGCTTCACATGGTTGATCACCTGTGGTGTGCAATTGAGGAAAATAAACGACCAGACCCTGGCATTGACACGATCCCACATGTGTGCCTGTGCCTCTCGGTCCTTCCTCGTCGATAATAACTCCCCTTCCTTAGCTTCCGGCCGTGGCATCCCTATGATAATAAAATCAACAAGGTCATATGACTCCAAAACTGACTCCATCATGACCTTCCAGATGCCGTAATTGGATCCGTCCAACTGACGATCCACAAGGTCATATGACTCCAAAATTGACTCCCATCATGACCTTCCAGATGCCGTAATTGGACCCGTCCAACTGATGATCCACTGGGAACGTGGGGAGAGTCGGAATCTTCACGTGCTTCTCAGCCATCTCTAGTAAATCTGCAATTGCGGAGAGTGACCTGAAAGGGTGGGTGGGTGGGGAAAAAAAAATCTGAAAATCTGCAAGTGGCTGTCCAGCACCTTTGCCCGCCTTCCTCTTGCACCTTCTCTTCCCATTCAGCCCGAAACAGTCCACCAATCAGCAACCTGTTGCTCCCCCTCTTGCTCAGAAAAACGCCCAAGATCTCCTAGAGCCTAGGGCTCTGATACCATGTCAGAATATGCAGCGGAAATGATAACCAAACTTGGGTAGACAAGAGCAACTAGACTGCAGAAAATAAACAGCACAAGAAACACAGAGAGATAGGTGTGTAAACTCTTCTCTATACACAAGATCCCGGAATAACTGAATGAGAAAGTGGTGGGGGCTGAGGGGCTATATATACATCTCCTAGAGGGCAGTCGGCCAGCAGCAAGAGTGCCCACGACTGGAGAAAATAATCCCACGACTGAATAAATGCAGTCGGCCAGCATTCTGATGCCCACGACTAATCAAAACAAGTCGGTCCAGTAGCCTTGAAGCCCACGACTGATGAAGATCCAGTCGGCCAGCAATGGGGTGCTCCTGGCATCATCTGGCAACCCTCCCACCACTAGGAAAAATGGGAAAAAATACGGGGAGTGTGGAAAAATGATATACGAGCGGGCACACCCACAACAGAGGCCCTGGTGTATACAAATAGACAGGAGATGACTTCTAAGAAGTCCATCAGATTTGCTTCAGCCGACTGCCCTTCAGGATTAGCCCTGGGATCAGCCTGCACATGTCTTGCACATGACATGTATACTCTTATGTGGATGACTTGATAATCACAGGCAGCCATACGTGTAGCATCTAGGAGGCAATCGGCCAGCTCATGTGGGGTGTATATATATGTTGCCCTCTCCCTCACTTCTTATCATCGTTTTTTGATCATTTGGTGATCACCTTCAGCCCTCTACCTACGACTCCTCGCCTATGGGCTGGTTGTATCCATCTTTTCTTGAGGATTAGTGCATCAGCATTTTGCTGTTTTCTCTCATCTCTCCCTTAGAGCTTCAACGTTTTTGTCATTCGTCTACATATTTCTGCTGCCCTCTGACAGGTAGGAGCAATTCTCATTTCCTCCTCCTTACAGATCATACGACTAAGGCATCTAAACATGATCATCAAGATGTCTGCTGGATAAAGCTTTTCATCAAGCTTTCCACTACAAGGGCTTCAAAACATACAATTCAACTCAACCAGATCAACCTTCTCAATGGAAACACACTAGTCAAGACTACATGACTCCCTCCAAGCATCAACCGTTCTCCTTGCCCATAGATCCTTCACAAATTACATGTATTTCTTCATTTCAAGAGGTGGAGTTTTTATGCATCTTAAAGCATTCTTTGCATTTCTTCCCAACATCGTGCTTTTGGGATAAATCTACACATGAACCATGTCCTAGAATGGAAACCCTGGACATACCAAAATGGAAACCCTCGTCATCTATGGATACCCTGGCGAGGATAAGGTCATAAGGCACAGGGCAGCCAAGTCAGGGGTAGTGGCAATGTTGCATGGCAGCAAGGCTCACGCGGCCATAACTAGCAATGCCGGACGAGACTGTGGTGGCAATCTGGTGGAGCTCCAGCGAAGAGGGGCAGCCGTCGGCAATGGCAGCAGCCTTGGTGCTACATAGGTCTAGAGCAGCGACCAATTGGGCTGCACACGCTCTGTAACAACAGATGAGGTTAGCACGAGGTGGTTGAGGTGCTCTAGGAGCAGCCTTTGGTAGTTATGGCACAGGAGTTGCGGGAATTGAAAAAAGAGAGGGAAATGGGCATGAAAAGGGAGGATGGAGGGGGAGGAGGAGATTGTGAGGTGAAGGGGACCTCTACAGTGTTGGAGTATGCATAGGCGGAAGCATAGACAAAACAAGAGAGAGAAGAGGGAGCAAAGGAGAGAGAGCTTGTGGACAAGATCACCTTTTATAATAGCAAGAAGCTTTACAATGGCAATAGCCAGCAAGTAGTGTTGAACAAAGTGCAGGGATTGGATACTACAAGTGAATATGAGGGGCTGCCTTAAATAGTGAATATGTGAACTAGCCGACTGCCTCTATAAACAGGCCGACAACCTCACGACTTACTACACAAGGAGAAAATGGATAAAATACCCAATAAATAGGGTAAGCCTCATAACACTGAGATGCACTACTTCTAACACCCCCTCTGCAGCTCATAGTGTGCAAGAGTCTGAAGAAGATAAGTTGATGAAGATGAAACCATGGACCTTCGAGTATTGTAGATACCGGAATCACCTCAAAGAGAGCACCGCCAACCTGTTTCCTCGAAAAAAATGCCACCACGAGCAACAAGGAACTTTGCTTGGCTCCGAATTCCCACACAAGTGTGCAGTGAACTGATGATGAGCTACTGGAAACACCACGCTCATAATCCTCTAGTAACACATGTAGGGCTCCTAGGGCGCTTCCGGCTTGGGAGGACCAAGATGGTATACTTCTCTAGTATACATGTAGTTTCCCCCATGTGCTTCTAACCAGAGGAGGCTTGTGGGCGGGAGAGGGGGCTCGTAGTAGCTCCATTATCTGGTGCATGGGAACCGTGAGTTGGAGCTCCAAGCATTAAAAAATCTAGCAGGACATGGTCCACTTTGGTGTAGCAAAGATTATGGACAGGATCTGTTCCGAGTTCATTGTTCGAGGTTTTTGGGACGTGATGTGTTCACAATCCATTGTTGGAGTATATGTATCACTGTCGGGTGTTGTGTCTTTGCCCTTCTTCTGAGAAGAAGACTTACCCTTATTCTTGTCCTTCTTCTTGGACAAACAATCTTTGGACAGATGTCCTCTCTTCCCACATGAGAAGCAACGACTCTGACCTTTCTTATGTACTGAAGTAAGTGCCTGATCTGAACTATTAAGAGACACCTTCATCTTACCCTGAGAAATGAGGACAGACTCTTCCTCCAAGAGTAAGACCATCAAAATCCAACTGAGTGGTTGTGACTTGGCGCCTCAAAGCTCGAGAAACCACATCACACTCCAGGGGAAGCTTGGTGAGAATGAGTGCACCCAACTTAGGAAAGGACAAAGTAGCACCCATTGCCAGTAAATAACTGGTCATGAATAACTTTGGCCCAGGGTTGTTTCCGTATGGCGTACGATGGCTTATTGTACGGAATACCGTACGGTATGATACTGTACGAATTCATACGGATTTTTTCTAGAAAAAAATATTTTTTTCCTTGAAATTTTTTTTTTCCAAAAAATAAATTTTTTGGGAGGTAATGGTCTTTTTTTTTGCTTATCTATGGCTGTTTGAGCGTCCTCTGTACTATGATCCTTCCCTCCTTTTTTAAAATACTCCATATTTGGAATTGGAAATACCTAAGTTTATAAGTATTTTTTTAAAACACCGTATTTAGTAAGCATACTCGGAACTCCATCAGTTGCAAGGTAGGTACCTGCAGGAGGGAGAAAGAGGAACTACAACTGAGATATGAAGGAACACAAAGAGCAGCACCTCCAAGCTGGAGGACACCACCTCCCGTCTTGATTTCTATGGCCCGAGCCTCCTAGCTCCATCCGAGCCAGCGGCCAAAGATGGGTAAGCACGTCGGTGATGCGTAGATCGTGAAGATGATGCAAGAGCCCACATGTCTACCAGCTCCAAGAAGCGATGAATCAATCGGCGTACTGAACTTGCCAGCTGCCTCAATTCCAAGTCAGGCGCAGTCGGAGGGCGGTGGGAATGCTCAAGGGAGGTGGAGGGAGGAATGAATGTGAACTCAGAAAAAGAGGATGGGGCAGGGGGGCTGTTGCGGGAAGAGTTGGAGGCGAGGGTTGAGGATTGGGGGGGGGGTCGGGAAGTTGGAAGAGGGTGATGGAAGCAGTAGGGAGATCCACGGGAGAGGGAGGGTGCAGGGAGGGGCTCACCAAGGGTTCGGTGAGACGAGCTGGCCTCACTTGAATCTGAGAACCTGAAGAGGAATCTGTTGCGATAAATGCTCGAAATGGTTCTTTGACAGAACCGAATCCTCCTATGCTCTGCCAGCCTAGTGCACACGGCAGCGTCGCTTAGCTCTGGAAGTTGGCTGGCGGCTCTGGCGCGGGCCAACGGTCTACCACTCTCCAGCAGCAGTGTTGTCGCGGTCGGGTCTTGGTGCTCTGCTGCCTGAGGGCCTGCATCTCTCCTAGCCCCCTGAGGATGATCTGAGCTGGGACCGCGGGGGGGGGGAGACCAATGGAGGCGGTCTCCTGGACTCGCGAGACGAGGACAAGCTCTAGTGAGATGTCCCAATTTCCTGGGGGGCCAGAGGTCTCTCCTCCCTGCAAAATGGGGTCTCCCCAGAGGCAAGGAAGTGACATGACGTGCGGCACTATCTTTGGCAAGGAAGTGACATGATGTGCGGCACTATCTTTGGCGAGGCAACATGCATGTGAAGGGATGGAATCCTGACTGCCCGTGCGAGGGCCGAAGCGGTTGTGGGGGGGATTCCATCACTCTCCCAATGTCTCCACCGATCACCGGGAGAAGAGGAAGGTATTCTTTCTTGAGGCTTGGGAAGCAGACTGTCACTGGAAAGCCTGAAACACTAGCCAGTGGGTCGGATGCGGGGTCGAAGCTGTGCTGCCACCTCGCAAAGAAGGCTTGGGCCGTACGTAGTGAGACGGGGCTCATCTACATGACTATCTGATGCCGCTGTGGCGAGTCAAACTCAATCTAGTAGTAGCTGCGTACCAAAGGATGAATATCTGTGATCTTTACAGGCCCTCCAAGGAGGCTAGCCTCTAAAAGATCGCTGAGTTGTCCGTGCGCCGGGCGGCTACCAACAATCTTGCACACTAGAGTGGAGGCCTCTAGGGATGCCACTGTCAAAGTGAGGAGCTGGAGGTCCGCTTTGGGGATGATGGAACGGCTGCCATGGAGTCCTCTTGCCATGGAGTCCTCTTGAGGGGGTGAAGACCAGAAGAGGCTGAAGCTTGCTGAAGGATAAAATGCTCAAGAATTGGAAAAAACTACCTGATGAGAACGGAGAGGACAAGTTGGGAATGGAGAGTCGGAGCCGAAAGGTAGACAGGGGGGAGGGACAAGGAGAGGCCATGGGGGAGAGGAGGAGGGGGGGTAGCAGGGCACATGAGAAGGTGGGGGAACAGGGGGCAGCGGGTAGGAAAAAAGAAAGGGGGTGGACGGCCAGCAGGGGTGAAAGAGGGAAAGAGTGGCGTGAAGAGGGAAGGGGGAGGCGGGGGGGAACAGCAGGCGAAAGGGGGGGGGTTGTTTGGGGCGGCTACGGCGGTGAGTTGGGGAGGGGATAGCAATGGCGGGGCATGCTGGGGAGGGGGCTGTTTGGCGCGAAGGAGGCGAACAGGGGGTGGGAACAGAGGGCGAGCAGGGGGCTTTCTGGCAGGCAGCGCGGGAGTGGGGGGACAAAGGCGGAGGCAATTCGAGGGGAGGAGAGGCAGCGAAGGCGAAAACCGCCGCCGGGGGGGGGGGGGATGTGCAGTTCAAAGGGGGACGCTCACAGCTCCAGTTGCTTTCTCCTAGGCTATCATTCCCCAGGAAAAAGCCTAACTATATACCACTTTGGTTGAAAACTTTCCATGACGCGGAGCGTTCCACCATAAGATCATGGAAATACATTAAAAAATGCGACCAACACAGACTGGATGGATTCAATCTAGAAACTCCAAAACTCTTCTGATATCTCACAAAACGACATTTTTCAATGAATGTCAAACTACCTGTGTTTTTATTGGCATGTTCTTTGCTTTTTCTGGAAGAGGCGGTGTAAGCCAAAGACCCTCGTGTACTAATTTTTATGTTGGTGGCTTGCAGCTATCTTTGATAAATCTGGAGAGTACATCATTACAGGCTCAGATGATCGTCTTGTAAAAATATGGTCTACGGCAACTGGGTTTTGCCTTTGCAGCTGTCGTGGCCATGAAGTATGTAACCATTTTTTACCCTTTACTCAGCCCTTAGTGCCGTTGCCCCTTCATCCTCGCTCATTCCATTTGTTGTACCTCTTCAGGGTGACATTACCGATCTTGCAGTGAGTGCAAACAATATACTTATGGCATCTGCTTCCAACGACTGCTTTATACGTGTTGTAGGCATCTTCCTGCTTTACTAGATACATACAACTCTACATCTCATCTTCAATGTATTGCAAAGAATCAAAACTGATTTCCTGTATGACTGGCTTTATTTGGCAGTGGCGCTTTCCGGACGGCTTACCTGTGTCTGTGCTGAAGGGTCACACGTGTGCCGTAACAGCAATTGCTTTCAGTCCTCGACAAGGTTGCGAGCACCATCTTTTATCGTGAGTGCCATGTGGTAGACAGATTCAAAGGTTACTTAAATGCCCCCATTCATAAGTGATTATTCTCAAAAGTGTCTGGATAAACCGAAGCATGTAATATATGAACCTTCTCATATTGATGTCCTGAGTATATATCTTATATCTTATTTTTTATGCTCTCACTTTTTAGTTTAATTTGGGACTTTTGTTTCATGCATGCAGTCATAGCAAGAATGTGGGGTTGGCGTTCTTGTCTCATGCTATCATTCTCAGTTCTTTTCTAGATAGGTTCTTTATCAATTTAGTCTCTTGCAGGACTTCTGATGATGGAACTTGCCGCATATGGGATGCTCGCGATTCTTCAGTAAATGCCCGCATCTATGCACCTAAACCAGAGGGACAAGAAACTGGCAAGTATTCGCATTGATTTCTGTTCTGAATTTCAAGTTCATCCTTTGTGAAGTTTAGTGAATTGGTAGGTGTGGTTTTTGTGAACAGGAGCAAAAGTTCCCGAGTTGGGCTCGTCAAACGCTCAGTCAGGAACACAAATACTGTGCTGTGCTTTTAATGCCAGTGGCACCGTTTTTGTCACTGGCAGTGCTGACAAACTTGCAAGGGTAAACCTCTTTGGGACGTTAAGATATTCAAAGAATATTGTTTTCAATCTTCTAATAGTTTGAGGTGAAGCTGTATTAATTTTTTCATACATCTGCAGGTTTGGGATGCTTGCAAATGGTCAGACGAGGTACATGGGGCACCTAATCATGAAATCGACACTTTGAAAGGCCATGAAGACGACGTAAACTATGTACAGTTTAGGTGAGTGGTGTTCCTTTTAGGGTGTTGTTTTAGTATATTTGATGGTGTGAAAATAATAGTGTGTTGTTATTATATATTTGATGGTGTGAAAATAATAGTGTGTTGTTCTTATATATTTGATGGTTTGAACATAGTAAAGCTGATGCATGGATATTGGTTTTGGATTTTACTAGTGGGTGTGCAGCTCCTTCTCGACCTGTAAATATGGACACCCGGCCGGTAAATGTGGGTGCTCCGGCAAAGAATGACCGGCTCTCAAGGTTTCGAAACTCCTGGTGCGCTAATTGTTTTGACTTGGGCTAGTGAATGGAAAGATTGTCTGCCTGTTAATTCTTGGTTTAACAAGCTCTTTCTTTTCAGGTTTGGATATGAGAGTATAGTGTCCTGCTCTCGAGATGGAAGTGCCATCATTTGGGCGCCCCGCCCTCGCAAATACCATGTAACTTGATAGTTTTTAGGGTCTTTGCAGGCATTTTTCCTGCTCCCTCTGGATGGGCAGGAGTTGGACAGGGGAGATCACCCATCCATGAGGGATGGGCCAGATCTCTCCTTCGGTGTAATGTCTGTAAAGTAACTTAGAATGGTTATATGTTGAACCTCTTTGAACCTTTTACAAGTTCTATGGACATCCTTTTGCAGGGTAAGAGTAGATGGATGAAGGGTTATCATTTGCGTGTCCCGCCACCACCTATGCCACCACAACCACCTAGAGGTGTCCCACGCCAAAGACTACTTCCGACTCCCCGCGGCGTCAACATGATTGTCTGGAGCTTGGACAACCGCTACGTGCTGGCTGCAATCATGGGTAAGGTTCTAGGGGGATAGCAGTTTTAGTTTTTATAGTAGCAATTATCAGTTTGACAATGTTGTGCATATAAAAACTGGACTGTACTGATACCATGCAGCGATATTGCAGATTGCAGGATTTGTGTTTGGAATGCTGTGGATGGAAGTTTGGTGCACTCATTAACTGGCCATACAAATTCGGTATGTATAAGCAACCTCTGCCATGGTTTGTAAATGCCATGGTAAACAGTAAATAATAGATTCATAAACAAGTATATAATTTTTACAGTGCCCTGATTTATGTACCTCTCGTTTTCTTCTTTCTGATATCGTAGTTTATTTTTTCCTTCAGACGTTTGTTTTGGACGTGCATCCGTATGATCCAAGAATAGCAATGAGTGCCGGTTACGATGGTCGTGTTATCGTCTGGGATGTGAGTGAAAATAACTTGTTTCTTATGTGGTCTTTGTTATTTATGTTAATGGATGACTGGCTGATGCTTAGTTTTGCAGATTTGGGAGGGACGCACAATCCACGTGTACCGTATCGGAGAGTTTCATCTTGTAGATGGGAAATTTTCACCGTAAATAAGGCTTTTCTCAAACCTTTTTTTAATTGTGTTGTAGAAACGAGCTTTATTTTCTAATTTATTGGAAGTGCTTTTTCTTTTCAGGGATGGCACCTCGATTGTGATTTCAGATGAAGTAGGGCAAATTTATCTGCTTGCAACAGGGGAGGGGAGGACCCAAAAGGATGCGAAATATGACCAGGTTATGCTTGTTTTTTTAGATCGTATTGGCAGCAGCCAATAGTACCATGTTTTTTTTCCTCTGACTGGCCTTAGGCCCAAGATCCTCCCGTAGTTACCATTTTTCACCGCCTGTAGGCGATGCCACCGAGGAAGCACCATGTTCGGTTTTGAACCCAGGACCTCTTGGCCCTAGACAGCTATCATCTCATTGTCAATAGTACCATGTTTTACTTTCTGACCTTGTGGTTTTGTATGGTGCTCTGCAGTTCTTCTTGGGTGACTATCGTCCTCTGATACGAGATATGCATGGAAATGTTCTGGATCTGGTAGAATATTAGGCGTTGTTGGATTCTATCTTCTTTGATTGCACGCTTTTTTGTTTGTGACTGATGGATTCAGAGATGCTCTTTCTTTTTGTGTGCGTGTGTTTTTTTGGGGGGGGGGGGGTTTGGGGGGGCACAGGAGACAGAGCTTTCTCCACATCAAAGAAATGTACAAGATTTGCTTTGTGATGCAAGTAAGGTGTCTTCAAAACTCTCTCTCTCTCTCTCTCTCTCTCTCTCTCTCTCTCTCTCTCTCTCTAGCATCTCAGCTCTAGCATTTTAGCTTTGTCATTTTCTTTCATTTCATTTTAGTACCCATGATGATGTATTCCATGGACATGATGTAATCATTTTGGTCTCATAGGTTATTTTGGCCCTTTGTAGATGTTAACCTTTCTTTCTTTCTCTTGTTTTTTTGCTCTCAGTTCTTTTCTTTCCATGGCTTAGTATTTCGGCTTTTGGTCTCATAAACAATTTGGGTCTTTGGTAGATGTTAATCTCTCTCTCTCTCTCTCTCTCTCTCTCTCTCTCTCTCTCTCTCTCTTACCGGAGCATGGCGAGTAGGCAGAGATGAAACCAGGGCGAAGATATTGATCATCAGGTTTGGTGACTTGGAGAAGAAGAAGGCCTTCCTCTCCAAAAGGATGGCCCTTAAGGGGGAAAAGATTTATTTGGATGAGGACCTTACACCGGCACAGTTAGCACACCGGAAGGAACACATGCCACACGTGCTTGAGGCAAGGAAAGAGGGGAAATGGACGGTATACAGAGATGGCCGAGTCATCATTACGGAGAGGAGGCCCGCTTGACGGTGCGTGGCCTATGAGACCTTGCGATTCACGGTGTGGAATTGCAACGGAGCCCTTAGAACAGATGCAGGATACTTTGAGGATACTTTCAAACACAGTGATATTGCTATGTATACGGAGACCCATCAGTGCACAAACAAGAGGCTTCCTGACGTCTGGGGTTATAGATGGGAATTAGTTTTCCGCCCTCAGCCACGCACAGTGGGAGGGACCAGAGGATCTAGAGGAGTGGCAATACTTTACAGGGAGGAGCTTCATGACAAAATACATGTACATAAAGATGCAGATGTGAGCTACATGTGGGTCCAAATATGCAGAGGGAGGCTCCGCAAGCTATATGTGGCGGTATGCTACTTTCCCCGAGCCCACTCTAGGTTTGCACCATTAGGAGAGTCGCCCTATATACCACTATATGATGATATCATGAGGTTTGCCAGCATTGGAGACATATTACTATTGGGAGACTTTAATGCACGTACAGGCACAGAGCAGACAGAGTTGTATGATACTCAAGAGGCTATGTACCGGGAGATCACGGCAGAGGATGTAGGGTTGCAGAGATCAGCACAAGATGAGGGGGAGATTACAGATTATGGCAGGTATTTTCTCACACTCGGGAGTGCACATGGGTTGGTCATATACAATGGCTTATCGAGATGGCAAGGATCAGATGCTCTCACACATTGGAACTCTAAAGGGGGAGCGAGCACAGTGGACTACTTGATGGGATCTCCTTCATTGATATACCTGATGTTCGGGGTTTCACGATTTCCAGTAGGCCCATTGGCATAGCAGCCGATCATGCATACCTGAGTTTCACACTAGTAGGTAGATCCCCGAGAGATGGGCCAGCCACTCATCTACCTAGGTACCCGAGATATCAGTTTACACGTGAGACAGTTGGGGTTTATCGGGATGCAGTATCTGATGGCTTGTTCGCTTTAGACCCGCATAGCCCTGTGGTGGACGAGATCACGAGAGGATTGGCAGGTGTTCTACATGCATCCGCCTCATATGCGTTTCCCTGCACTATGATCCCTTCCACCAACCTGCCCCACAGAACAATTGGTATGATGATGAGTGTCGTGAGACACGAGCACAGCTACAACATGAGATTGCCATTGGGTCTCACACGCATAGATAGGCCAGGATGATCTTTCGGCGTCTTGTGCGGAGGAAGAAACGAGCCTATCTGGCTAAGCTAGAGGAGGAGATCTACCAACTCTTCTTGGGGGAGGACAGCAAGAGGGCATGGAAGATGTTTCAAGAGAGACAGCCTGGTACTCCGATTACTGCACCTGAGGCATGGCATACTTATGCTAGAGAGCTATATGATGCACCAGGACAGCCCCCCACCCCCCCTCCACTGGGAGCTAGACCGCCTAGCAGCACCTGGTGCTAGATGCGATAGACAGGTTACAGAATGAAAAGGCACAGGATCATGATGGGCTAGTTGGAGAGCACTTCTCATCACACATGCATTGGTGACGAGATCAAAGCCTCAGTTCACTTTCTGAGGGGAGCCTGTAGAGTACGTCAGGTCATATGTCTACTTGGGAGTTACTTTCACAGGACCGCGTTTCTCCCTGAAGGAGGCAGTAGCAGCTAGATTAGCTCGAGGGCATGCAGCCTTGGGGAACTTGAGAGGCAGTGTTTTGGGGGCCCAGTATACATCACAGATCTCAGAGAGGTACAGATGAGGGATGGAGGCAAATGGAGAGACCACTCATTATGATGATTGCCCACATGATTCGGAGCAAATCATCAGTACCACACGAGATTGTTCGGGCTGAGCTGGGTGCCCCACCAGTAGTAACCGAGGCCCTATTCCAGGCAGTTACCGTTTTACAGCAGCTATGGGAGCTCCCTCAGCAGAGGTACACCCGATTGGCATTGACCTCATCCATACAGTTGGCAGAGGATGGAGATACTCATTGTTGGTACGCTCAGATGAGATCATGGTTTGACCTACATGGTTTGCGGATAGAGGCACTACCACCCTTTCAGTACAGTCTGGATTGTCCATTTTTGGATCTCACCCGCTCAGAGCAAAATCGCGTGATCGGGATGGATATCATCAGAGTGGACACAGAGAGGACATGGACTAGCCCCCTTGAGTCCTTGGGCACTAAAATGGCTCATTACAAGAGCCATTTTCTACACCTCTCACCGGATGATTTTATCACCCGCCCGGCGTACATGGATGTACACCTATCACATGGGATACGTTGTGCCATTGGACAGATCCGGACCTCATCACACCAGTTGCGGATTGAGACGGGGCAATATGTGCATCAGATCGTGGATGACCGCATTTGTCAGCTATGCTACCAGGAGGTAGAGATAAAGGAACACTACATTTGCCGATGTACAGTCTATTATGAGATCTGAGGGAGAGATCACTGCCTCTTCCAAGAGGGTTTTGGGCCGTTACGCAGGGTCATGGAGTTTGAGGATCAGAGATGCCTTGGATTGTTTCTACTTGAGCTCAGGAGACACAGAGAGACCCTCTTGGAAGACAAGAGGCCGAGCCATGATGTACCTAGACAGAGGACCCTGGCAGATTTCTTCGGCACCAGCACCAGCAACCCAGCCCACACACCTCCTGATACCTCCTCCATTGGGCCATCAGGGCACCGACCACGCTCCCAGGGAGTCACCACTGATAGAGCAGTTATCTTATGTCGTGCTCGTCGGCCACGCCAAACAGGATCCCGACCACGGCATCCTCACCATCACCAGATCAGAGCCATTATTGCTCAGCATCGGAGGCGCCTACCTCGCTTCTACGACCTCTCCATTCTAGACAGCCCCATGGCGGAGATACTTGATCTAAGGAGAGGGCAACACTTCAACTGATCAGCATACATGGATCTACCTGATATACATTTTTTTAGTATTTTCCAATATTTTCTACTCAGTATCATCTCGGAGTCTTACAGTTCTGTTCTTATAACTGTAGGACAATCAGTTTACTGTACTTTTTAGTCTCATTTAGTTGTTCTCTTTGATGAGACACCAACTTCAGATGTACTCTCAGTTTTGGTCTCATAGGCCACTATGGCCTCTTGGAGACGTTAATATATCATTTCATTTCTCTCTCTCTCAGTCTAGCGTGAAGGTACAATGCTCATTGAGGATTTTTTGAAAGAGAAAGCCAAGCCAAAATCCAAGAAAAAACTAGCACTACGTAATTTTTAGTGGAGGTGATTGTAATTGTGGACCACAGATTCAGCTCAAGACTGACATGGCCTTGTGATTATGTATTTATCTCGTAGATTATTTTGCCCTTCTGTAGATAGTAATGTCACTTTCTTTCTTTCTCTCTCTGCCTGTTTGTGTCAAGCTTTTAATTGAGAGGTTTTGGGCTCAAGTCCCATTCCCTGCACTTTGGTGTCATTGTCTGGATCATTGAGCACTTCGATGCCGTGATATGGATCATATGCCTCCCCCTCTTTGTGTGCATGGGTGGCAAGCATAGGTGATGTGTTCATGCTGGTGTAGTGGTTACACATCGAGCTCATAAATTTGCGATGCTAACTTGATTATGGCAGTAGAAGATTCAACTGATCATGGCATATCTCACTCTATACAGGATCATATACTCTGATCACATGTATTTACACTAGCATTAGATGTTTTCTTTTTTTTTTTTTCTTTCAGTTTCCATGGCTCGATATATTCATGGTACCATTGTATCACTTTTGTTCTCATAGAGACTTGGGGTATTTCGTAGAGGTTAATATTACTTTCTTTCTTTTCTCTCTCTCTCTCTCTCTCTCTCTCTCTCTCTCTCTCTATATATATATATATATATATATATATATATATATATATATATATATATCTCCGCGTGCCCCCCCCCCTCCGCCCCCCTCTCTCTCCCCTTCTTCTTCTTCTTCCTTCCCCCTCCCTGCACAGCCCAAAAAAACCAAAAAAAACTTTTTTAGCAGAAAGAACCAAAATTTTTTGTAGACTTTGAAAGTTTACATGATTAACCGGTGTACACTTGTTAAATCCCTCTCATAGTTGGGATTAACCAATGGTTGCAGACATGATTCCTTATGCTGAGCCTTACCAAAGCATGTATCAACAAAGGCGACTTGGAGCAATAGGAATCAACTGGCAACCTCCTCCTGCTCAATGGTTAGCTGGCTCATTAGATGATAGCAGCTACTTAGCCAATGGTTTTCCTTTGTTACCACCACCAGAGGACAATGATGGTGTACTTGGAGCTCATCAAGGAGGCACCAGATGGGTTGAACAGCCTATTGATGATGATGCCATGGAGTGGGAACAAGATTCGGTAGATGATGCAGGCTCTGACTACACACTTAGCTTTGAGAATGCATGTGATGAGGATGAAAGAGAGTGCAGTCTTACTTCTTCTGAAGAGCTTTTGGATAGTCTGGAGGAAGAAGATTCCAGCGAAGATGATGAACAAAGCCAAAGAGCAAGTCTACGTCGATCAGAAAGGAACAAGAGAAAAGATGAGGTTTGTAATACATCATGAGAAACACAGTCTGATAATACTAGGAGGTAATTTACATGTTTTTAATGTTATTTCCCTTGTTTTTTGCAGGAACCAGTAACTACATCCGGTGGAAGGTCTAATAAAAGAAAGCACAGAGATGGAGGTAGGGAATATTCCCTTAGAAGATCCAAGCGGCATCAAAAGAACAAAACGCTGGCAAAAAAATCATCTTCGAGGAGAGAGAGAGATGGGGAGCAGTCTAGAAGGAGGCCGAAGAGGTTGGCTGCTAAAAATGCCCGCCTCATCTTCTCACGGATCAGTGCTGAGGAAGACGAACAAAGTGATTCTGATTCATCTCAAAATGTAGAAAGTGAAGGAGAGGAGCAGTTGTCTTCAAGGCAAAGTGTTGAAAAGGAAGATGATGACAAGGACAACTTAGAGAAAGTCGAGGAAGGTTCAACAGGAGAAGCTGATCCATCTGAGGCTGATTGCAGTCATCCTAGGCGGTCAAATCTGTCAGAGAAGCTTCGTGTTTCCTCCAGAAAAGCTCTGAAGGAAGGAACTTCAGTTCAAGTTGCAGAAGCAGATGCAAGCTCTCCAAGAAACAATCCAGAGGAGCAGGTTTATACATCTCCTACTTCTACATGTAAGGCTTTGAATAACTCTACTTGGGATCTTACCGAAACTGTCGGCGGCGGCCAGGACAGTTCAACAGAGACTAGCAATAGAGTACTGAAATCAAGCAGGATGCGTGGAACCTCGGACCTTCAGCGACAACCCTTAGAAACTGATGCTGGGTCTTCACTTGGTGGCAAACGGAGACGGGAAGGCAAAAGCTCAAAGGTTCAAAAATGCGCTAGAGTGGAGTTGTCAAGTGAGGAGCCTTTACAGGTCAATAAAAATGAGCCCACAAACAGCCAATCAGGTGATGTTCATGTCGCTGACAAAGGGCCAGGAGACGACGTAAACTCACCTCATGGTTCTCCTCAGCAAATAGGCAAAGTGGGGATAGTTGAAGATATTGCAGGAAGTGGTGATGTAGACCAGTCTGACATGCTATGTAGTGATGGTACAGAAAGGGATGCATTGCAAAGCTTGGAAACAAGGGGTGAAGGTTTAGGGCCTGCAAACAGTTTAGATCAACAGAGAGAAACCTCTCTGGATGGTCATGGAATGAAGAGACTAGAGCCAACAGATGAAAGGGACAATATTGATGAAGTGTCGGGGAAGACGAGATCACAAGATAACAATGTTGGAGATCAGGAGATTATTGATGAACTGTCAAATCAGACCTGTGAGAGATTAAAGCTGTCGAGTCCATGCATAGGTGATCAGAACAAGCAAGCTGAAAAATCTGAGGAGCAAGAATATGTTAGCTCCTTTGAGCATGATGATGGGAAAGATTTGAAGGAAACCAACTCATCCCACAGGCTCAAAGAGGATGAGACTAGGTCTGCTGAAGATGCAAGCCTTAAGTTTTTTGAAATTATTGATACCATTCAAAAGGAAGAGTTGGAGGGTAGGCCCCCAAATCGTACCACTGAAGGAGAAATTGACCTTTTGGTGAAAGAAAGAGAAGGATACCAGCAGCCAGAGGGAACTGGTTCTTTTGCAGTGAGTGCTGAAGATGAGGTTTTTCATAGTGATAAAGAAGCTCGCTCGGTGGAAGAGGCTTGTTTGAAATCTCCAATTGCCTTGGTGAATTTACAGGGGAAACCAATCAAAGTCATCATAGCGGGACCTCGAAAGCATCAATTAATGGGAACAAGCTGGCAGCATAACTCTCCTACGTGCCTCTGGCTAAGGCAATGTGCAGCTGAAGATAGAGATGCAGAACCCTCTTCCTCAGAGGCTGAAAGAAATTCAGATGGTCAAAATACCACCGACAGGCCTGAGTGGCATCACGAGGTTGATCAGGAACATCATTTACAATTAACTTTCAGGAGGGGCAAGAGAAAGGCAATGAAGCCTAGGAAGAGGGCAGATATGAAGCCTAATCCTCCACCAGTTGTAGACGAGGTTAAAGACATGCCGGAACTTACTGTTCAAAAAGTTGAGAGTGTGGCAGATGACAATGAACTTCCGGGTCAGATGAGGGTGACACGGACCTATTTCAGGACAAGACGGAATGGGGATGGAGACAAAAGTGGAATTTCTGTACAAGGCAACAAGAGGGCTAATGAAGCTAATGATAATGACCTTAGGATAGAAAGGAGAGAGGGGTTGAGGTTTTCAATGAGGCCAAGGAGCAGCCTTAATCATGGTGATCAGGGTAGAATTGCAGAAGATTTCCCTTTGAAGGGGAAACGGGGCAGCAAGAAGAAGGTATCCTGGTTGATGCTAACGAAGGTAGAGGATGGCACACGTTATATACCTCAACTCGGGGATGAAATTGCATACGTGCTACAGGTATATGTTCTATATTTCTAATAAAACTCCCAACTATCTTTTTTTAACCATCTACTTAAATGGGTGTTTTTTTCATCAACAGGGACAGGATGAATTCCCTTATTTAGGTCAACTGGAAGACAAAGGTGCTCCAAAGGGTTTGAGAGCACGGCTACGTGCAGTTGAATTTTGCCAAGTTGTTGGGATTGAGTATGGAATCCTTGCAGCGTTCAGTGGTGTAAGCTGCAAGCTGATGCTGAGGCTAATTGATGAGGATTGTAAAGCTTTTGGAAAGACTTTCAGGTTATCTCTTCCAGAGCTGACAAATTTTCCAGACTTCATAATTGAGAGGAGTAGATATGAAACTAGCATAAGAAGGAGTTGGACAAAGCGGGACAGGTGCAAAGTGTGGTGGAGGATAAACACAGTTGATGAAAATGGGGATGAGAAAACAGGAGAATGGTATTTTGGGAGGGTTGTTTCTGTGGAGGCTAAATCACCACAATTTCCTGACAGCCCTTGGGAAGAGTGTGTTGTGCAGTATAAAGGGGACTCGACAGGACCCCACCGGCACAGTCCATGGGAGCTGTTTGATGTTGACAGTGTCGAAACAGCACCATCACGCATCGATCAGGCAAACAGATTGCGGATCCTGTCGACAATTGCAGAGGTAGAGGATTCTTGTGCTAGCAACCAGGTACGTAGGGGATTATCTTTCTATTGGTTTCAAATGCTTTGAGCATATATGTGCTGTTACAATGGAATGTTTTTTCTTGCGATCTAATGCTGTACCTTACCCACACCAGCAGGATGAGTATGGTTTTCGTGCACTGGACAAGCTATTGCATAAACCCGACTTTTTAAGCAAGTAAGTGCTCTTAAGACAGAGTACTTTTTGAGCAAGTAATTACTTTTCACATATAGTGTGTGTGTGTGTGTGTGAGAGAGAGAGAGAGAGAGAAAGCTGTATTAACGTCTACTAGAGGCCGAACTCGACCTATGAGACAAATCAATGTAGAACTGTCAATGTCTTCTGGGTGTCCAGAAAAAAAAAAAAGAGGACAAAATGAACATGAAATAAACTATGAAAGTACTGAGCTAGTGGGGGGGTGTGATGGATGGAGCACTATACTGCCTCAATCTCAAGCTGGTGTGATGTCACTCTGAGCTGGCCAATCGCCACTCGGGCACTGTGAGGCATGTACACATCCATGTATCCAGGAATCCATCCATTGAGATACGCATAAACTAACCTCTGTAGTATAGCATCTTCGGCGGTAGAGGCTGACTGGGTGTAATCCAAGTCTCTTGAGTCTATCAGTGCCATAAATCTTGCCGAAGGACTCTGTTCCTCTCACTGTGAGAGAGCTGGATGTGTGGTGCATGTATATCATACTGGAAAGGTGGCAGGTGATCTATGTCAAGACCATGTTGAGTGAGCCACTGTATCATCTGTGAATACCATGATCTCCTATCTCCACACTCTGCGAGCTGCCTGGACGCCTCAAAAGCTCTATGTGAGAGTCGATCTGATGGCATATCTCTGATCCTCTGTATGAAGCAGATCATCTGGAAGAGGGCCTCTACTAGCATAGGAGGTGCAGCAAACTCCGTCTGGACAATGTCATGTGGGACAGAGGGTTTGCTGCATATCATCCGTGAGAGCATGAGAATTTGAGGCCTCTCTATCTGAGACCATGTGGAGGTGGCGAGCCCAGGTGCCCATACTGCTGCAGCATACATCAAAGCAGGGGTGACTAGTGTGTCAAACAACCACCCCTTCGTGCGGGGCTCCTGGAAGTTTGCCTAGTGACACTCCCTCTCTAGCATGGCCAGAGCTGCATACCCTCGTGTGAGTCTATCCCTGGCTACCTGTGCCATAGTAAATCTTCCTGGCGGAGTCATAAATGTAATCCCTAGGTACACATATGAGTCTACCACCTCTACTTGTCCTCCTGCTAGTGTGAAGATGGCCTGTCGTCGAACCGGCCCTAAGGTGTGGAAAATCATGGCCTTGGTTTTCCCAAGGTTCACTGTAAGCCCCCTCTGTGTGCAGAAGTCGTCGAGTGCATGGAGATGGTGTTGTAGTCCCATCTGCGACTCAGAGACCAGAATAATATCATCTGCATATAGCATTGTGTCGACCACACCTGAGATGTCTACCCCGTCCCCACCACCGTGACCAATGAAGTCAGCCACCTCATCGATGTATAGCCCAAATAGTGTAGGGGGGAGAGAGAGAGAGAGAGAGAGAGAGAGAGAGAGAGAGAGAGAGAAGAAAGAAAGATATATTAACGCCAAAGTGGCCTATGAGACAAAAGTGCCAATACATCCAAAACTCAAGGAAACTAAATGTCCCGAGTAGAAAATGAAAAGCATAAACTGAAAAACAACTAGCTGTAACATGTGGCCAAAGAGGAACTAGTGGCCTGATACAATTGCCAGAAAAAGGCATATTTGATAAAAGTGTGGAACTGGAAAAATGGTAGGCTATGGGAAGCAGCTGAGATAGACTCATCTCATAATGTCTCGCATAGGTCGATCTAGCATAGACAGGCTGAAGCGCCGAAGTCGTGCCAATATCGCCTGTATCCTTTGATAATGTCTCTGCCGGGGCCGCGGCCCAGCTGGTTGTGGACGCGTTCTCTACATAGCTCTCCAGCTCTGTCCAAGGTGATCCTCGAGGTGGCTGTGTGGGCCCAGTCGACACGTGGCCAACGATGCGCGGGGTCGCTGCTGCTCTGAAGAAGTTGGTAAGGGTGCACTGGCCTGTGTCTCGGACATGCCCCCCTGTTTGGAGCGTAGGCTGTGGTCTCGGTGTCTGCGCAGCTTGAGGAGAAAAAGCCCAAGGCAATGCTGGTCTGAGTAGTCCATCACTCTAGACAATGGCCCAAATCCATCTCGGCAGAGAGAGAGAGATTGATGTATACAAAAGACCTCAAGGGTCTATGAGACCAAATGTTGTACAAAGTATCCATCATGAATAATGAACCATGGAAAAGAAAAAAATTGGGCAAAAAATAGCTACATAAGCTAGGATAGCCATGTGGTGCTGCATGATTCCGACATGTGGTCACCTATGCTGTAAAACCTCCCGTAGAGCCGCAGCGAATCAGCGATGTTGACGGCCTGGGGTGAAGATGTCGGAGATCTGCAGCTGACGGGTAGGTCGTCGCCCTTTGGGGGGTGTCTGGCTCTCGGTCAACAAGCTCGCTCTCTGGTCACCCCTTGAGTGCTAGGTTTTTCGTCCTATTTTATGGTTCTGCATTTTAGAGTTTCTTTTCTATTAACACATCTGCTACAGCCCTATAAGTAGCCTATACAGTTCGTACTGCCAGTACAAGATCAACTGCATAGGAAGGATCCTGCTAATGCATATTAAATTGTTGCTACTGGCACACCGTATAATGGCTTATGTAGGTTGGATACCTATGAGAAGCAGACTTCTCATGCTTGTGCTGCTACTACTGATACTACTGATTCTATTGCCATGTACTCGGCTGAATTATGGCATGCTAGATGTGGAACCACGAGTAGAACCCACCTTTTTTCCCTTAGTGTGGGCAGTCAGGTATAGGTACACAAAAAACTTGGCCGAAAGTTTTGGAGTCTTTGTTATCTTGTCCTTGTGCACCCTTTGTATGCCCACACGTTCTTGTGCTAATCCAGTTAGTCCAATCAAAAGTCCTCTCTCATTAGGTTGCTGTAGCCGTAGGAGGCAAGTTCATTTTTTACCTGTTGGAAGTCCCCCTCCATGTAATGTGTCCATAGACCAAGCCCAAGGATCATTTGACCTTGAACCGAAACCCTGTGAGGTTTCATAGGCGCAACACTATACACATTGCATGACCATGATAGATGGTGGCCCAGCGACCGTAGACGACTCTGAACTCACCCCCAAGCTTGAGGTCTGATTGCCACGAGCCTCGCGTCCCCATAGCGCTAGGCCGAACCACCCACCTTGTAGCGCCATGGGCATGAGGTCTTGCATGCCCCTTGTAGCCCTTCATGTCTACCGTGTGTATACCTCAGTGCCCCCAAGGTCACTTATATAGCAATAACTTGGCTATTATTGGCCCTTGCTTTACTTATAAGTTTTGGTGCTTTATTTATAAGCTTTTAGCCATTATATAATAGCCCTAGGCTATTAATAGAGGAAAGCTAGGGTTTCATGGTGGGTCATAGCATGATAAAAAGATCAAGGGATTATCATAATGAAGTTACTAAATCACATAGAATTAACATAATGACAACACACAAGAGAGATGGAGCAAGTGTATTTTTTTAATTGGTTTTAGGTCTCTTAAATAGGCAAGCATAAATGTGATTATATCAAGCCTAATCCATGATTAGGTGGTGATTATACTTCTTGATTCTCTCTCCTGATTATCTCCATGATTATAGCCTCCATAGTCAACAATGTAGGCTACATTTAAGGCTATGTAGGTGCATCAATCCACTAGGCAAACTTGTGGATTCTTCTATAGTTACTAGTCATAGGGCATCTAGGATGAGTTATTACTAGGTAAAGATCATTGCATCAGCCTTGGACACATGTGGACATTAGCCCCTTGACCCCAAAGGCATGAATATGTGTTGCTAACTCCAATATTCCCCTCGACAAATATTCATGGCAACGATGCTGTTATGATGGCTATGCTAACCTCATTAGATTGTTCCAGTTATCATTTAAAATGCTGATGCTCTTTTGGTCTTACCCAGTTATGATGACAAATGCTGGTCCCCATGTGGGTAGTTAAGCTTACAAGGTAGACATTTATGCTTAGAATAGAGAGGTGACCGTCTTCTGCAAGATAGGCCTTTTGAGTCCTCCTCAACGTGATTAGTTTTTACACAAAAGTCACATGACTTCTTTGGAAAATCTTTGATGGGTCCCTTCTGTGAACCTTTGAAGGATCCCGTCTTCTTGAATCGACCTTTGTTGAAGAAGGCCTCCTCTTTGAAGTAGTGTCCTTGCCGTTGTGTCATCTTCTTCTCTTTTCAAAAGTACTGTAGTGACAACATCTTCCTCAATGGTCTTCTTGATACCTACAGTGAATCTCCTATACTCATTTTCAACTCAAAGAACTTAATGAGAAGGCATATTTTAGAATTTTTAACTTGAGCACCAAATAGAACATCTAGCTCTTCCCAAGCTTCATTAGATGTATCCTTCCCATCTATATGACG